>NC_084765.1:4312500-4632500 GCF_028858725.1 Colius striatus | reverse complement strand
TTAAACAAAGGAAGCATCTTTCTATGTTGGCTTCTCCAATATCAAATTATCAAGCCACATCATCTCTTTTCAGGTCATCTCCTTGGGTAGGCTCTGCAGGTTAGCTCCAATGCTAACCTTCACAACCGTCCTTCACAACCTTGTGCATCTTCCTATTTTGCCCTTCTTTGCCAGCAGTCTTATCCTCCTCCTCCCATGCAAAAGCAGAGGGAAGCAGCTGCAAAAGCCTCTTATCTTACAGAGCAATCTAGACATAGGGCTACAGGTAGCACTTCTAAGCAGAAATGAGTGAAGATAGATGGGCCAGGAAAGAAAACATTATGCAGTTTTCTATGGAGAAAGAAAAGACAAGAGAGAAGCAGAAAAAGTTAAGAAATAGCATTCATAGCACCAGGCAAGATGAGGGCGTGTAGGGCTGCCTGCCTTAGGGAAGGCTGAGTGATGAAAGGTAACTAAGGTGTTTCTGCAATAACCAACCCTTCCCAAGCACACACAGGTTTTCCAAGATTCTTGGAGCTGTGCAGTTGCTGATAGCATCTCACAGCCCTCCTGTGGGCTTCAAGGTGCTGTTGTCTGGATGGAGATGTCAATGTATGTACTGGTCTGTACACTGATGGATACAGTAACACTAATATATGCTGAAAGGGAGCCTGTCTTATAAGAGGTAAACGAATTAGTGAATGATATCAGGCTTAAATCCAATACTGCTTGTTGCAGTCTTGGTTTTAGTTCTGATAAAACTGAGAAGTGAGCTGGTAGCTCTTGATTGTTGCAGCCTCTGAATTTCCTTCTATATTTTCACAGCTTTTCCACACCAGCTATGTGAGATACAGTGACCATGTGGTTTCCAGATTCTCCCCAGTCTCTAGCCCTAGTTAATCCCTATCCCAAATTCTGTCTGAATAATGTAGTGCTTATCTCCCCACCCAGGGGAACCCTTGTGCAAAGTTGTCAGGGCTGCCCCAGCTGGCTTGTCCGTCCCAGTCACAGAGCTCAGACTGAGCATACAGATCAGTTACATGAGCTCTGTGAACACAATAAGCATCCAAGAGCAACAGTAGCTGTGCAAAAGGATTGGAAGGGTTGGGCAAAAAAGAAATGTGATGAATCTATACAGACAAGATGTCTCTAAAAATCAATACTTTCAAAGTAATATAAGGAGTATGAATACTAGGATGAAATCAATATAACCTAATAATTTATGTACATATTCTAAACAGGAAAAACAGAGGCTGTGAGGGATTGAGAGAAAAAGAACAGAAAAAAATAAATAAATGTAATATCAAATGAAAATGTTCATTGTCTGGGAAGTATATTTAAAATTTCAGGTGAATAGATGAAAACCCTCAAAATGCAAGGTGCTGCTTTGTTTCATCCAATTTCAAAGAGCCCTAGTGTCAAATATAGGGGGATTTTTTTGAATGTTTACCTATGGCTTCAGATAGGAAAGTCAAAGTGTAACACAAGTAAGGCTAGCACATAGTTCTGTCATTTCTGTAGAGCAAATCTGCTACTTGAACAAATTTTTTTGGTGGCAGCCTCTCAGAATGTTAATTCTCCTTTCCTGTCAAACTGCTGAATTTGTAAGAGGATCTATGCCATCTCTAATAAAAGTCAAATCTCTTCTCTTGAGATCATTGCTATTGTCTATAATACAGTTCTTCTTACCAATTGTAAATTGTAGTTTGTCAGAAGGCAAACTAGTTGTGCCTTCTAACTATGCCCTCTTGGATATCTAATCAAGTGCATAATATATGATGTAGAGTCTCATTTGTCATGTCTTGTTACCCTCCTTTTAAAAGTTCTACTGTTTCACGCTTCAGTTCAAATGCAAAAAGTGGCAAGAAGATACCATGGTAGTTACTTATCTAGTAATTACTGCTTGGGTCATTTCTGAAATCTTCAAGTCTTGCTGTATTAATTGTGAAGAATTTTCCTGATTGTTGAATTTATTACTTCTTCTATTGCTGAATATATAATACATAGTTTTGGATGATTCCCTTTCAAGTTAAATATTCGGGTAGATCAGTCTGCTAAGACAGCTGGAATTAGCATACCTGTCAAATGCTTGAAATTGCTGAGCTTGTCCTTATCATCAAACATAACAGATGAACACGCAGATATTTGTTGATAGCCCTCTGTATTGTAAAGGAGAGAAAGGAAAATTTGTGTGATCTAGTACTTAAACTCTGGTATTGCAAGTATATTAGTAGGTCTGTTTTCAAGAACTGCTGTTAGGTTTTTTTTCAAGCTAGACCATTAGGTCTAGAATAACCTTTCTTTTTCTTGGATCAAACTTGGTCCACAGTTTTCTTACAGTTTTTCATCACAGTCACACTCAGCTTCTAGGAGACATAGTCTATACTTTGCAATTTTAAATTGTGCATGAATTCAGAAATGAGCTAGTATAAAATGCACAATAATTTTTGGCTTGGCTTTTAAAATCAGTCAATTGCACAAGGACTCAGTCATCATAATATTTTCCTTCATGCCCTTCTGTGGGTTACTGAAGAAGCTGCATCAGGATTTGCAAGTGTGGTGGTCTGACTCTGAATCACCTCATACCCTGCCCCATCAATTCTAATGGGTCCCTGAGAAGAGTGAATGTGACTTTGTGTAGGAGAGGTAACACCTGATCCATCCCTAGGTTAATAAAGAACTGGTGCTGCTTCATTTTTCAGTTCAAAGCACATCTGCATGTTTTGATAGATGTCTGGAATGATGTTACCACTAGGAGTATTTACTCTTTGATTTCCAAGCTATCTTTGGAAATAGAAGAAAGGCCTTGTGCAGTATCTGTAAGTACAACAGTTCATTTTACCAATGTTCTCCTAAAATTCATCTGACTCGAGTCAACAGAGTGGGCTTTAGTTAATCTCTCTGTTAAAATTGCTGAGGAAAGGTTTGATAAAAATTTTCCTGTCAGAATAGGTTTGTGGCTTCTGATGTGGTTTAATTTTCCTGGGACATAGTGAGAATTAAAATAGAATGTCCTCTTTTAAAACTGTCAGTAACTGCTGCTCTTATCAATCATTAGCCAATGGGGCACTGTCTGTATCAGCTAACTTTGCCTTAGCCTGCTGCAGGTTTTTCTTCATTTCCTTTGTACATTTGCAAAGAAATGACGTTATTAAGCTTCATCCTTCCATTTCTGTTTGTAAAACTGATATCCTCCCTCCACATCACATTTCCTGACGTGCTCAAATGAAAGCTCAAACAGACATTTCTCTTTACCTTGTGCATATAAGTATCCATGCTATTTTTAAATCATATTGCTGACTGTCTGCTTATGATTTAGTGTCTCCATGCCGTAGCCCTTAAGAAATGCAGTGGTCTAAGAGTCTTTCACTATTTTTCTATCTACATGCCTCAGAACTCATGTTTGAAATCTCTTATTCTTCTTTTGTTAACCCGACATCTGGTAGTCTTTGTTCTGAATGAATTTTCAAGATCACAGTTTGCTGCTATATTGAGGCTCTCATTCTCTAATTCAGCACAATTGCAGATGTTTCAGGGTCAACAGCAGTTGCAGCACTTGCTTTAATCAACCTTTCTTAACACTAATCTTTTTAGTGGTGTTATCAGACAGTGGAAAAGTGATTATTAGTATTCTTTTACTATGGTACATCTTACTAAATCATACAAGAGAGCTTCTTCCTCCAAAGACTGGCAGCTTTTATACAGTCCTTTCCTGAAATATGGTAGCATCCCGTGCTGCTCTGTGAGCCCTTCTTTTACAGTTCATATGTCCTCCATAAGCTTTCAGTAACTTTTTTTCTTGTTGGTATCATTCATTGTTTTTAGAGTGGGTACCTGGAATGATATGATTCTCTCTATTTCATTTCTCTCACAAGAAATTCTGAAGCATAGCTATGTCCCCCACTGTGATTATGAGGTGTATCAAGTGCAATCACCATGACTGCGTATTATGTGAGAAGCCAAATTGGAAACCTTCCCTGTTTGGATTCCTAACACTGCCCATTTCACTGCTGATTCAGATAAAAACCAGGACTAGACAGTGATGGGAGAAGCATTGGCATCAACTGCTCTTCCAGAGCAGTTCCCCTTGTCTCCCATTACTTATCGTTATGTCTGATCAAAACAGTTGAGTGATAATCTATCAACTCAAGCTTCAATGATAAAATTGTGATCAACAGGAACATTGCTCCATGGTTTTGCACTATATATCTCAGAAGTTGCTTAGCTAGCAGATAAGGGGTATGTCAGGAAATAGGATCCTAGGTGAGTTGTATGAAAAATATGCCAGAGACTTTCCTTAGTTTTATTATATCTGTTGTGAACTTGGCCAAGTGAGCTTGGCTTTGCTTGGCAAATAATTTCCAGTGATAGGTTTCAAGCTACTATTAATTTGCCAGTGAAATGAGTTGGTTCAGCAGGACGTAGACATATCTGAGCCAAATCCAAACAAACAGCTTGGCTGGAGCCCCATTTTGCTATTTCAAAATTTGAAGTAACCAGCAGGAATCACAAGGAGGTAGAAGATTCACAATTGCCTTGTATTACAGACCATAATAGCCTAGTATTTAACTCCTGCCAGAGTAATCTGACCTTTGCTTAGTTTTTCTCTCCCACCCCGTACCTCTGTAGGGTATCCTAAAAGCTCAGCTACCTCACATACAATTTCATAGCTGCCAGATATAAAAACCTAACCCATTCTGCTAATTCCTTTCTGACTTTTCACTCGTGTGGATTGAAGAGGCACTGCTTTGATGTGATTTAGTCAGCCTTGTCCTTTAGGAGCTTCACTTCCAGACCACCTTTCACTTTGCCTGCTGTGTTGTGGACAGGACTAGAAGGAAGGCCTTCTTCTGATGGCAAGAGGCTTATATGGATATCTCCCAGTACAGAGTCTCAGTGAGGCTTAGATACCAGAGTTGGCAGAGTGGTGATCCTTATATATGACAGGTATACTCAATAGCTAGGGATCATTAGGTGTAGACATAGAAACTACAGATTTATATCTTGAAACTGTAGCTGAGAGAAGGAAGAGTAACAGGTAAGACAAACCAAAGAACAAGATATTAATACAGGAGCTACTCACTTTCTAATGGAGATCTCCTCATTTTTTTAGTCGTTTTTCTTAATATTTCAGAATGAAACCGTTTTCCTCTGTATGTAAAAAACATAACCCCAAAAAACACAAACTGTCCCCTCTCTATTTTCTTTCACACTGTGCAGCCTCTATTTTGTTCTTTTCCTGTTACAGTGTCACACTTCTATACAGAGTGAAAATTGTGTATAACCTGAATAGTAATTCCTGGAGGTTTACAGCCGTATTGTCTTCAGTTTTTTATGTCAGTGTTTCACAAACTTTTTTTTAACCAAGGATTCCTCTGACATGTAACTAAACTTAATAGAGTCTTTGCGTTCTCCACCTTTGTTCTCTCTTTTTGTCCCACTAGTGCTACCTAGCTCTTCTTACCCACCTCTAGTGCCCTTTCCACTTGATTCTGATATCTCTTTTTCTTCCATTCCTGCCCTAATATGTCTTCCCTCCTAGTCTCAAACTCATTTATCATTCTCTTCCCAGCCACCTAAGAATATCTGTTCCTCTTTCTGGTGTTTCAATGCTTTCTCCTTAAGAAGCAAATAAGGATATGGCAGCAGCACTGGACTTTTGTTGCTTCCATGGCTGACTTTTTGCTTTTCACTTTTCCTTTCTCCAAAACTAGATTTCCTGCTACCTGAAACAGAGATTGCTGCTTCAGGGGATAGGTGCTGTCACAACAGCCTCCTGGTGTCCAGCAGTTACCCCTGGGGAGCCACAAGTATTTTATGTCACCTTTGAATGCATTCCTGTCTTTTTGTATGCCAGTATTTGACATTTAACATTCCACTATATAAAATGTTTCAGCATCAGTCTATTGTGGGCTTTTGCTGTTACTGTCGTCCTTTGTTCCCAGCGCTGTTACAATATCATTCATGGTTAATAAATATTTATCTATTTGAATCTAATGATGGTGTAATTCTATGGATCTAATCCTGAAATGTTTAGTTTGTCCATTTTCCAGCAAAATTTGCACTAAAGTTAATGGCTCCGGATTTTTTGTTACTGTTATAATGTCATTGAAAAAGGGAAAAAGCTTCTCAGAAGCACTCATTTTTAGATAGCAATGTATCTCTTTTTTAGATGAGGAGAATCAACCAGAAAACAATATAATTGAGAAGATCTTGAGGCATTGCAGGTATTACACAGAGAATAGAAATGCTTTTATATAGGTTCATATGACAAGTTAGAAATCATTTTCATTTCTTTTAAATTAGCATCTTACATTCCCAGAGGCTTTGACTTGGGTTTAAAGAGCGCAAAGAAGAATACCATCCCTAGAAAAAGCTATCCTGTGTAATTTCTTTCTCCTTTGCCTGCAATCAATCATTCTTTCAGTGAGCCTGATCTTATGTGCTGCTCCTTGGTTGCAAGTATCATCTTGCCATATGATACCCAGGGCTGTAGCACACCATAACGTGATCATCCAGTTTTCTAGGGTAATCATCTGTGGCTAAGTTCCTGAACATGGTATTTTGGTTTGGTTTAATGTGAAGAGATGTGTTCTTCCTTGCTTCCATTGTTAAATGCTTTTTAAGAAGTATCAGTGCTTTGTCTCCGGCTTTCACAACACGGAGTGGTGTGTGAGGAATGGAATTGCACTGCAGTACCTCATGGAGCTCCCTTGAATTGTTCCTCCTATAAGCAGACTAATTAGGAAGGTGTGCAAAGTTCTCATTTGGAGAACACCTACCAATACTTTTTCTATCTATTTTAGCCACTATTTAGAGATTCATAGTCAATGACTTCTTTGGGCTCAGACCTGTAACAACAGGCATATCCAATGTTCATTTTCTAGAGTTAATGTGAATTGTTTGAAGTTGATACTTTTAGTAAGAATTTTGCTATTCCTGAGACTCTTTGTTCTAGAAAAAGGATTTATCTTGTTCTAGCCAAAGCAAGAGAAAATTAGCCCAGGGTAATTGTGTAGGTCAACGACAAGGATATTAACCAGGCAACGGAGAAATGCCAGATCACCAGAAATGGTAAGTTAGAGCTATTGCTTGCAAATATCTCCTACCCCGTACTAAAATCTTGCTTTTACAACTGTTCTGCTCTATAGATTTGTTGATGACAGAGTCAAGGTTAAGGAAATGGACTGGTTTGGGCATTCATCTGGCATACTGGAAAACCAACTGTGTGTTCCAGCCTCCCAGGCATAAAGCTTTCTGTTAGAAAGGCAGGAGTGAATTATGAATGACTCAAACACAATACAGAAAATTACATTAGCATATGTAACACAGAGAGGGTTAAGTATAATTACAGTAGCTGTACACAGTAAAATATAGATGTATGGTAAAACAGTGGGACAAGTGCTATTCCTGCTGAGGAACCTTGGTGTGCTTGGAGACACAGATTCCAGACTTCCTTTGGTGTGTATGGTCTGAGTATTTGCCTGGCACGCTTTTTTGTTTTGCCAGAGCTCAGTATGTAGCACAGATGTAGAGTTGATCAATTCATATAAAGTCTTGGATGAACTCTAGGATTAGACAATATGAATATGATATTCCCCAAAATGTTCAGAGACTAAATGAAATCCCTTTGTTTCCTTCATATGGTAGTTTTTCAGCCTCTCAGCTCTCAGTGGTTACAGCTTGGAATGGTAGGGATGATAACTAGGCCACCATGACTGTACAGATTGGTGAAGTGAGCAGAAAATAAATACATAAGGCTAGAGGATTTTTGGCTAGCTTGTAACTGAACTAGACAGGTCTCTTGGTCCACTTCAGTCTAGAATATGTATAGCCACTGCCTATGGAGCAGAGACTTAATCTGTAAATGAAACACCTCAGACTTTTTGAGTCATTTTTTTAAAGACATGCTTCAAATCCTTTTTAAAAATCTTCAGCTTTTAGTTTAAGTTTCAGTGAAGTCGATGTAAACAATCTCTGAGTATATTATGTCCCTCCAGTAGCTATTGTTTCTGGGTGTAGCAGGAATATTCACCAATCCTTTCTTTGGAGAGTGAAAGCCACTTTGAAAGCAGCAACACAACTTTTAACTACCGACTAAATCTAAGATGATGGGCTTAGGGTTATGGCAATTAGCATATGATACTGGTGATGTAAGCAAGTAAACTTGATGCATTCCTGCTTTTCTAAAAGTTCTTATCAATGTATTGGAGGAAGCTGAAATCTTTGTGCATAGTTCCATAAATACACTAGTGTTTGGGTGAACTCATTAAACTTACAGGCTTTCCTGTCTCAGCTTTCTTGGGCTTTGTCTGTTTTTCTAATAACCACTCTAAAAAAAATAGCTCCAGTCTTATCAGTGCTTAACCTTATGTTTTGTTACTTGTTAGCTGGCCTTGTGTTTTGTATTTTAATACCAAGAATATCTTTTAAACTGCATGACCACATGACTAATTCACCCTGTATTTGTATTTGCTAGAGCACTTCTATTGTTTCAACAACCTGCTTATGCAAAGCTGTTTTATGCTTTCTTGATGTTTATGCTGGAGGAAAGTTATTCATGAGCTTTCAGAGGACAGAAATCTCCCTCTCTCATCTTTCCTTCTCTTTCCACCTCACTGCCACTGTTACACATTAATGGAGTGATTCTGTGAATATCAAGCATAGAAGTTGTAGGGTTCAGCCCTAGTGCTTCCTCCCCACAGTTATCTAGCTTTATATGGTAATCTTGCTGAAATTTATTGCTTACTGGGGAAACAAGAACTGCATGAACTGTAGGGTTCCAGGTTCTATCACAGCCCTAGTCAGACTCCTTTGTGTATACAGTTCATGTAGTTACTATTCATTCTATAAATTAATCTGCTATATTCTTTTAACAATGGGAACTAAATGCATCATGCTAAAATCAAATCATTGTCATCCGTAACAGTCACCAGGGGTCTCTTGATCTCTTTCTGCCAAGGATTTTGTTATTCAGACATTCCCCACAAGCTGTCAAATGGTCCAACTCAATAACAACTAATAAAGCAAGCACCCCTTAAAAATTTCCCCAGGGAATCTTTTTAAATTGAACAGGGAGTAATAAATCTTGTAGTGTCAATAGTGGTGAAAATGTTAATTTGGTTGGCTCCACTGTGTTTCTCCTCAAGTGAAATTTCAAATGCTGTTCTGGGAAGATGGCTGCTACTTCAGTTCCCTCCATTGTGCTCTGCCTGCAGCACCAGTCTCAAATCTGTGGCAAGTGCTATCTGAGATGGGCTGTGTAACACGAGAGCGTTCTAGTGATTTGGTTGCTTTATCAACTTTTTAAATCTCATGTACTGATTTCAGGGATGCCCTTAATGAAAATTAGATGACAGGGATGAATGTGCTGATAAGAGTTTCTCAGATGGCTAACTGATACAGTAGCACATAGCAGAAATGTGTCCATCTGCTAAGCATAGCATGAGTCTGATTGACTATACCACGTGAAGCTGGCTTAACAGTAGTATCAATAACATAGTTTTCTTTATTATACAAACTGTGTAGAAAAGGGCTTTTATGGTATAAATTTAGTCTATTAAGGGCATTTCTGTGAATAAATTGTACTAGATGTTCTTTTCATCCCTTTTTAGCACAGATTTTTTTCACAGATGTCATTTTTGGGCACTAGACAATGTGGTGGGGTTTTTTTCTCCTGCTGTTGTGAAAGGAGAACTGTGAGTACTGACATTAAACATTTTGGGACATTTGTTCTGTTCTTTTTATAATAAGTGAAAGCAGTTCTGCCAGAACTGAAACCTTCCAGTGACTTAAATTTCTGTTTTATAGTGTAATTTCTTAGGTACTTGATATCATCTTGAGGAAACTAATTAATGGACTATTTCCAAAGTCCCAATTGGACTTATTCCATGTAATATTGCTTTTATTTTTGCATATTTTTGTAAAACATTATATCTGCAAGCAAAACAAAATGGCAGCTTTAAACATAACTAGTAAAATATTTGTTTTCTATATAAATTGGTGATATGAGAGAACAAGTGCTAAAAAATTTGTATTGAGATGTTGATTTCTGGGCTTTGCTTGGACACCAGGGCGACCTAGAGGGGGTGCAGTTAAGAACCCATGAAGCCACTTTGAGATTCTTATTCATATTTTTTAAAACTGTTTTATTCATGTCATCCTGCTAAATTTAGGGTTTTTTCCTTTTCTTAGCTGCTTAATCCCTTTCAGGTTTTGCTTAAGCTCTTTGTGGGTGGTATAGGAAAGTATTTAATTTGCATGCTAGACAGGCAAGGAGACTCAATAGTCTTTATCCACCAGCTTTAAGAATCAAGAACCATCCCTGCACACATCACAGCGTAGACCTGCCCTTCATGTTGCATGGGAGCCTGGCTCCCCTGCTGTGTCCAGATCAGTGCACTTCCTTTCCTTTCCCTTTATAAATGCAGAAAAGAAGAGAGCCTGACAGTTGGAAGGAATGTTGAAAGAGGAGGACCAGGAAGACAGCTTGCCAGGGCCCAGAGAGCACCACCAGCCCTGCCTGCCTCTGCCCACCTCCCCCACAGCCCCATTCTGCTTGGCCATGGGCCCTGCCAAGATGAGTGTGGCTGATGTTCCAGCCTCGCCTTGGCCCATCCCTGTCCCCATGGAGGTGCCCGGTGCCCACAGCTGAGGCTTGGCCCAGTTTCCCCCAGTAGCCCTGCTCCTGCCTGGAGCAGAAGGACTGGGCCAGCTGACAGGCCCTCCAGGTCATGTGGGATCCCCATCCTCTGCACTCCAAGCTTAGCCCTGGAGATAAAGCAGATGTTGCCTAAAGTCCACTCCTTGCAGGCAAGAAGCTCAAGCAAGAAAATGCTGTCCATCAGCATGGGCACAGGCAGAGCCTTAATGCTCAGATCAGCAAGATAATCAGGTGACTAGAACATCTTATGAGGAAAGGCTGCGGGACCTGGGGCTGTTTAGCCTAGAAAGGAGAAGACTGAGAGAGGACCTCATTAACTTTTATAAGTAGCTGAAGGATGGATGTCAGGAGGATGAGGTGACATTTTTCTGTAGTCTCCGGTGAAAGGACTAGGGATAATGGACATAAGCTGAAACAGAAAAAGTTCCACTTAAACACAAGGAAAAACTTATTTACTGTGAGGATGAGGGAGCCCTTGCACAAGCTACCCAGGGAAGGTGTGGAATCTCCTTCTCTGGAGGTTTCCAAACCTGCCTGGATGCGTTTCTGTGTGACCTAATCGAGGTGAACCTGCTGTAGCAGGAGGCTGGACTATATAGATAATCTCTAGAGGTCCCTTCAAACTGCCACCATTCTATGATTCTATGGATATCTCTCCTCAGGTGTTTGCTGCTAAGCAAACTGCTTTGGTGCATGAGCCTTTGGAAAGCACAGAGCGTGCACAGCCATACGAAACTATGCATAAGTAACGTGCAAATACGTGTATTTAATGACACACGCAGACGAAGTGAAAACTATTTTTACGGTAGGTAAACGTTATTAAAAGACTCCGTTTGGTTTGCTTGAGCACGGGGCCGGCAGGGGGCGCTGTCCGCCCGCGCTCCGCCACGGCACCGCCAGCCCGCCGGCGGCAGCGCGCGCTGTGCGGGCCGGGCCCCGCCTCAGCGGCTGAGGGGCCCGGGCGGGGCGGGAAGGGCTCAGCGCTGGCCAGCACCTGGCGAAAATAGGGCGGGAGCGAAGGGCGCTTCCCAGGGTAATGCTTAAAACAGTGCACGGAAGACTCAGGCTTTGAAAGGTGAAACGAAACACCGCCTTTGGCTTTAAAATCTTGTCAGGGCCTGAGGGAGCTCAGGAATGGTGAATAACCCTAAATCTAATGGAAACCGCCTGGTCTTGCCACGTTTCTCAGACTGAGATGGGAGAGGGTTAGGAAGAGTGAGCGCTGACCATCATCACACACAGAGTGAGTTCCGTTTCCAGAAGAGGCCATGGCAATGGCAGAGCTGCGGCCAGTGCTATTTGGTGGGCTTGCTTGTTTATATTTGTGCCAGAGGATTCCCGCTGTGAATCGGGACTGCCTTCTGCTCAGCCTTACATAATAAAAATACACGGGAGAACAGGATGGCCCCTGCTGCAGAGAGCTCCCACGTATCTGGATACCAAGCAGGCTGTGTCCCTGGGTAGTGACCTGCTGTTCCAGAGATGGGTGTTGCAGGGACTATCCTGGATGCTTTGTTATCCAGTTTGTAAGCAGCATTGACAATGTGTTGACTACCCCGAGGTGATAAATTGCAGTTTACCTACTAGTGATGTGAATCATTCAAGAGATGCAAGTTCTTTTCCTGTTTTGTTGAAGTTTTTCTTGATGGGAGTTAAAAGGCTTGAACACTTAAACTTTTTCTGTTTAAGAAAACATGAAAATAAGTAAAATATAATAAGCCTTTTTCTTCAAGTACTTTATGACCATCTGCAGGAATGCAGTGCAGGAGGAAAGTCTCTACTTCATCAGTTCCAGCTATCTGCTGTCACAAGCAGGTTTGTTTTATCATCTGATTTACAAAGTAGTACTGATTGCTACATGCTGACAATTGTCTTCTTTTACAGGTTTGGCAAAAGCAGAAAGAGACAAAAAAAATCGACAGCGCTATTCTTGGCAAGAAAAGTCCATATATAGCAAGGGAGAGTGTTGGGTTTCTGCTCAGTATTTTGCTGTGTTGTTACCTTGAAATGAAATCAGCATTGGTTGGGATTGCTTTTCATGACAGGCTTTCTAGTGCAATGCTCCATCTTTTGCTCACAGGGTACTCACAGAAATGTCACCATTAATGAAATACCAGCAAAACCTTGGGAGAAAGTATGTCCTAATTTACTGGTAGCATGATGCTACACAAGACTTTCTATTTGTCTCCTTACCATGGAATCATCAGTTTGAGAACATCATCAATTTCTGTTTCCCCAGCCTCTAGCCTTCCATCTGAGACAGAAAATTTTTGCTGTGTACTTTCAAGAAGTGATTTTCTGCAATTGAAGTAATTTTAAGTGACCTCTATATCTCCTAATATACAACACGACAAAGAATCAGTTACTTTCTGCCCTTGTAGAAGATGGATACATGAGGGGGAAAAAAACAATAAAAGATGTTTACTTTTAGTTCTGGGAATCTTAAATCTGTGCATGGATTCTTGTCCTCACTTGCTTGGATTTTTAGACACTTATTTGCCCTCCATTTTAATCCTATCTGAGCACTTCCCAAACGTCAAAATATCCTTATGCTTGCAATGTACATAGTCTTCTCTTGTAGAACCCTTTTGGTTTTGCAGCACTTTTCTGAAAGTTCTGTTGGTTCATTTTTGAGAAATCCTGCTGTGCATTTCAAAGATTTATTTCCAGTCTTCCTCAGGCTGTTTCATCAGCAGCTTGAAATATAGCAACAGCAAAGATTACAGGCTCTGATCAGACAAAGCAAGCACGGAAAACACTTAGAGAAAAGGCACAAGCATCACTAAATTCCAATGCTACAGCAGCTCATTTAGTTAAAGTATACTATTGACAACCACTTTTTTTTTTCATGTGGGCTCTCAGGAGTATTCTCAATAACATTTATTTGCAAGTTTAAGATCCCTTAGTGTGTGTTTTTATCTTTGAGTACCTTAGTGCTTTGAGTGATCCCATTGAGTGTACAAACATTGTGTCCTAAGCTTTTGTCTTCCAAATTCAGGTTGAATACTGGTATCAGTTGATCACTATGTAGATGTTCTTTTAGACAAGGTCTCTGATACTGTCTGGAAAGAAAATATGAGTTGATAGAACCAGGCTGGTTTCTGTGAGTTGATATTCTCTCAAGCTGATCATTAGTGATACGCTAGATCCTTAAATGCTGTTGTACTTTAGGAGCTTATTGGGGTGTTTTTCAGAACAGTGGGTTAGAGGCTTGGCACAGATGGAAATGCCCATTTCAATGTCCATTTCAAGTCATATGACCATTTCAAGTCATAGACTTTAGAGGCCAAGGGACATGAATATAATCAGATCCCTGTTGTGCGAAGCACTGTACAAAAATGAAGAAAAAGGAAACTCTGTGCTGAAATGAGTAATCATCTGCTTCAAAACTCAGAAGATTGAGTAATGTTAAAAAAATGTCTGGGATGGGTGTGTTTTTTTTAATATTTAGCTGATGGAAAGATCCTCTTGAGAAATCAAGGCACTGAGGATATTTCTGGATGCAAGGAAAAAGCAAAATTGAAAGGCATGTTTCCCCTGGGCAGCTCTATGTTGAGACTGAGGAAGCAGCAAGTTGGACCATGTATCACAGCATGGCAAAGAAAGGAAATATGGGTTTGGGTTCCCTGCTTCTCTTGCAGCCCCCATATCTGGCAGAAGGAGAGCGGGACTTCTGTGCCAAGATTTTGGCAGACTATCTAGAATGTGTCTATAGAAAGAAACTGAAGTTGCCTTTCTCTTTCCCAGCTAGCAAGAGATGCAAACACATGTATTACCACCTTCTTCCTTGTCTAGTGGTGCCTTCCCATGGAAATAAGTACTTAAAATATTTGCCCTCATTCTAAATATAAATGTTTTCATAATAAACATTTGTATTTTCTGGTTTGGTTTTGATGCTCTTTGAGAAGTCTACTACAAACTGCCCACAACTATGGAAAAGATGGGAAACAACTGCCCTTAACCAACTCCAAGATGAAATACTTTCAGATTCAGACATGAGGATAGAGTCTGTAAAAACATCGTCTCTGTTTGCTGGAATATCAGTAGAAAGATAGTTGCCATTTGCAAAAGATAAGAAGCTTAATTCACATTGGTTGTGTGCATGAGAATTGAGGAATTATGGTGTTGAGTCACTTGTATTTTCAGAAGAGTTAAGCTTGTCAGTACCTACCTGACTTCCAAAAAGGGAATGTAGGTTCCTAAGTCATCAATATGCTTGTTAACATTCCACTGTAAATGCCTTTTCCAAGCTCTCAGTAGTTTTGGAGTACAAGTGTCTCTACATCATGTCCATATTTCTGAAAATCCTAGAAAAAAGGGAAAGGTGTTATGTCAGTGGACCACCTGCCTATCCTTTCCTCCAGGAAGTTCTGCTGAATTGGTTTTGATTAAATTAGATGTGATTTTAGCCTTTAAAAAATTTGCAGCATAATCTGCTAAGTGTTACTGGGAAACATTTTGTACAATCAAACTGTAGCTGCTTGCCAAGGTGTTCTCTAATGGAGATTTATGGCTGTCCTGAAAGCTGATCTAGAAATATTGTGGACAAATATATACTTTGTGCTTCTAACAAAGAATGCCCTATTAATAAGACAAAGGCTTTTCAGTCTTTTCAAAGTCAGAAAAAGGAGACAGTAAGTCGTGATTTTAGATGTGGCATCAGCTTGTTGCTACTGTTCTTCCTCATACTGAACTGGGAAAAATACTTAGTTCTGACAACCCACAATTACAGATTACAGTTTGCTTCTTATCTTGGGAGGTGGTGATTTACATGGCAAAAAATTATTGTTTTTATTGTGTTTTGGTCTGTAGAATAACCTGGCCTGTGCCCTTCTTCAGGCAACTCTGAACTGAGACATTGAGGGTAGATTCTCAAGGAGATTTCTCTTGCTGCAGTGCTTTCCTACATAATTCCTAACTTTTCATACCCAGGGGGCTAAACAAGATCACAACTCAGAGATAAATTTATTAATTCTGTCACCCAATCCTTGATTTTAATATTTATCTAAAAAAGGATTTCTAAAAGTCAGTGAGCAGAAATGGCAGAATAGCTAGGTGATGGGGAAAGGCTAGCAGGGAGGGCAGCCCATATGTCAGTGCTTTTGGGGAGCTCCCTGTCTCTCTGGCCTTACCAACTTCTCTCTGCTTTTGAGAAGTGAATATTGTTTTCTTCAAAGACTTTAATTAGTTTTCATTTTATCCCATATGAATTCCAAAAATCTCTCTCAAACTAATGACAAATATTTTGAATTTGTCTATGGAAAGAAGGAGGAAAGATAGAGAACCACTTGTCTTGGGATTTCTGGTGGGATGCTGTCCAGCTGGTAGGTTTAATAGGTCCGAGTTTTATAATATGGAGCAGCTTTTTGATCTGGATTGTCCAATACCTAAATAGAGATCCAATGACTTTATGGAGAGTTTCTCTGTTCTCTTTCATTGGGTTAAACATGTTCAGAACATACAGTTTATGTTGATGAGAAAGGAATGGGAATGTCTATGCTATGAATCATGGTGGTTTTTAAATGTGAAATGTTCACAGACTGGTACTGCAATATGGAAAAAGGAAAACAAGGGATTCCAACCTTAGGGTAGCCAGAAAGCTCTATCCACCATTCACTGATGAAGTCTAAATGAAACCCAATAGATGTCACATGTTTTTCTGGTTAGGTAGTGTAGTGGTAGAAGATGATTGAAACTATTGAGACAATCTTCAATTATTTTAGACATCAAAAGAACAGGATTTATTTTTTTTTCAGAAGCATCTTCCTAGCAGCTACTTGAAGCACTGCTGTTGCTAAAATTACCAAAACCTGGTATCTTATTTAGTCAATGAAATGACAGAGTTAAGTTATTTGTTCCATCTTAGTGTGATTGGTTTTATTCCCTTGTAGTTCATATTGTTTGTTGTTGTTATTTAAGGCTGAACTATATCTGAGTTATACCAGTTACAGATTTGGCTTGGAAACTTCAATTGAATATATGTAACTGAATCCAGTAAGTATAACTTAAGTTCCATATCATAAACATCAGGGGGAGAAACAAGACTCCACACCTGAGGACATTTCTTCCTTATATACTTAGTACTAGATTTCAGTGTCAGTGAGTTCTCATTTTCTTTTGTAGATAAAATGGTGTCGTGGTTTTGCCCAGCCGGGAACAAAGAGCCACGAGGGTGCTCGCTCACTCCTCCCCTCCCGGTGGAGCGGGACGGGGAACCAGAGAAAAAGGGGAAAAACCCGCGTAGGTTGAAATAAGAGCGGTTTAATAGAACAACAATAAGAATGAACAGGTTCAGGGGGAAAAAGGAACAGTTTTAACAGTACACGAGGGGAATATACAAAAGGAATGGCGCGTGCCGCGGCTGCTCACCACCCAGGACCCGACGCGACTCCCCCTCCGACCGGTAGCCCCGCCTGTGCTCCCGAAGCCCCGCCCCCGACCAGCTCCCTGCCTCTAGGTACTGGGCATGATGTCAGTATGGTATCGAATACCTGTTGGCCAGCCCAGGTCAGCTGCCCATGCTGTGCCCCTTCCTACTTCCTCCTCAAAGTTAACTCTATCCTAGCCAAAACCAGGACATTCCACCCCTTATTCTATACCATCTACATCATGCCTAGTTTCACAATATACAACATCTGAGCACCACATTTCCTCTACCTGGAAAAACAGGGGCACACACAGAGAAGTATATCATTCCCTCTGTTTATAGGCCACCCCCCTAACATTCCCGTTAAGTCCATTTGGCTGTTTAGGTGTGTCTTATCTGTAAGTTGAAAGCACTGATCTTGAGGACGTCACTGGGCACCAATTCACATTCTGCTATTCTGTATCTTGCTTGTCCATGTCCATCTTTCGGTGATCTGGGTGGTCCTTACTGTAGTGTCAGTGGTATGGCATAGAGCAACTATGGTAATGACGACATATAACAACAATGTTATTTAACAACTAACATAATACAATTTGATTCAACGAATTTACAGGCTATTCTCACCCAAAATCAATTTTCCTTGAGGTACACACTGGGTTGTCCCATCCTTACACATCACCCACCAAGTGTACCCAGGTCCCTGAGCAAAAACAATCCCACGAATGGGTTTACCTTTACCCAAGGTAGGACTCACCCATACTGCTTTCCCTAACAGATCTTTTACGTGCACTACAGGGACTTTATCCCCTTCTACAGTATGTAAAAGTTCCGATTGGGCAGGGCCAGCTCTGTTCACAGATCCTCTGGAGTTGACTAGCCAGGTGGCCTTTTCTAAATTTGTGTCCCAATGTTTGAATGTTCCACCCCCCATTGCTCTCAGTGTGGTCTTCAATAGTCCATTGTGTCGTTCAACTTTTCCTGAGGCTGGTGCATGATAGGGGATGTGATAAACCCATTCAATGCCATGCTCTTTGGCCCAGGCATCTATGAGGTTGTTCCTGAAGTGCGTCCCATTGTCTGACTCAATTCTTTCTGGGGTGCCATGTCGCCAGAGGACTTTCCTTTCAAGGCCCTGGATGGTGCTCCGGGCGGTGGCATGAGACACAGGATACGTTTCCAACCAGCCGGTGGTCGCCTCCACCATTGTGAGTACATGTCGTTTGCCTTGGCGAGTCTGTGGCAGTGTGATATAATCAATCTGCCAAGCCTCTCCGTATTTATATTTCTGCCATCGTCCTCCATACCATATGGGCTTCCACCGCTTGGCTTGTCTGATTGTAGCACACGTCTCACACTCATGGACAACCTGTGCAATGGCATCCAAGGTTAAATCCACCCCTCGATCACGAGCCCATTTATAGGTGGCATCTCTGCCTTGATGACCTGAGGTGTCATGGGCCCACCGAGCTAAAAATAACTCCCCCTTGTGTTGCCAGTCTAAATCTATCTGAGCTGCTCCAATCTTTGCAGCCTTGTCCACTTGCTGGTTATGCAGATGTTCTTCAGTGGCCCTGTTCTTAGGTATGTGGGCATCTACATGGCGCACTTTCACAACCAGCTTCTCCAGCCGAGCAGCAATGTCTTGCCATATTGGGGCAGCCCAGATGGGTTTGCCCCGTCGTTGCCAGTTGTTCTGCTTCCATTGCTGCAACCACCCCCACACAGCATTTGCTGCCATCCATGAGTCAGTGTAGAGATAAAGCCTTGGCCAGTTTTCTCGTTCAGCAATGTCTAAAGCTAACTGGATGGCTTTTACCTCTGCAAACTGGCTCGATTCACCCTCTCCTTCTGCAGCTTCTGAAACTTTGCGTAGGGGGCTCCACACAGCTGCCTTCCACCTCCGATGCTTCCCCACAAGACGACAGGACCCATCGGTGAACAGGGCATACCGCTTCTCATCTTCTGGAAGTTCCTCATATGATGGGGCCTCTTCAGCACGGATTGCCTCCTTTTCTGGTGATATTTCACTGTCTTCACACTCTGGCCAGTTCGTGATCAGTTCCAGAATTCCAGGGCGGCTAGGACTTCCTACACGAGCTCGTTGTGTGATCAATGCGATCCACTTACTCCATGTAGCATCAGTTGCATGATGTGTGGAGGAGGCCCTCCCTTTGAACATCCAGCCCAGCACTGGCAGTCGGGGTGCTAGGAGAAGTTGTGTTTCTGTGCCGATCACTTCTGATGCAGCTTGAACCCCTTCGTATGCCGCCAGTATCTCCTTCTCAGTTGGAGTGTATCGGGCCTCGGATCCTCTGTATCCCCGACTCCAGAATCCAAGGGGTCGGCCTCGACCCTCCCCAGGTGCTCTCTGCCAAAGACTCCAAGTAGGGCCATTCTCTCCAGCTGCGGTGTAGAGCACATTTTTAACATCTGGTCCTGTCCGGACTGGCCCAAGTGCCATCGCATGAACAATCTCCTGTTTAATTTGTTCAAAACTTTGTTGCTGTTCAGGACCCCATTCAAAATCATTTTTCTTCCGTGTTACGTGGTAGAGAGGGCGCACAATCATACTGTAATTTGGAATATGCATCCTCCAAAAACCCACAACACCTAGGAAAGCTTGTGTTTCCTTTTTGCTAGTTGGGGGAGACATGGCTGCAATTTTGTTGATCACATCTATTGGGATATGGCGACGTCCATCCTGCCATTTTACTCCTAAAAACTGGATCTCCTGCGCAGGCCCTCTGACCTTATTTCGTTTAATGGCAAAACCAGCCTTCAGAAGAATTTGAATTATCTTCTTTCCCTTCTCAAGAACTTCCTCTGCTGAGTCACCCCACACAACAATGTCATCAATGTATTGCAGGTGTTCTGGGGCCTCGCCCTTCTCCAGCGTGGCCTGGATCAGTCCATGGCAGATGGTGGGGCTGTGTTTCCACCCCTGGGGCAGTCGATTCCAGGTATACTGAACCCCTCTCCAAGTGAAAGCGAACTGGGACCTGCATTCTACTGCCAAAGGAATTGAGAAGAATGCATTGGCAATATCAACGGTGGCATACCATTTGGCTGCCTTGGACTCCAGTTCATATTGGAGTTCCAGCATGTCCGGCACAGCTGCGCTCAGCGGTGGCGTGACTTCATTCAGGCCACGATAGTCTACTGTCAGTCTCCACTCTCCAGTAGACTTTCGCACTGGCCATATGGGACTGTTAAAGGGTGAGCGAGTTTTGCTGATCACCCCTTGGCTCTCCAGTTGGCGAATCAACTTATGAATGGGAATCACTGAATCTCTGCTGGTGCGATATTGCCGCCGGTGCACTGTTGTGGTCGCAATTGGCACCTGTTGCTCCTCAACCTTCAGCAAACCCACAACGGAAGGGTCCTCTGAAAGGCCAGGCATGCTGGATAGTTGTTCAGTTTCCTCTGTCTCCACTGCAGCCACACCAAAGGCCCACCGGTACCCTTTTGGGTCCTTAAAATACCCTCTCTTAAGGTAGTCTATGCCCAGGATACACGGGGCTTCTGGGCCTGTTACAATGGGGTGTTTGTGCCACTCATCTCCAGTTAAACTCACTTCAGCTTCTAACAAGGTTAGCTGTTGAGATCCCCCTGTCACTCCAGAAATACAAACAGATTCTGTCCCTTTACAACTTGATGGCATCAGAGTGCATTGTGCTCCAGTATCCACTAAAGCCTTGTACTCTTGTGGGGTTGATGTGCCAGGCCATCGGATCCACACTGTCCAATAAACTCGGTTGTCCCTCTCCTCCACCTGGCTGGAGGCAGGGCCTCCCTAGTACTGGCCATGGCAGTCATTGGATACTTTTTGTAGAAAAGAGCTAGAAGTCCCCTCGAGGGGACTAGAATAGAGCTCAACACTTCTATTCTGTCTAGGGAGTTGCTCACTGGAAACTGGAGCAGCATCTTTCCAAGAGAAATTGCTCCTTGTAGCGGTTTTTCCCCGTAGCTGCCGTGCCCGTGCCCTTAAGGCCGAAGTAGGTTGCCCATGCCACTTGTTCATGTTCTCTCCCTGGTCCCGCAGGTAAGACCACAAAGCACCTCGTGGTGTCTGCCCTCTGTATTCCCTCTCTTGAACAGAGGGACATCTACTAATGGCTGAAGTACGGACTCGGGCAGGTGGAGTGCGGGACATATCTTCTTTGAATTGGTGGAACTCTTTTGACATTTTATCTACAGCCGAGACAACAGCCTGTAGGGAGGAAGACAGACTTTCTTCATATTGCCGAAGTTGAACACCCATTTCCCCCACTGTTTTCCCCTCACCTTCTTTCCAGGAGATGACTGCCAATGAATTAGCATAAGATGATGGTGCACTCTGCAGAAATCTTCGCCACATAGACTGTGTGCACTGGACCTCATCTGGGTCTGTTGGTAACTGCTCATTATGAATCATTTCCCGGACAGCTAACTCCCTCAGGTACTGGATACCTTTGTCCATTGTGGTCCACTTGCCTGGGTGGCATATGATGTCTTCTTTGAAGGGGTATCTTTCCCTCACACCAGACAAAAGTCTTCTCCAGAGGCTGAGGACTTCTGTCTTCCTTCCAATCGCCTTGTCAATGCCGCCATCCCGGGACAGAGAGCCCAGTTGCCTGGCTTCCCTGCCCTCCAAGTCCAAGCTGTGGGCCCCATTCTCCCAGCATCGGAGCAGCCAGGCAACAAGGTGCTCGCTTGGGTGGCGACTGTAATCTTTTCGCACTTCTCGCAGTTCGCTCAGGGACAAGGATCGGGTGATTATCTCTGGCTCTGGCTCTGACTCTTCCTCCCGTTCCCGCGATGATACTGGTTCATCTTCATCCCTCACAAGGCGAACTGATTTTTTTATGTGTTTCCTTTTCTGGACAGGAGCAACTGACACTGCCACAGGTTGATCCTCTGATTCAGAATCAGTGTCTGCTGTTGGAGTTAGGGCAGCAACAGCATCAGTTGCCTCAGTTTGAATAGCCACAGTGGTTGCTGGGGTGGCATTCCTAATCTGTACAAGTAAAAAACTCTTCCAATACCGGTTCATATTCTTCTGTATATCAATCCCTCCATAGCTGCCCAACCTCATAACAGTCTGGAAAACACATTTCACAACTCTACCCAAGAAAAACACCCTACCTGGGGAACAGAGCAATAAAACCACAATGGCTGGGACATCCCAAGTGCGTTCGGAATTATCAAAAGCTATTGCAGTTAACTTGAATGAATAAGGGAGGATGGAAAAAATGGAAAAATTACGTCCCTCCATTTTTCCCATGAACTGAGTGTCACTAGTGTCACTACCTTCTGAAAATAAATGTCCAAGTTGCAGAAATGCCAACCCAGTCATGTACAAGTATTGGCCTAGCTCCATACCCAGTGACACAACCATGCCATAAGCCAGTAACAGCCAGTACATCAAAACGAGTGCTTTTGTCCCTTTTCCAAAGGACATAAACACTATCAGAGAGAATACATAGTGCATATGACAAATTACGGGCCAACAGCAGTTAAGCAAATCCATCAACATTGTGACAATTGTTTCAGCCTACTGTGTCTTATTTCAACCCCGCGGGCCCCACGTTGGGCGCCAAATGTGTCGTGGTTTTGCCCAGCCGGGAACAAAGAGCCACGAGGGTGCTCGCTCACTCCTCCCCTCCCGGTGGAGCGGGACGGGGAACCAGAGAAAAAGGGGAAAAACCCGCGTAGGTTGAAATAAGAGCGGTTTAATAGAACAACAATAAGAATGAACAGGTTCAGGGGGAAAAAGGAACAGTTTTAACAGTACACGAGGGGAATATACAAAAGGAATGGCGCGTGCCGCGGCTGCTCACCACCCAGGACCCGACGCGACTCCCCCTCCGACCGGTAGCCCCGCCTGTGCTCCCGAAGCCCCGCCCCCGACCAGCTCCCTGCCTCTAGGTACTGGGCATGATGTCAGTATGGTATCGAATACCTGTTGGCCAGCCCAGGTCAGCTGCCCATGCTGTGCCCCTTCCTACTTCCTCCTCAAAGTTAACTCTATCCTAGCCAAAACCAGGACAAATGGAGAATCTGAATCAGATTGGTACCCTACCCTCATATTTTGGGGATCTGATTCAACCTTTTAAAATCATGTCCTCTCTAATTTTGCATTCAATTCTTTGAAAGGATGATCCATTGGATATTGCTGTATATTGCTATATTTTCTGTGCTGTCTGTGGTGATTCCCGTGAAATGCAACAGGAGATTACTCTGTAAAGTTTATGGTGGTAGTCTTGCTGATACAAGCAGATACTTTCTATTACATTAATGTTCCATTTAAATAACAGATTGCCAGCCACATACTTTATATATCTTGTTCACCATACGGGCAATATATGGGTCTCTGAGTACTGTTTCGTAGATTCATTTAGCCCCTAATGCACTTTTAATGAAAAATTTTTTTCAGCATCTCTTTCTGAGGCTTGTGATGCAATGTACTTTTCCTAGTGCTTCATAGAAGAGGTATTTATAATTTTCAAAATAGTTATGAAAGTCGGCTATTAGATTTACTGAAGCATGCTGCAGAAAGAGGGGGAGAAAGAAGGAAAAATGGAAGTGAATTAGGTCAGGAAACTTTGCACATAATCCAGTACAGTCTCATGACATTTCATCCTGCTTTTTCTTCTGAAATATATGAGCCAATGAGCTGTTTCTGCTGGAGAGCACAGATGCAACACTAGTCAAATGTCCTTCCAGCTATGCATTTTATCAAAACCCATTTGACAAAATACCTAATCAAGGCCACTGATTTCTCACAATTCCAGAGGAATGGAAGTAAGTGTGGGGAGGAATCAGTTCTCCCACATACAAATGTTGAACAGGGTGCAAAAAACCTTTGCGTGACTGCCTATGTTGGGCTAACCTGTATGAAGACCTGCTGCTTATGATACAAATCCATGCTTCATTTCTGGTTTAGGAAATGTAACAGAGGCAGTGATTGTGGGGAAATTTGAGCAGAGCAGTCAAGAAGAAGGGAGATAACACAAGGGATTTGCATCTGACTTTGGGAATCTAAGCTGAAGCAGACATCTGTTAAACAGAAAGCTAATGACTTGCTTTTCAAATGCAGACCGTTAGGATGCTTTGGAATATTAGACCAGACCATGAGCAAAATAAATTTAACTGGAAAAACTGGTGATAATGGTTCTCTAGCACTTTATTAGAAAACTTTTCAAAGGTAGGCTTTTAATATAATTAATGTATTAGATGACATTTGAGGGGGCAGATGGAAAGCAGCCTCTTTCTCAATCAGTTTAACTCGTGCTGGTGAACTAGGAGAATGTAGTACAGGAGTGAAATACTGTTTAGGAATATATCAGTTGAAGTGGTCCACAACTAAAGCTGGAATGAAACAACAAATGTTAATGGCATACAATATTTAAATGATTATAAATCATCATGTTTCAAGGCATAGTCATCCTGAACTTAAGCCAGAGTTTTCTTGTTGAGCCTGCTATTCAGAATTTTTAATGAAAATATCTTGTACCTCTTCCATCCTATTCTGTGTCAGATAAGTCATATTGACCACCACTAAGGACAAGGCATAAAACTACATGAACTGTTGTTTTGGTTCAGTAAATAATGTATTTTTCTTCTCTGGTAACAAATGCTTCCAGAGCATATGTAATGCAATGGCAAAAAAAGACAAGTGGAAAAAATTCCAGCCAAAAACCTGTAGGAAACAGCAATGCTTCCTTTTCCAAGAGATAAATATATCATGGAAAATTTTCATGTCTCTTTTGGTTGACCATGGGAGAACAGCTAAGTATTATTAAATGAAATGTTTAATAGGTTCTTCCTCTATTAAGATCCTTCATAACCATCTACAGTAGGTGACAGTGCCTAATGATTATTGTTCCCAGTGGAATTCTGAACCAGGGATTTACTTAATGTCTTAACTAGCGAACTTGAGATGATACTTACTTTGCTGGATCACACTTACTTAATAAGAAACTGAAAAAGTTGTACTGCTCCTTACATTTTTAGTACATATTTTCCCTTTTCCAGTTCGCTCTTTTTCTTTTGTGAGTTTAAATATGCCACAAACTCAAGTTTTTCCTTCTGTGTGTCAGGAAGTGGGTGCTGGCCCTTTGACTGCAATTGCCTTTCAGAGACTGCAACTGATTATACTTTGGTATGTTTCTTTTCCCTCTTCTGCCCCGATTCAGATTTACTCAGAATTTAGCCTTGTCCGGATACCAAGCTGCAGTAACATGAAATTCATAACTTGGATTTGATGAGCTTCACATTCAAGATCTAATAATTAGATAAATCTCAAAAAGGTTTCAACCTAGTTAAGTGCCTTATTAACTGAACAGATTGGACAAAATGCAGTAGGCAATGTCATTTTCCCTTAGTAGGAAGACAGTCTTGCCCTGCTGTTTCCCTCTAACTCCAAAAGAATGATGTTCACTTTTCTTTCCTCTCTTACAGAATTGAGACCCATATGCCTTATTTTCTTGCCTAGTTTAGGTATCTGTGGTTAAAGGGGGTATGTGCTTGGGCAGTGTTCTTCATCAGCATCCTGTAGAATCTGGTTTGTTGTATAGAAATGAACCCAAGATTCACTGGGCCAGTAAGATAACTAGAGTACAAACATAGCTTCATGGGTAGGGCACTACATGATAGATGGATAGCTTGAGTTCTGCTCCAAGGATTCATATTTTATTCAATGCTGTTTCATCATCTCTCCTTTCAATTGTGTTTTAAAAGGAAAAGAATAGTCCCTGCTTAGCTATTTTAAAGACAGGTCACAGACCTTCTCTTTCAGGAATGGGCTAAAAGCTGTGGATCTGCAGTAGATAAAAGCATTTTCCTGCAATATGTGAGGCATAGAACAGGTCAGGGTCACGTTCCAATCACATTCTTATGCTTAGTGTTTCCTAAAACAGCTGCCTACTAAAAGAACCTCCTCCCCCACCTTCCTCCATGGCATAGAATAAATTATTGAAATACATTTCTCAGGAGCTTGGGGAGGCCCAGAAAAAGATCATTGACTCTTTCTTTTCTTTCTTCCTCTGTCTCTCTCCATAGTAACCATGGGGAAAGTGTACACTGTTTACTGTGGGCTAGTCATTCTGGAGGTAGAAGGCATGAGGAAGACCCAAGGCTCCAGCATGTCCTATCCTTGTGGCAGATGATCAGTCTCTCCTTCCCTTCTCCAGCCTGTTTGGCTGTGCACTGTGTGCCCACCACTGCTGGCAGGTCTCTGCTTACCCAATGAGGTAAGACAGCAATGAACATGGATTGTGAGAAAACAGTGTACACAGGAAAGGCAATTTTATGATGAATACCTGCAAATGGGACACAAGGCTTGAGGTTAGGAATGGAAGGCCATACAAGTCCTCTTAAGAACAAGTTTGGCAGGAGCTTAGGTCTTTTGTTCACCAAGAAGGCAATAAGTCTCAGATGAGAGCTTGTGTACCAGATGTCTTTTGCTGGGGCTTGGGCACGCAAGAATTTTTATGCGGGATAGAAATAGACAGTCTGGATGTTTATGCTAGAAGAGGGCTGATGAAGTGAATAGCTAGAGCAAACCTCAAAAGGGAAGTGTGTAAATTTGTGAGAGTAGATACAGAAAACAAAAACCTGGAGACAAGGACTGAATTACCTTTAGAACAGCCATAATGCTTTAGTACCACACATGCACTTCAAGCTTCATTGGATGCTCGTTTTGAGGTACTTCACCTTCCTTGTGCACTGCTAGTGGAGTATTGGCACCTCAGGCAGTTATCTAGAGACCTTTTGGAGAGTCAGACACTTGCAAGTTTGACTGTGGAATGCCTGGCTTATAGGTGCTTGATCACCTTCCTTGTTAGCCTTGGCTGTGGTACCGTGGAACTGGAGAAAACCAGAAGAAAACAGCCCTACTTGAATAGCATACATTTTCATTGTCAATGTGCTGTCTAGTGCTGGTTGATTCTCAACTACTGGTTACTTTCTCATGTTTTTGTTTTCCCAGGTGTTGCCCAGTGATCGTCCTCCAGCTTTACCAAGCCCAGTCACAACACCCTGCACTTGTGAATGGTAATCATAGAATCACAGAATCATTTTGGTTGGAAAAGACCTCTAAGAGTTCAACCACTCACCTCACACTGCCCAGCCCTTCACTAAACCATGTCCTGCAGCACTTCAGCTACACCACTTTGCAATATCTCCAGGGATGGGGACTCCACTGCCTCCCTGGGCAGCCTGTGCCAGAGTCTAACAACCATCTCAGTCAAAAACTTCTTCATCACCTCCAATCTAAATCTCCCCGGTGCAACTTGAGGCCATTTTCTCCTGTCCTATAATTCGTTACCTGGGAGAAGAGACTGACTCCCACCTCACTACATCCTCCTTGCAGGTGGTTGTACAAAGTGATCATGTCTCCCCTCAGCCTTCTCTTCTCCAGACCAAACACCTCCAGCTCCCTCAGCTGCTCCTCATCAGACTTGTGCTCCAGAACCTTTCCTAGCTTTGTTGCCCATCTCTGGACATGCTCCAGCTTCTCAGTGTCTTTCTTGTAGTGAGGGGCCCAAAACTTAACACAGTATTCAAGGCGAGGCCTCACCACCAAAAAGTACAGGGGGACAGTCATTGCCCTGGTCCTGCTGGCCACATTACTTCTGATACAAGCCGGGAGGCCATTGGCCTTTTTGGCCACTTGGGCATACTGCTGGCTCATGTTCACCTGCTGCTGACCAACACTCCCAGGTCCTTTTTTCAGCAGACAGCTCTCCAGCCACACATCCCCAAGCCTGGAGCATTGCCTGGCCCAACTGCAGGACCCGGCACTTGGCCTTGTTAAACTTCATGCAATTGGCCTTAGTCCATCTCTCCAGCCTGGGCAGGGCCCTCCAAAGAGCCTTCTGCTTCTCAAGCAGATCTACACTCACCCGGCTTGGTGTCATCAGCAAACTTACTGAGGGTGCACTTGATCAAGATCATGATAAAATTATTAAACAGAACAGACCCAAACAGCTCCAGGGAACACCTCTAGTGATGGAGAGCAAGGTGTTTCTACATTTTTTCCCAAACCAACAGTCCCAAATTTAGATATTTTGCCAGCTACCAATCAGAGAGGGTAAGGCTAATGCATCATCTTCAACCTGATAGCTGACTTACATCTTGTAGATAAGCAAAGAATATCCATTGAATTGACTTTGCTGGTGTGTTGGGGGGCTCTGGCTGCACTGCAAAGCAGTATGAGCAGCCTGAGAAAATCAGGTGAATAGTTCAGCTGACATTCACATGTGACTGTGTAGGTCGTCAGGATATTCAAATGAAAACTGAGTGACTTGAAGTGTGATAAAGAAGAAAAAGTTATTTTAATGAGCAAATTCTAACTTCACTGTGTTTCAATTTAGACTTTAAATAGTTATAGTAGGAAAGAGTGTATTGTAGCAGACAAGGACAAAACTGCAGATTTCTTACATCCCAGAGTATTTGCATTATCACATGAAACCGTGCAAGCAGATATGATGGCTTTGCAACATTTTTTTTTACTACCAAAGCTATAGTCTCATAATTTTTCTTCTTACATATGCAGGTCCTCTGACAGAAGTGGAAATATATAAATTCAAATATTGATATAGATACAAGCGTGGTGATAAGAAAGTAGCTGTCAGGACTACACTGGTTTTGAAAGCTGGTAGAACTGTTGAAAGACATTTCAGTGATGACAATCAAATCCCATCTGTCTTTTGCATAAGGTTGGAGAACAGTCTGAAGTGATATAATTTATCTAGTTGTATCATTAGGGAAGAGTGTTGGAACATGCTGCATCTGTTTATGTGAGCTATGCTTGCACTTCAGTTTTGCTCTGTTGTAGGCTCTTACATTGGAGTTCAGGAAAGGGGAAGGATGGTAGGAAAGAAAGCCAGACATTTCTAACTTCTTGATATCAGTGCATGGTAAAAGCAACATACAATATATAAAAACCTTTTTGTCTGAATATATGTATTTGTAAAGATTTGAACAACATTTGAGCTTCTTGTAGCCCAGTTACCATCCAGGCATAATGTCTTTTAAACTTGGCTGGATGAAGATAGCTTTATGTGTGTATAAATAAAAATACATGAAATAAAGTAATATAAAATACGTGGTCCTGTTACTCTTAATATGTGGGTAGTGACCTGAATGAGAAGACATTGGGTCTGAAATCTGCTGTGCCTGGTTCACGGGTTTTGGGAGGTCAAACTTTTTACCTTTTGGACCAAGTTTTCCTTTTAGGGTGCTGGATTTCAAGTGTTCAGTAAAGTTTCACACAGTTAATCCCTTTCCATTTTATTCACGTTCCTTCTATCTATTTATAATTCCTTTTTTATCAGAAAAGCAAGTGCTTGACCTCTTTTCTTACCCTAATTACCAACCATTTTTGATACTAAAATTGTAAGAGGCAGGCGAGGGGGCAGAAAGGCAGATCTTATGATACTTCTTGAATATTTGGCCTGAAACTCAGATAACAGCAAGATCAAAATCCAGTTTTACTGTATTTCCAATATATTTTCAGCATGACCTTGATCCTGTCATCTGATATTGCGGCTGTCTCCAATCAGCAGAAACATGTCACGTCATGGTTTAAATAATGTATTGCCTGATCCTCTCTTTCATTTCCTTTCTGCACATGGACAAGGCCTCTGAACCACTTAATTCCAGTTCAAGGCATTATAGGACTTGTAGTACCACTGTACCTCAGGTAATGTAATCTTATCTGACTCATGGAACCAAGAGAGGAAAAGATCCCTTAGGCCATCTGAGTTTTCTCACAGTGAATACAGTATTGTCCTCTTTATTTTGAAGAAGTTTTTTTCTTTCAGGTATTACAGTTGACAAACAAAAATACCTCTGAGCATTCCTTTGTGAGATTATTCTGTAAATTCAGGCAATATAGAAGCAGGGTTTTTTCTTACACTAGGCCTATTTTTTTTCCCATTTCAAATACAAACTTTTACTGTGCCAAGTTTTAGTTTTTCTTTTGAGTAAATATAAGTCCCCCTATGTATTAACAGTGACTTCCACGTTCATCCTTCCTTTACTCTTTTCCTGAATCTTATGAAATGGTAACATTTTGAGGTATGGTTTCCCACATTTTGGTCTGAATTCATCCTGGTAACTCCCTTGTCCCTTCTTAGGACTTGCTGGATGGTTCAAGCCAGACAGACAGTTGTTTTGCACAGTTGTGTTTTCTACTTTTGAAACCGAGTCCAGCCCAGGTCTTAATTAGCAATGACATATTCCCTGAACTCTTGGTTGCCTAGCAGAAGATAAACAACTCTTGGTTGGTAAGCAGAAGATAAACAGCAGTTGCAGCATTCTTGGCTAGGAATCATGCCCTCAATGCCTATGCTTGATACGCAGATACAGTCCCTAAGCTGCTTATGTTCATGTCCATCTGCTGAGATGGCAAAATGCCTTCTCACAAGTTGTTTGGACTCCTGCCTTGAGGGCAGAGGTGCCAGGCAATGATCAGCAGCCTGCATGACAATGCTAGCGTCATTTCTTCTAAAAGAGCAGCTCCTTTAAGCAATTACTGTATTACAGGCTGATACCACGGGCCTCTTAGACCATGGTTACACCTGTTGAAAATTATGTGCCAAGAGAAAAGCACATGAACCATACTGGCAAGCAGTCCAACCAGTGCAGTGTCACTTTTAGCTGCCAGGGAGACAGGTTGCACTGCCACGGGGGTACGAAAATTCATCAGGACTTCTCAGGGCATCAAAAAAAGATGTCATCAGGCCAAAACTGCCTTGGAGGCATGTCTAAAACAGACAGCACAATGGCCCCAAGTAGCAGCTGAAGAAAAGTAAGGGTAGCAGAACCTGTCTGAGAGCTTTCCTCACAGAAGTGGTAATTAAATCAAGAAAAAACAGGACAACTTTGTGTCGCTGTCCTCAAAGAAAATGGCAAGCCCTGACCTTATTCTTCCTGCTGAATAAACCCCTATGATCTGGGCTATAAAGATACAGTGGGAAAAGTAGGTAAAATTCATTTTTTGTAGGCATAATTAGGTATCCCTACACAGTGGTGGGACTCATAAAGCAGTACTAAACTACTTTGCTAGCAGAAAAATCAGAGGACAAGGAGGAAATTCTGAACATTGCTCTATACAAATGCAACAGAGGGTTAAGCACTGAACAAGCCTGGTGAAAGACAAATCCATTTTCAATCTCTGTTTTGTCTCAGGAGTCCTGAACTGTCCCTCTATTTAGGGTACAGCAGATACATGACAGAAGGTGCCATTCTGTCAGGCAGGGTTACTAAACCCACCCCTCTTTCGTCTTGAGATCTTTTTAGATCACCACAAGCCACTTGTTTTGGGAAGGAGTCCAGCAGTAGCTTGTGACCTGTTCTGCCAGCCTCATGCTATAGCCAAAGGTCAGATCAGGAAGAAAAGATCTATGGGATTTTTTTGACCAAAACTATTTTTTGGGGAAATTAAGTTTCAACAATTTTTACAGACGTTTTTCCACTTAGCTCCTGTCAACAGTTAAAAGCTGTTATAAAAGTATTTTAGCGGGTTTCAAATTCGTATTTTTTTGTTGTTGTTTAACTGAATGATCAGAATATTTTCTTATTAAACTGCATTGCAAAGCATTTTAAATGGAACAGATTTGGGTGTGTCTAGTAATTTTTAGAATTTTAATGGTCTTTAATTAATTAAATATTCATCTGAGAGAGCTATGAAACAACACTTAATTTGTCTTATTCGGCAGAGAACTAGAAATCAGCTGTATCAGTACTGCTCAGCATTAGCCTCGAGATAATTTTAAATCTCCTTTGAATTGCTGGAGTGGACAAAAGGACTTATGAAAGCCTCTGTGTGTTTCCAAGGAAGTACAATGAGCTGAAAGGCTGTTACCAGTCTGCTCTAGTTTATATGCAGCTGTCACACTCTGTGTCAGGTCTCATTGCAATCAGTGGGAATTCTGCCATTAACTTCATTAGCACCAAGATTTGCACTAAGCCCCAGCTGATATTTTGTGTACACCACTGGAGTTATTCTATTTTCCACCAGCTGATCATTTTGAGCGCCAGATTAAGAGATTTTGGAAAGGACTGGTGAAAAAAAGGCTGTTGATTCCTTATTATGCAGAAGTTTTGGTTTTGAGACAGATGATAGTATGCCTTTGGATTTGTACTGTACAGCTGAGTTCTGAAACTAGTCTCTTGTGTGCTGACTCATGATGAATGCCAGAGCCTTGGATCTTTGACACCTGCAGTTAACATCGTAAATGGCAAAAATCAGCCTTTGAACATGTAGATATTGTATTTTAAACATAGTTTGGACTCTGCGTGAACCTTTCCCTCTAATTGAAAGGAAGTACAAAATAACGTCCATAACAAAAGAATATTGAACACCAAGTAAATGACCTATTGCATTTCTTTTGTGTGCTGTCCAAAAAGACTCTGGATTGATATTTCAATGTCATATCATAGTTTCATTGCCAGCAGAGCTAGTTTATGTCTTCAACAGGAAGCATTTTAGTCTGGAATTGTTCCATCTGGAAAGTAGAATTTACTCACTACACAGTTTTACAGTAGTACTCTAAAATTATTTGGAGAAAAACAATGTGAATAGTTACAGCTCTAGTTTTGAGAAAAACAATGTGAATAGTTCCAGGTCTAGAGTGAAATGCTGTCTGGCAGCTTTATTCTGCCCTTAGATCTATATGTCTAAGCCCCACTGACAGCAATATAATTTCTGGCTGTAGACCGAGGGATAAGGTTTGGTTAATGATGTTTTCTTCTTACACAAGGTATATATTCCTGCAGATATTTTTGGCTGCCTTGTGTCTTGTGGTGGTATAGCTGACACAGAAGCTATGTGCCGATCTCCATTCCAGCCTCTGGAATGATGCTGGTATACACAAGGAGTCATTGCTCACATGACTAACACCAGTATTCTAGTGTTTCTCTTGGTAGTTGAAAACAGAAGGAAAATATACTCTGAAAAATCTGGATCTGATCTGAAAGATAACCTTGGAGAAGGAGAAAGCATTTCAGGTTCTTCATTCTACACCTTTCTGTAAAAACTAATGCAACTTCCACTGAAGGCAACAAGACCAATTGCATTGCTTATGGTGGTGAAAATGTCAGGCTTTGGCCTGTCTACTAAGATCAACCAAAGGTGAAATGTAACGGTGTCTGTGGTAACTTGTGGTAGACAGGATCTACTAAGATTTCAGAAAAGCATAAAAAACATGACAGCAGCCTTTGCCAGATCCATCCTTATCTTTGACAGTAGCCAACAGTAAGTGTCCAGGGGAGAGTATGAAGACGGGGCAGATAGTGATACTTTACTGGCTTGTCTCTGATATTAAAATAAAAACAAGCTCCAGTGAAACAGAGCACAGAGACTCAAAAAAGTTACTATTTTCAGTCTTCCATCTCCTGGTTTGAGTTTGAAATAGCAGAACTCATGACAACTTCATGTTCCATTACCACTATCAGCTAGTTCATAGCCTGAACCAGGGTAAAATTATGTGCAAGGAATGCATCACACTCTACATTGTGTGAAAAGACTGTGCTTTAAGATTTAGGAGGAAATTGGATGCAGATTAAAAGGCCTTTTAAACCAACAAACAGAAACATTCTCTGGGTGTCTGCAGTCCTTTTCAAATATGCCTGACAATGAATTTCTCCTAAGTCATATTTGTGTTTGTTTTACTGGTTGAAATTCTGATTTCATACAGTAATGAAATGCTGCAGTCCAGCATTTTACCCCAAAGAAAAATATTTGCCATTAAAAAGTATTCATAAAACTTTTATTTCCTCATGTTTTTAAGGATCCCTTGCTAATTCATAGGTTCCATTAGTGGAAGAGTTAGTTCTTTTAAAATTAAAGCTAATATCAAGATGTCTCTTGTTTGTTAGCTGCTCTGCAATTTACTTTTCACCATTAGGACTCAAAATGAAACAGACATAATAAGCCTTCTCTTGAGTCACATAGCCTTTTAGCTGTAAAGAAAGCTGAAAGCAAAGAATCAGAGCAACTAATGGCTTCTCAGTGTAAGAAAGAAAAAGAAGGAGGAGGGAGAAACGTAAAGGATGATGTTTCAGCTGTTACGTTACTAATCACTCAGGCTCTGCTTTGCTATGGAGTTAAGCAAACTGAACTAAGAAAGTGCAAGTCACCCCAAAAAATGTCACAAGAGAGAAGCCCACAATACCTCTTTCTGTCAGTAGGATACAGATGAAATTTAGATGCACAGGACTAGGAAGCATTTTCCAGTACCCTTAAAACCCTAGAAATCCCTGCTTTCTCAAGTGTAGCATTCTAGTGGTTTTTCAACATAAACACTAAGACATCTGCAGAAGTCAAAGAGAGGGATGGATGCCTGGAACGCTTGCCTTGCTGTGCTGTGGTCCAAAAGCAAGGTGCAAAGGTTCCCCAGTTCTGTCCAAGTCTCTGAGTGGCATCCATAAGTGTGGAGGGCTCACTTCAAGATCCACATACAATTTGACATTTGCTCCCGGGTTTCTTTTTTTAGCCAGTGACAGGGCAATTTAAAATACACAAACAATTGTCGGAACAGAATGCAAGCCTTCTGATTTTCTTCCTGGCTGACTCACATATCTACTAGTCTACATTTGTTTTGGTCCTCTGAAACTTGAATTTAGGGCCTCACAGTAGTTCATCTTCTACAAAAGGGACCAAGTATGCTTTTTTCCTTCTTACTGCATTAGCCAATGATTACATACTCTGTGTGGCAGTAAGATACTGACTGACTCCTGTTGAAGTGCTAAGTGTAGTCAGGTTTCTTATCTCCTGGGTAAGTTATGTTGTTATCCAATAACTGAGGTCCAATATCCTGTAAGCATGTTTTTCTGTGAATCTGACTATGTGAAAGTTGTAACTTTGCTATTTGTTATACTTTGGATTCAGTGACCTAGGGTCACTACATGAACAAGTTAACTCAGGAGTATCTTTTTAAAACAAGTACCCCAATAATCTCCTTTTACCATGCTATGTTTTGTATCTTGGGGTAACCTCTGCATGTGCAGCTCTTTCCCTTTCCCATCAAATGAAAGCAGTAGATATATTCAAGAATCACTCTTAACATGCTGTAGTCAGTAATGGGTATTCAGGTTAGTTCCTCTGAAATAAAACTCTTCTATAGTGCAGATGTCAGTTCTCCAGCAAAAGTTCTTTTGCTCTACAGACATGTTCTTCTTGTGTTGCAAAACTTGTAGATACAGACATAGCCTTATCCTGAGCTTAGACTGTCTTCTCCTTTATTTCTGGTGGTGAAATCTGGGCAAGAGGAAGGGATGGCAGCAAAATATGGAAATAGCAAATGGATAGCACTTAAGTGGACAAAAAAGCACTGTTGAGGTAGATAAAGATATGGTTATATGACCACCTCACACAACATAGAGAAAAAAGAAATAGAAAGAAAATTATTCCCTTTTCTCATTAAAGAGATTTTAAATCATGTAAAAATACATGGTTAACTGTAATATTTTCAAAAGGAGAAGTGGTTGAAGCTGGAAAAAAATATTTTGTAATGTAGCGTTCACAGATGTGATTAGGAAACAGGAATCGTACAGCTCTCAAGGACTTTGATTCATGAGAAAACATGATTGGATGCTGAGACAGGAAATATTTTCCTGGTGAGCCTCATAAGGAATAGATTGGAGTCAGCTCCAATTAGCGTAGAAGCGGACTAGAGAGTTGGCACTGAGATTAAGAAAGCAAATAAACAAATAAATAGACACCCTATCCCCTCAACACTGTACCTTGCTATATAAGTCATTTTTATGAGGCAGCATGAATTTATATCTCTTTTAACTTTATTAAGGTAAATAAATATAGGCAGAATCATTTTTCAAAAATACCTCTCAGGTATGTCATTACTGAATTTGTTTTTCACTACTCAGAAAGAATGAAAAAAAACCCCAGTGAGACTATTGAGAAGGAAATCTGTGAGAGGTTTATGCTGTTAGTGCAGGGATGTTTCCAGAAAGGGATCCTTACCAGATATTTAGTCAAGAATCTGGGGAGAGAGGTGAGCAACTTCAGCTCCTTAAGGTAGTAACATCACAGAACATTATTCTTCTAGGTATCTTTACTTGCTACAGATAAGTTCTGTGGAAATATTCTATAATGCTTTTAATTGTAGGTGCTGATAAAGTCAACATACAGATAGCTGATGCTAATATCTGAAGTGAGCATTTTGACTAAAGCTCAAGGGTCAATTTTCTGTCCCATTTGGAGGTCTGTGTGAGTTACATGAGATACTGTTAACTGTGGCAGAGTGTTTCATTGATCTGCCAGGAAAGAGTAGCAAGAGATATTTTTACCATCTTCATTTTCTTAAAGCACTCTCAAAAACATTGGGTTGGTTTTTCTCCTGGGAAAAGAAATTAAGGGCTCTGGTAAACATACTAGAGAAGGATATCTAGCTACATGTCTTTTCATCTTTGCCACCTTGGTATACCTGGCTTCATCATGTTTCTCTTATCCTGTGCTTCTGCCATACTTCAAATTTACAGACATTTTTTTGTGAGATACAACTGAATGTGATTAGAAAAGGAAAGTATTCTTATTTCTGAACAGACAACAGTGTACTACTGTAAAAGAAAAAGAGTTGAATATAATTGATAAATGCAAAGGAAGGGCATTATTTTACCAAAGTATATGCAGCAGTAAAACCCTGCTGGCTTTGGAAAGCCTTGTTACTTCCTTAAAAGGAAAGTCAGGTGATATATTGAACATATACAGTGTGGCTACCCTTGTAGGAATGACAGATATGTAATCATTGACAAGTAAGTTGTAATAGCAGCCATCACCACAACATCTTCATAAGGCAAGCTAAAGAAATAGTTAAATTCTAATAAAAATTGCATGCCAGACCACAAAATATAATCCCAATTGTCTAGTCTCTGAAAAGACCAAGAATGATGATATTATTAAAGAATATCTGTCAGGGGCTTAACAAGTCTGGATCCTTTTTAGTTACTCATTAAAGCACCATAAAATCTCAGAGAGTTTAAGAAAAAAACCCAAACTAATCCTGTGCAAATTAAAGCAGGGAATGCTAATATGATGAAATTTATATCCCTTAATGCAGCAGTTACTGGTAGAACAAGAAGAACTCACCGCTTTGGGTGAGTAGTTCATCTTTAGGCAAAACTTGCTTAACAATTATAATACAAAACTGGTTTTCTGGGAGTTCATCTGCACCTCAGGTGTTCCTCTCTCATTGTTAGACTTTTGCTAAGTTATTTAGCACAGCTGTGCTCAGCCAAACTTAGTCTTTATCTGCAGCTTCCAATCCACTGTTCTAATCAGAACTGAATCTAAATTATCTATGGTATTTACACTGAATGAGGACACCACATTCTCTCACTGTTGAGAGGAACAGACAACATCCTGAACTGCAGAAGCTTTTTATCTAGAGAATGTTGTAGATATCTAAATTGTAATTTTGTGTGAGCACAGATTAACACAAATAGCATGACAATTTTTGCACTTTATCAATATTGGCCAAAAACGAGGAAAGAAAATGTGTTCTGTAGCTGTTAGAGACTGCTACCCACTGAATTAGAAGTTGTGCTAGTTTGGGTTGCAGAATGAATTCTCCTCTTAAGTAGTTCTGGATGAGTGACAATTGACAATAGTAATAAATTCTCTTTTTTTTTTTTTTTTGCCACACAGAAGCCCGAAGAGAAATAATTTATTCTTAACAGAAGCATTCAGAGAAGGATTTTTCTGAACCTTGGCTTATGCTTTGAGAAATCCAATGTTTTTCATCCCCTTAAGAAATAATTATGAGTCAATAATCTTGTCTCTGCATCTTACATTCATTCAAAATAAGATAATTTGGAGGCCAATAAGTAATATCCATTTTCCATTTGCTTCAGGTTAATTTGGAAAATATTAGAGGACAATAAGTTTTAAACCCCCTAGATTAGGCATTTGGTAGAGCATGAGAAATTGATTTTTTTTTTTGGTTTGTTTTACTTTTCCTCTGTGCCCTGCAATTCTGACTCTGCATGCTTAAAGAACAGGCACAAGCTGGCACAGGCAGGATGGGGCTTGGGCAGGCATGACTTGTGGGGCGATAACAGCGAGACAGGGTTGTGACTCTGCTGGATAGGGTTTGGTCCCAGAGTTCGACCTGAATGGCACTGTCAGAATTTGGTTTCAAATCCCCAATTCTAAATTACTTTCTTTCTTGCAATGAAATATCTATCTAAAAGCAAGGTGTAACTTGTAAGACAGATGATAAATAACACAGAAAACAGTTAAGCCACACAAAACAAGACATGAGATTCTGCTGAACTGGTATGAGGTATGAAATGCTTTTCCATTCTTTGCTCCTCTGTTGTCTGAGTATGTTGCAGGAAGGAAACCTTGCAGTTGCATGAGTTGTCAAAGAGAAGTGTGAAAGAGAAAAGCTGATCTCCTTCATTACAAAGAGGCAGAAACTCTTCAAAGTGAAGTCTTGAGGTACTCAGTGGTAATCTGCCCTATCTTTTCTGAATCTTGGCTTCTCAGTTTTCTTTATTGTGCAGTTGTCAATAAGTATTTACCATGTTCAACTGCTTCTTAAACACTACACTGTCATCTGGTGATGGGTGAAAATAGCTTTTAATCCATTAGTAAACTTATGCTACATAAGATTTAATTCTCTAACGAAATAATTTGAGAACATTGACTTGAAGATGATCCAGAAGAATGAATTTGGTTGTAGTCCTTATCATCTTCTGCCTCCTGTGTATTTGCTGCATTTTAACATAATCCCTCAGAAATCTGAGGAAAATCTGCGTGTAACAGGTTCACTTTTGATCTCCATGCTCAGCATTCTTACTCCCACATTGCAGAATGTATAACTTTGTATGTACAAAGAAAACTCTTTTTTTTTTTTTTCTCATCTTCCATTCTGAGTCTTTGCTTCACATCAGCCTCAGCTGAGCTATAGGAATAATCTGTATTAGTTGATTGTTGGACTTGAATCAACAGGGAGAGTATATACAGGTTTAGAAGTGTGTTGGAATAGTGAATTTATATGTCTTTGTTGATAAAGTGGCAAATTAAAAGGTGTGGAGAAAGTGAAATTTAGAACATCTAGCAACATTAATGTAGGTTCAGTTTGAAAACCTAAGCTATCTGAATGTTCCTTTGAGTGCCATAATTAATAGCAGCTTACATTTATATAGCACTTTTCATCCTGAAGCACCTTAATGCGTACACGTGATAAATGCAGGAATTATTAGCCATCTCTGGAATGAAGAGGTGGTTGAGGGCCTTCCTGGAGCACAGAGAAGATTTTCATTCTATAATTTCAGCCCTAAGAAAAAAGGCTGTGACACTTTTGACTTAAAGGGACAGCTTTTGAAAATATGGTGCTTAATGGAGGCTCAAATCTGAAGGCTTTTGTTAGTGCTGTTTATTTCCTTGTTTTATATTTAAGTAGGTCATCAGAGGGGAGTCTCATTCAAATATCAATGCACAGTACAGATTTCTTCATTCTTCAAAAAACAAAGGGCTGGGTAAATGTTATGATAAACATTCAGCTTTATGTTTCCGTAAGAACTCAACTAGGGTCAGACAAAATGGATTTGTGCTAACTGTGTGTTTTTCTGTGTGTTGGCTAATGAGACTGACAAACCTAGCAGGAAAAGGAGAGGAGGAGAACAAAATTTACCATGCCAAAAACTCCTATCAAGTGTTAAGTACATCAAGCTTGTTGTATTGCTAGAAAACTTCCCTGGCACCTAAGACCCAACAGTTAAGGTTCAAGAGCCATGTGAGCATAGGACTTAGAGACAACTATGTTATTGAGTCTTGTCTTTAATAATAGACAGCAGAACAAGATGGTGAGTCTAGAAAGGTCTAGTTTCTTTCCTAGTCTTCCCTGTACACAACAAAAAAGCCATATCCTTGCCATGACCTTAAACAAGTTAGATTTTCTGTGGGAAAGTGTAAACCTGAAAATCAGGCACAGGAAGAGAGGAGGAGAGGGAAAAAGACATTCTAGCTTCCTTGCTAGGGTTTAGCAATGTCACAGAACATACTAGGTGAAATACTCAGATGATTGTTGATGGCACTAGCATTTACTCCTTTCAATGAAAATCTGTAAAGTTCTGCTTACTTTTGGAACAGTTTGTGGAACTTACCAAGACTGCAAGGATATTGTACAAAACCCTCAGTGAAACAGCATTCTGGCAGCAATGCTGCAAATCCCACCTCTTTCAAAAAGAATATTAAACCAGGCTCCTGAAGAAAGACATGAAAAAGAATATGCATTTTGTGAACTTTTCAGACTCTTTATATGTTCTCAGATAAACATTTGCACAAGGAACTATGAGTGAGAACACCAGGTATATCAAAATAGTCGATAAACTCAAGAATTCACAAAGCTGTATGAGTACTCTGGTTCTTAGAAGATGACAACATGGTCTTGCAGATCTACTCTACCTCTTTATTCGTATGCAACCAGGAAAAACGTAAAGCAATACAGACAATTTCTAGGAGATTTATGAAAGGGAACAATAGCTTTTAACTTTATAGTGGCAACAATCTTTGCTCTCGACTTTGCAGTTGCTGAAGTTTTAGCCTACTGTTCTTTAACCTTGCCTTACACCTTCTCTGTGCTGATAATGTAACTAGTGAACTTCCAGTTCTCTCTAACCTTCTGATAGGAAAAAAAATCATGGTAAAGTTTTGGGATTATTTATCTTTTATTTTTTTTTTTTTCACTTGCAAGCTTTGTGATGATGATTGTTGCACTCCTTCTGAGGTAATCTTTGGCAGCCTTCTTAAAGTCTGTCAGGCTTCAAATCTGAAACACAAATGAGTTTGTTCTTCAGGCATTTTTCATTCCTCACTCTCCTGGGTGTTGTTTAATTACATTATTCATCTCAGTACATGTCATAACAGAAGATCTCTGATCTTTTAGGAGTAAACAACAACCAAGAGGCAAGTGTTTTATGTGTGCACAGATCAATGTGTGTGTTAATCTGCAGCTAGCTATTTCATCATTTGTGAGCATAAATACCTGAAAATGGTCATAATGAAGATCAAGTGAGGAGAGTTTTCCTGTGCGGCAAAATCACAGCATATAGAAAATATACTAAGATTGATCCTTTAAATTGCCATAAATTCCATTACATTTCAGGGAAGATAATGACATCATGAAATTGGGTTAGATACAACACTGGAAGAGATAGCTATCTTATCACTGGAGCCTGAATGGTTTTATTTGAACCCATTTATCATTCTCATTAAAATCACTGTAATGAGAAAGATGCTCTCTTCTATTTATAATCTTCCTTGTCAGTCTGTAGCACACGGCATGTTAGAAAGAAGGCAGCAAATCACAATACTGCATCTGTTTTCACTATTAGCTTACCAAAAGAAAGAAGGGGAGAGTGACTGGGGGCTCTGAGGTGAATGTATGCTCTAGATCAGTGTGCAGCATGGTTCATCCATCCCAAGTGGGTGACTTTAGCAGCAGGGAGATGAAATGGTGGGGTGTGGATTGACAACGAACAAAATAAGGGGTTGAATGTATGACTATATGAAATTACAATCTTTCCTCCCTCTCATTACTTTTTCTAAGAGTGTCATGCTGGTGTGAAAAGTATGAAGTAGAGAGCACTGGAGGGTGAAGTTTCTCGTTTACAGAAAAAAAGCTAAAAATCCTGCAGAGGGAATGAAAAGTTTCAAATTGTGTCCACTCAGAGACAAGCCAATTATACAGCATGATCTGAATAGCTCACTCTTCATATATGTCCAGCTTCAACTTCAGCATAACCAAATGCAGTATTGTGTATCTAGGAACAGTGAATGTAGGTCATATTGTCAGACTGAAAGACTGTGCTTGAGACAGCATTGCCTCTGGAAAAGACTTTCAGGTCATACTGGGTAATCAACCAACCATGAGCCCCCTGTGCAAAGCTCTGTCTATGACAATGCACACGTTGAAAGGGCTTATGCAAAAGGAACTTTCCTTTAGGAATTCGGAACTTACATTACCTGTATGTGTGGCACTAGTGAAATTACTGTTAGGCTATTATGTCCAGTTCTGCTCTCCAGAAGGATACAAAAGTTGTTTTGGTGAAACCTGAAAAAGCATAATCTGTCCAAGAGAACTTTAAAAGGTAGCTTGATCGCATCTGTGTATTACGTGGGGAAAGACTTCAGGTGATTGCAAGGGCAGTGTAATCTAATAGCTAGAAGTTGATGACAGACAAAACTCAGGTAGAAATTATGCTCTCATTTGTAAATGAGTTTATAAACTTTAAAAAGGTGTTGTAAGACCTTATGGAAAGATTGGTGATTTTTCTAGTGGTTTTCTATCTTCAGTGAATCCTTTTGAAAATACACATTTCTTCCTTATCTAGAAATTAGCATAAGTGACTATTATATGTCACTCAATATGCAAGAACATGGACTATTTGAAGACAATGTGGTCTCTCTTGTCTTCAAAATGGCTGTCCTTAAATTTACTATGTCTGCAAGGACCAATTTTAAGTGCAAAACGGTATAATATCATCATATAAAATCAATGCTTGTACTGACATTAAGTACTGATGTGAAATCTTTGTGCATGAAATGGACACCTACCTATTTAAAGTGCAAGGAAGATCTAGCAATGCCTTTTCACATTAAGCCACTGAATAGCCATCTGATTGTGTGTCTAAGAACTCTTGAATTAACATTTTCCTGTTAAGTGCACAGAGCACTTTGTGAAATAGGCACAAAATGTCATGTGTGTTATAAAGAGAAATAGACTGGAACATAGGATTATACTGTATTAGGCCACAGAGTAATAATAACAGGAAGGAACATGAGGAACAGAACTCCAGCAATATGACTCTGAATCATTCAGTCATCCCAGATAAAAACTTTAACCCAATAGGGTATTTCTTGGATATGACTTTGACCAGGTTAAGAATTTCCAGTTCCTGAGAAATCTGTCTTTGCTGGAGAATAGCTCAGAAGTCAATAGAAACTCTTCTACATGCCTTGAGTTACCTAGTCCCTTCTGAGGACGAGCATATCAATGTCAATATAATGTTTGTTGCTTTGCTTTGGAAGAGATCTGCAAGAAATGATTACCTGTATGATTTAATCGAAATATAATGCAAATATCTGCAATACTATGAAGAAGTGTAATAGAAAATATTTTACCTTGCACATTTATAATTTTATCCTGTCAAAAACGGTTCATGTGTGTGCATATAAGTGAAGGAGAAATTTTGCTGGTACCATGGCAACAATCTCTCCTTATTTTATAGAGTGTAATCTTGCAGCTTTTTTCATTGTAATATTTTGTCCTTTTTTTCTCTTTCTTTTTTTTTTTTTACCTCATGAGCACAGTAGAGTCTTGAGGCTGATTCTGCTCACCCCACTCTACCCTCTTTCTCAGTGAACATCTCAGTTTCCTTCATGAACAACACGTTACTCTGGACAGCTTGAACGGCCTATTTAAAAGATAGACTTAAGTGAAAAGCGTTCAAACCCAAAAGCGTTGGATTTCTTCTGGTTCATACATGTGGTTCTTGATTTTTAAAATTTACTCTTAAGGTAACTAATATATTGAACTCTACAGAGTAAAAGCAGAGGAGAAATAAAGGCTAATCTTAGCTGGAGGTTGCTGGAGGTCAAGGGACAAAAACCAACTTTATAGCTAATGATCTTCCTGACATGGAAAATATTCTGTTGATTAAATAGTTTGTCTAGAAATATAGAGTTATTACTAATAGAGAGAGAGCCTAAATTACAACTCCAAACAAGCTGGGACAAGTATTAAATCTGGCAATAGTATCAATAATTTCAAAGGTCTACGGGAATAAAAATCCTTATGGAAAACAAGCAGTGTTGCTCTTCCAGCTTTCTAAAAATGTCCCCAGAATTCGCCTTTGTCAAGGAGTATGCATCTGAAATTCACCGTATTAAGAAAATGGAGTAATGACTCGAAGTAGAAGTTTTCTAGTAAGAATATACTCCTCTCTTCAGTTATAGGCATATTACATAATGGCATTATCATTCTTTCTGTTTATATACAACTACCTGTTCCTTAACTGCAGGAACTGGGCTTCTAATTTAAAATTGTTCATACTCCTGTTTATTTACACATTTGCAGTTTGAATTTGAGTCAAAGCAGCAAGAAATGACTGTGTTCCTTTTGACATGACTTCTAATAGTTTGCTAATTCAACTGCTCTACATGTGTTTTAAACACGCTTACATGTTTTCTTGAAGTTCTGAATACATTAGTAGTTTTAATTTCTAGTATAGTTAGCTGCTTCACTACATTTGCAACACTTGGTGTATGGATGGTACTGAGAGAGGATGGGGATGGCTAAAAAAGGATGTTATAGCTTTGCTAGAGAGGCTTATACAGAATTCATTTAGGCTGTGTAAGTGGCAGGCTAATCTGACTCAGTCAGGGAGCAATGTAAAGCTTAACATTTCCTAAAATATCCCATTGTTCTTGCCAGTATATTTGAAGTGGGAGAGAACAGGCGTAATATAGAGATCAGTTTGAAAAGTAAATATGGGGAGAAAACAATTAAGAATGGATGAAGCACAGAAAACAAGTGCTGAAGAAATCAGCCAACCCCATGAAAAATCCCACCGTTTACAATGAATCCAAATTAATCTTTCTTATAAAATAAAAGAAAAAAGTTAAAAGGATATTTGCCTTGCAGATTCTAAGCTATATGCATTTGTAAACTACATACCTTTCTGTGAGTGAGTACCTTATAATTTGCTATGTGTTAGAATGCAGTCCATCTGTACATTGTGGCTACAGGCAGCCATATATGTTTCAGAGCCCAGTCAGAGAACCTAGTCAAATAAAAGTCTGTACCACAAAGACACCAGGAAACTTTCCACTTGGAGAGTAACAAAAATGTTTTCTAATTAGAGTTGAAAACCTTGCTCCAAAAGTGTCGTTACATATGGTGAAAGTCACTCATGTGTAAAGGGCTGATGCACTACTGAAGTCCCAGTCCGAAGCTTTAATAGGATTTAAGTTGTTATATAGGCCTCGTGAAAACATATTGAACACCCATTGCACAAATCCAATGTTGGAGAAGGAACCAAAATGATTGAACCAAATAAAATAATGCATCCTCAGCTATTGTTTCTGATTTTCAAGTGCAGCCTTGTACAAATAAGATAACAGCTAGATACTGGCTTGAGGCCATTACCAATAATGTCTCTGTCAAAGACAGTGTCTGTATCACATTATGATGAAATATGCTCATTTTCATTTTCAAGTATTAATTTATTCTCATACATCACTGCATTTAGGAAACAATGCTGTAAGTCAGCATTGAAATGGCTGTGCAAATGATAATCCAGTATTTCTCCATTTGTGAATTACTGTATTTGGATTAAGACCTGTGCTTTCCAATTGCCTGTGACAGTACACTAATTAATAGATTAAATGCCTCCTGCTTAATAAAGTATTTAAAAATGTAATGTTTATATATATTTTGTCAATTCTTCTTCTGGATAATGCTTCGGCTCAATTAAAGTTAATTTGAGGGAAGAGACTGAATGGTTTTTAATTGTCTTGAATTGTGGCTATTACCTAACAAATACTCTGCAAATGTAATTCACAAATGTTGCCTGGAGTAAGGCCTGGGACACTGTTACATCTTTCTCTGTGACTAACCTGTGTTGCTTTATTTCAGGAAACAGAACTTGTTTTGAATGCTTCTTAATTTACAGTGGTTGATAAATTTCTTGAAGAACATACATATTTTTCTCAAAATTTGCCATTAGTAATTATTTTTTGCTATCTTCAGGTTAGAAATGAGATGGTCTCCCCAATGGTTAGAGTTGTCTTCTGGAAATGATAGTTTGGATCTATTTCAGCTTGTCTGCAGACATTTAAGTCAAGTTCCTTAAGACCAAATTTTTAACTGTCTTCTGTTTCTGGGTACCTCAGAGGAGGCTTCTAGGATTAACAGATATTCAGCTATATTAACAATAGCTACTTGTGTACTCTGGCTTTGCCTATGTCAGCAAGTGGTGTGAACTTCAGGCAACAGCTCTGTGGAATGGAAGAGCTAACAGAGAGTTTTACTTCCCAGTAGTCTAATTCTGGGTTTCTTGGAACGAATGTGCATAGATGGTTTGATATTGCTAGGTGTCCTCCTGGAGTACACCTTTGGATTTATCTCCACCCGAAGAAAGGCCAATTCATTCAGTCCAGAAACACACTGCAGTGAGAATGAAGGAGCAATAGAGTACTGTGTCCAGTTCTGGGCTCCTCAGCTCAAGAGGGACAGGGAAGTGCTGGAGAGAGTCCAGCGCAGGGCCACCAAGATGATCAGGGGAATGGAGCATCTTTCATACGAGGAAAGGCTGTGGGAACTGGGGCTGTTTAGTCTGGAGATTGAGGGGTGATCTTATGTACATTTATAAATATCTAAAGGGTGGGTGTCAGGAGGTTGGGACATCCCTTTTTTCTATTGTAGATAGGAGCAGGACAAGGGGTAATGGAATGAAGCTGGAACACAAAAAGTTGCACTTAAACATAAGAAAAAACTATTTCACTGTGAGGGTGAGGGAGCCCTGGCACAGGCTGCCCAGAGGGGTTGTGGAGTCTCCCTCCTTGGAGGTCTTCAAGACCTGCCTGGACACATTCCTATGTGACACAATCTAGGTGACCCTGCCTCTGCAGAGGGGTTGGACTACATGATCTCTAAAGGTCCCTTCCAACCCCTGCCATTCTATGATTCATTCTATGATTCTATGATAAATGGGGATGTTTAACAGACTGACATCAAATCTGCTTTCCTGATTCACACTAAAATGCTAATGCAGATATGCCCTATGTGTACACGTTTCTCACCAATGAAAAGAGTATTAGTGCAGTACAGTGTACTACTACAGTGTACGGAAAAAACTACTATCTCTTTCAGTTTAGCATTAGATGCTTTTATTTTTGTGCTCAAGGTCTTTCTTATAAGGTTGTTCCCTCAGGCAACTTAAGCTGTTTAAAAACGTATTGTTTTCATCAGAGTAACTGGTAGAGTTAAAAAGCAGACACGTATTTTGGTATATAGTCCTTTATGGGGTCACATTTGGAGATGTAAGTATTCAACCCTGCGGACCTAGGGTTTTGGTAAGTACCGTACACTAGTAGTTTTCATTGTCTTCAAGCGGAGTTGTTGGTGCCAGTTATTGCTAAAAGATGGTGCAAAACCCCTTCATCTTGCACCTAAGACACAAAAAGCATGTTGAAGATACAGGTCTAAACATCTCAAAACAGAAGTGCTCCTACAAAAAAGAATTCTATTGAGCAGAAGATTTTGTTTTGAGCAGCACCTTTCTGGCTTCAAAAATAATGTGAGTAGCCCAATATAATCTGGGGTTTTTTATTGTTAATAAATGTTTACATCATGCATTTACTAAATCACCATCATTTAAATAAACGATGAATCTAATTTAATGCATCCTTCACCTCAAAGTGAGCCTGCAACCTTCTTAATCAGCAAAAGACTATGTTTACCCCAGGGTTGTTTTGAATAGCTGTTGATGATATGTCAATGCACTGCACCAACCAATCAATGAAAACAAATGTGGTGCTGTATATATATTTGTTTTTTTAAAAAAACAACCCAGAGAACACATGACTAATACTTGCAAATAATTCCATTCCAGAGTATAGAAAGAAATCACAAGTCCCAGTTTTCCTGTATAGTTGCAATTAGCAGAGTCACAGGGGATGTATAAAGCTGAATTGTGATTCTGAATTACCATAAGCTTAAGAAAAAATAAGACATGTTAAGTAGAAGCAAAATAAGAAATGAAAATGGGGGAAAAAATGAAGCTGCATGTGGATATAAAAGAGAACTTGGGGAACTATGTCTGATGAGTTAAAACATAGCTAATCCTAATGAAACAGAAGGTTACTGAGAAATTATTAATAAAATATCTAGTAAGATACGTGGATGACTTAGAGAACAAATACCCTTGTGTTAACATTAGAAAAAGTTGTCTTGAGGTATAAAATGAGCATGATAAGGTTAAAACGACACATGCTGAATGGGCAACTCTTTAAATCTTCTTTGTGGTTTATCGAGGTGAACAGAATACTACTCAGGTACAAAAAGCAGTTTGGATTAAAATTGTGACAAAAATATAGATCAGATAGGAAAAAGTGTTGTCAGCTGAAAATCTATAGTGTTAATTTACCCAAAGAGATGAGCTCCTTAAAAACATTGGTATTGTTTTTGATCAATAACCAAACATGGTCTCTGCAAGTAGCAGATATTCAATATTTCTCAGCTAGGTAGTACTAGGAACAGTTATATTACTTTGAGCTTCATTCAGATTGTCTTAAGCTGAAAGTTTTGATTTGAATGTATTTCTATTTCAGTAATCTCTGAGAACATCAAAATAGTTAAGTCTACAATCCTCGGTATTTCAGTGGAACCCTTCCAAGTGTCCATATTCCTAATAGAAATTGTCAGATTGTTTTTGGTGTGTAAAACTTTAAAAAATATATTGTGTGCCTTATGATGTATTTCTTAATATGGAGCAGCACAAAGAACATAGGCTTCTATCCCAATTTTATTTGGCTCATATTTTTGACTTTTGGACTTCTATAATCTCTATTTGAATAATAGAAAAGATATCTCAACAAAAGGCCTTGCCCATTATCTGTATTATTATTGAAATTATAGTATCACATTTTATATTATTCAGTATAAGGACGTACAAAAAAGATACCACTTTGTCTTGAGAGACTGTATATTGGGATTTATTTCTGGGTTCAGTAAATGCTATTACATTATCAACTTTGTGCATGCCATTCCTCATGAGAAAACATATCATACCTTTTATTGCTCTGAGACACTCAGAGTGCTCCAAAGTATGATGCATTGTGCCAATATGTAGTATTTTTATTACTTAAAGTGTAGAAAATCTTACATCAAAAGAAAATCTGAACTGTTTCTTTGATGTTATTTTGTACCAATATTTTTTACCTAAAGCAGAATGAAAATTAAACAAAGAGACAACCAGGCTTGGAAACAATTAGCAATGAGAGCTTTGATTTTTATTTCTTCTTAGATTGTATTCTCAGTTTAATGTCTTTCTGTTCAGATAATAACAACATATCAAACTGAGGAAAATGCAGAACAAGGCCAAGAGAGTTCTGTATATCTTTAATGACCACAGGCTCCATTAAATTAAATAGGGGCATTATAAGGAGCTAGCGGTAGATAAAAATCTAATTACTTTTGGCAATGTGTTCATATCAATGAAAGGAAATATGAACACAAAGATAAGATATAAAGTATTGCAGTGGGTAGAATGTAGTTATCCTTTTGGGAAGCTCAGATGTTACCTTTACTTATGGTGGCTTTCTGATAGGGATAGTACTTCAGAAATAAAGTACTTTTGTCTTGTCCCAAGGGACTCCATGGCACTTCCACTACCTTACTGCTTGTTAGAAATCCTAATTTCCTCTTTTTCCCTGCACCCCTCAGTAGCAAAAATAGCAAATGAAGTTTACTATTTTAAATGTCATGGTCCAAATTGCTACCAAATAGTGATAAAAGAAGCAGCGGAAGCCAGTTTTGTCCTTTGAACACTGGTAGACTTTTGACACTTAGAACCATGTAGCTGCAACTGTGGAGAAATGATGTGAACAGAAGTAAACCAGATCAAATCAGATGGAGTCCATCTGAGCTTAAATGTAGAATACTCCCAACAGTGAAAAAGACTTCTATATGGGAATGGAATTTTCTCAAGTGCTTCCATTTCTCAAATGGAAGAAAAGCTTGTGCTTCCCTAAACCAATTATTTCATCTTCAGATCTTGTGAAATTTATTGTGGAGAAAAGATCTGTATTTGAAAAACAGAGAAGACTGCCCCTTCCCCCTCACTTGTTTTCAAAATTGCTGTCCTTAAATGTTATGATAAGCCCAATGTTATCAATAATGATGGAAACAATTTTGGAATTACACAGAGCACATTAAAAGCTTGCTCAAAGCATTCCTTTGACAGAAATGATTCTCAAAATTATGTTCTACTCAGAGAATGCTAGCTTATGCATAAGTTATGTGATCTGAGAATTAAAGAATTGCATAGGCTAGGCCAAGGAATTGTCATGCAATGTTGATGAATTGTGAGTACAATGGAGAAAATAGCACTATTCATATAGATGCATGGTAGTAATTTTTGTAACATTACAGAATCTCATATGTCCTGAAACTTTGCCTAAGTTTTATCGGCCTATATTTAGGCAAAATATGTCATATTGCACCAGAAAGCTATTCCTTATGGGAGTTTCACCTTTTCACACCAAAGCTGAACTTGTTCCAATATCTTCTGAAATCTAATCTTGCATTCTTTTGATTTTCTTTTTAGCAGTCTCAAGCACAGTGCCAAGAAAATTTAGTTTTATCCACCACCATGCTACATTCTAGTCCTGCTCAAACTTTTGCAACATCCAGCCTTTGAGAATAAATTTACGATCTGATATTTTTTCCCCCACAGGCTTATCACCTTCCACTTCTCAATTCTGAAATGCTTAGTGTGCCCATGCTTCAAGTTAGTTTAAGTCATTCTCAATTTTATTGCCCTCGTATTTTGTATTGAATGTTCCTCTATTAGACTCTTTATCAAATGCAGCTGCCCTCCATGCCTGCTCCTTCCTTTGTGGCTAGTTTCAGTTAATAATATTGTGTACAAATGTAGTGGTCAATTTGCTCTAACATTGGTTTGTTTTTTTTTTTTTCTTTGGCCAACTCTTTACCCATATTCTTCATCAACAGTAAAGTACTTGTTCTCATTTAATGATCTGTGGTTATTTGTCATTAATACATTGTGAATATAATAGAATTCTTTCTCAATTATACCATATTAGCTTGAAATACAACCTCTCAGTGATTATATTTTGGTTGCCCTAAAATGACAGGGTATGTGCCACTACTGGAGTCTTGATCAAGAGTCATGTCTTCATGTTGTTGTGTTTACTGTTTGACTCCTTGGCAATTAGCAAGCTACTTAAGGAGTCCAGCCTACCTGGCTTTGTTAACATTGACATGGTTGTTTTTTCTCACCTCTTTCTTTCATTCTTTTCTGAAACCATATATAAGTTGAGTCTCTCCAACCACTTGTGAGCAGATGGAGAGATGGTGTCTGCATGTTCACTCACTATGATCATTGTTAGTAAAACTTCTGTCTGACCTGTCTTAAATTGTACTTGTGTTATTATGCACTTGGAGTCCCCAGATTCTCCAGCATAAGAAAATGATGCTTTATGATTTACTGTAAGAACTCTGTTTGTACATAGATCTAGCTGTATCATGGAAATTTTTGTGAGATGTATAGCTCATGTTACATTCTTACAGAAATCTTTTTATATACACGATAATACCTACCAGATCTTCTGAGTATCTGAATGAGCAATAATTTCAGGGTTCTAAGTTAGATGGGATGCTGAAACACAGGGGAAAAGGAGGAGATTCATTTCAAAATACAGAAATTACCACAAGATTGATGCTTTTTAGAAAAATATTTGTTACAAGATAGCATCAAAAGCTTTCTAATGTTCTAGGTTAGCAGTCCTTAAGTAGACATCTTCTCAGTTATTGACATTGGTAGAGTGTTTTTTTCTGACAATGTTAGCATTAATCCTAAAATTCTTCAGTGTTCTGGTTGTATATTCTGTACTTAGGCTGATTTCTTAGTAATTTTTTATTGTTTGGTATGCAAACCTATTATCCGTTATCTGTTGAATAAAATTAATAAATGCTTAAAAATGCATTTGGATATGGACAGGTCAAGGATGAGCCATTGAATCGCACATCTTCATCTGGTGAGAAGCTAATTTTATTATCATAGAATCATAGAATTCCTTCAATCTCTATGTTCTTATTATTTCTTGATAGTCTTCCATTAGTGAATTTCAAGAGCAGCTTAACAGTTTGTTAGTTCCATATTATATTCCAGATAGCTGTAGGACATATAAGTGTATAAAGCTTCTGTTTTGGAAAAAACATTCTTTTATCGCTTTAGCTTCAATAAATTGCAACATTTTTCACTCCAGTCCTTTGAATAGTTTGGTAAACTAAACTGAAAGCTGTCCTTCAAACTCTGATCTCTCTTGTGAAGTTGTGTTGTTTCTTCCTAATTGGATTATTCAACTGTTAGTAAACTCCAGGAAGTCTAGTATAGAAACTAAACTGAGAGAGATTAGAAATGCACCTATGAGACTAACACTTTAATTTCTTGGGGAAACTTGTAATATGCTGTGTTTAAGAAAGGAAGCCTTTGAAGGTTAGCCTGCTGGACAACACTGATAAGGAACTATGGAGCATATGATCACTTCAGGACTTCCTTCACCAATTTATTATTATTTTGTTAGGTCTTAGGCTAACTGGCAGCCACCTGCAGCTTAAGAGTCTGGAACCTCTTTACTGAGAACTGAATATTAAGTTACCATGTGTGGTGTGGAAATCACTGTTAAAAAGTTTTTTAAAGTAACACAGAAATTGTGATTGGTGTGGAGAAATTAATTGGTGAGGTATGTGCCTAAAACCACAGTGAGCTTGACTAGGAACATGTAAAATAAAAAGGAAGAAGGAAAAGAAGATGATTTCTTGGAGTTTCATAATACCACCAAGCTACATTTGTATCTCTGACAATGACAAGAGCCCTTATTTTGTAGCCTGTTTTGCCTTACCTTCATCACTAGAACTATCATACCTGAGTTGATATCATTTGGATGAGTGCTCCATAAATCACATGATTCATTTCTCTCCTTGTTTAGAATATGCTTTATGTAACTGAAAGATGCCACAACTCATAGTAATGGTACGGGCCAATATTGCAGAGATCAAGAAAACTATTTGCTTAGCATTTTTAAAAGTCACATTGATTATTATATTGTATGGTATGTGTAATCTAAATATGGATATCTGCCTGAGGAATGGAAACAAGCTAGGGAAGGAGAAATTATTACAAATGTCAAAGTCCTTTCAAAAAAGTCCTCAGTGGATGGAAAGTTTCCAAAAGTTAGTACCATTCAGCAGAATACAGACATTTCTTGAGCTCAGCAGAAACAGTGAAACCTGTTAGGCCTTTTTTTAATTCATTTTTTAATTCCCTAATCACCCTTGTGTAACCAACTTGAATTGACGTCGGGGAAATGAAAGATGAATCAAATGCATTTTCTGTCTTTTTAATCAAAGCACTCCTTTGGCAAATCAAGTGTGGGTCTTCCTTGACCCATCTGCACTTGTGAGTTGCATCTTCAGGCAATGAATTTATGCCAATAATATCTCAATGAATGCCAAGCTGAGAATAGCTGTGGTATTCTGGAACATGATTAAGGACTTTCTTTGATTTCCCTTGTCTTTAACTTCACTGGAATGCTGGAAAAGTACCAAGTGCAGAGCTGACAAAGTAATGAATCACCATTTTCGTCTCTATAAAATTTTAAGAATTAAGAATGAGCGCTTGATTCCCTCTTCTACAGAAAATGAAGCATCAGAAGAATATTAAGTCAAGATGGAAATTTGTAGAAGATATTTCTGTTTCAATAAATCTGTTCTGTAGGAGGGGGATGTGAGGACATGGGCAGTTTTCTTTCTGTGTAACAGCTTGAAAAATGTCATGATGCTTCATGTTAGCTAATAGATGAGAGAGCTGTGTTATCCTGTTTACTTCTTATAGGACAAGCAATAACACAGCACATTTGAGTACATCTTATAGAATATGCCAAGCTCTATTGACTTGATTTAACAAGACTGGTAAGGAATAGCTAAGATTTTGGCATCCATTCTGAATGGTAGAGGCTAAAGATACATAAAGCATTTAACTCAGGCTCTTTTGAATGTTCACCACTTGGCAGTAGGTGCTTCCTTTTATTTGGCATATGTCTGTGAAGTTTTGCACAAACAAGTTTTATTTATTATGTGTCCTGGTGAGTTTTAAAGTCGCTGTTTATTGATATGCTACAGTTTCAAGTGCTAGTTGCAAAAAATAGTCCAAATTGCTGACTAATATGATTTGGAATTCCTGAAGTCAGCTTCCTCTAAGTAGTTATAGACTATGACTCCCCAAAAGATCTCACGACTCTCGATCTTTGGAGTTTTGAACGTATAGTTCATAAGGAACAACATTCTGGTGTTCCACTGCATTCACCCTTCTCTGCTGGCCAAGTCCACACAGATATATCTTGGAGTAGTTGGTGCCAAAGCCCAGAGTCAAGCTGTCAGGTCAGCCTCTGCTGCCTAGCTTCACAATTATGTGTCCTTACCTTACTTCGAGTTGTGCATTTAGCCCATCTAGAAGTAGAGAATGCTCAGCTGTTAACAATATCTGTTTTTAGCTGCTTGATGATTTAGTAAGGTATCTTAAAGATCAAATGCATATGAAATAATTTTTTAAATAAGAAAAAAATTGTCTCTAACACTAATAGCAGAGGTTCAGTTAGTATGACGTTGGGTCATTTGCAAGTAGTTTAATTCCAGGCTGTGAAGACTAAAATAGCCTAAATTGTGCCTTAGCAAAGCACAAGCAGGAGATATAACTGCTCAGGACTTCAGTTCTTAGTGTTTGCATTCTCATAGTGTTGGTGAAAATTACCAGGATTTCATGTCTAGAGTCCCACTTGGAAAGCCAAAGACTTTACAGATACATGGATAGAACTGAATTAGGATTTGTTTGATTTCAATGCATAGACCAGCAGGCATTGTCATTTCCAAAATAAGGCCAAGAAGTTTTAATCAAAGTTTCACAATTTTTCTCATCTTTATCTATAGCAAGTTTTGCATGTGAAATGTAATTTGAGGAAAGATGCTATTCAAACATAATTTCAGAACAAGAGAACCTACAAGCAAACGTACACTAAGAATGCAAGCACGCTAGGACTTACTGGTTCTTACAGAAATCGCCTACACTTTGATACTATGTGCTATGTAAGGATTTGAAAAACACTCTGATTCATTTCAAAAGCTTCATGAACCCTTGGAGCAACAATGTAATATCTCAAAGCCTTCTTTGTGTAACTATACCTGTAATTTAGACCATAGTCATACTTCATATATAGACCATGTTTCCAGAAGGCTCACCAGAGATACTTTCCAGGTTTTATGTTTTTGTAGGATGCAATGATGATATTTTTACAGGGAAGTAACTCAAAGACAATTGTAAAATCAGGCTGCCCGCTAGGTGGCAAAGAGAGACAGTGATTTGCAATGTGTTTCTGCACATGGGAAAAAGAAGGTGAAAAGCAGTCAGATGGACAGCCAGGTTTACAGAAATATATTGTGTTTTACTGGCCTAGGCTTTTCAGTGAGACTGAGTTTTGGTAAGTGAGATTGTTAAAGACTGGAAGGGGGAGAGCAGATTGATAAAGGCAGTCGTGGTTAGAGAAGCAAGCTATCTGCATGTAAGGAAAATCATTTCAGCTTGTCCATTTTAGTGACCTATTTCAAAGATGTTTACTTCTCCAACAAATTTCTCACAAATCATAATATTCAGCATGGAGGACCATGATGCTGTGGTCAGCTCAGCTGAATGCTGAAGCAGGATGCTTTTTAAGAAAGTAATATTTTAATGAAGAAATTCCACTAGTCACACAACAGAAGTTATGAGCTCTCTCTACTACAGTTATTGGGATTGTCATAGAAATCCATTGCATTGTAACGCCATATATAATCCTTCCTTTGACAGCCCATACCTGCAAGGTGCTTCCTTGACCTTGCAAGGTCATATCTCAAAAATGTGAAGTGAAAGCTTTCATAATGAAAATAATGTAAGACTTTGGGGGCTTTTTTTCCCCCCTTTAAAAATATTTTTCCATACTAACTCAAGGCTTAACTGAGGTTTCCATGGGTTTGGATGGAAGGTGATTGTGACATAATCTTTATTACAAAATGGTAGCTATATCAAGTAGTTCAAATTTGTTGTTGGCATTCTTTTTGTTGCACTGTCAAAACAAATTCTTTCCAGGTTCATAAAGAATGGTAACTTTCCCTTGGCTTGAAAAGAACAAAAGCCACAATCCTGGAATATAAACAAAGCACTGCTATTGACATTAAAATGGTATGATTTGGGGGGTAAAATTTAGCTTGTGTTTCAGGTATTCTTCCTGTTTGTAAATGATAGTGAAGCTCAAGAAACTTTATGATAGGAAGTGGGAGAAAACCTTCTATTTAGTTTCTCTGTACCATCTATTACGAGCTCTATTTTGAAGAGTTCTAATATCTCAACAAATTATTTTAGGAGCTGGAAACTTGGGAGAAGTAAATAATCCTGAGACACAACTAGTCTTTTGTTCAGAAAAAAAGCTCCATATTTCTCAGGAGAGAGGAAGTAAAGAAAAAGGGATTTGTATTTCATATATTTGAGAATATTAGGCTCATGTTTAGAGCCTAAATATTTAAGAATATTGGACTTATCACAGTAGAAAGTGGTGGCAACAGATCATGGAGAAAGAGAAGACTAGTCTTAAAAGAGGATAATTTTTGCAGTGACAAGAGATCATGAAGTTTGTTTTGTCTTTGATGGTGAGGCATGCACAGGAGTAGACAATATTTCTCACTATTGATGGAATCTCTGTGCTAAGAAGTTTTAAAAAGTATATATGATGAGGATCTAGAAGAACAAAGATTAATGTAATTTTTTAGGAAAAAGCGGAATAGTTCAAGTGTAAGAAAGCTAGTAACAAGAATGGTGGGAGGTGGGGAAATGGCTGTGGAGGTAAAGAATGTGGAGATGTTTAAGCCACCAGGTCTACATATAACTTTTTGGATAAATATAAGGAGTTTGATACTGATATAGGAAGTCTCAGAAAGCCTTGAAGACACTCAGTTAAGGTGAAAGGATGATTTGATGGGAATGGAAGAGCTGCAATTTGGAGAAAATAGGAAAAGAAGTAGCAAAGGCAAGGGGGGTCAGCGTTTGATATGTAAGAGGATGAAGCTAGATGGTAGAAAGTGTGCATAGAGGAGGAAGAAAATACTTTTAGGACTGTCGAGGAAAAAGATTAAAGTGTTTATTTGATAGAAACATCACTTGTGTGGGATGTAAAATTCAAGGACAAAATTTCACTGTGCTTGAAGAAAAACTCTCCCATATATTATGCAGAATTAACACAATAGCTTTAATCCTGTTGTGACAAAGAAAATATGGTTTATTGTAAAGATGATTGTTTGGGAAAGGCAGTCTCAATTTTCTAGCTAGATAAGAGAGAAAATGTTCTCTTGGCTTCCCACTGCTATCTGAGCATCCAACAGAAGTGAACTAATCAAGGAGAAACTCTTAAATAACAGGAATAAAGCTTGTGTGAAAACTCATTGTTCTGTAGAAAATATAAGAAGTTTCAGGGTTTTTTTGAGGAATAACTATAGAACACTGATGAAAAGGTGTATCAGCCAATTGGCTTGATTCAGCAGATTTTTTATTCCGTGAGAGTACCTTGAAGAGAAAAAAATCTCTCCCTTAATATAAAAATACGAACTGCATGATTCACACTTGCAGTTTTCTTATGTCCAGTAAAATAATTTTTGTTAATTTAAAAGCAAATTCTTTGTATATTTTACAGGGTCTTTCACTACTTTCACGTGGTTTAGTTATCTCCTTGGTGGCCGCTTTGTTCAAATGTCAGTCACGGACGTGGAGGAAAAACAAGATTTTCTATAATGTATTTCTTCAGTAGACAAATTTAAAATGCACAAACCATTCTATTCATAGCTCTAACAAGAAGATAATCTGAAAAAGTCCAGAAGGGTACTTAGAAGCATCGTTCTGGAATTTCAGATATGCTTTGAATGCTAATTTCTCCTCAGGGTGCAGCAGCTGATTGCAAAACTAAATATTCAGGCCAATACAGTCAACATAACAGTGTGCTTTATGCACCTTCGCAGAATACATCTAGAGGATAAGATCTAAACTTTTGACAGACTGAACACTTACAGAAGCTCACTGAAATCACATTTGAATTTGACTTTGCATTTCTCTTAAACTAAGTTAATTGAGCTGTATTTTAAGTAGGTAGGCAAAGATAACTTTTTTTGAGACTGCCAAAGGGTACTCAGGAAAGCTAATCATACCAATCTTTGTGAGCTTAAGGGAATAATTACCAAAGACATCTGATGGTACTTTCTACCTCCAGTTTAGTTTTACCATATAGCTAGAACCATAACTTTCAGGGCCTCTTAAAAGCTACTAAAGTAATCTAAAACTTTCCTCTGAAAATGTTCAGTTGACAGAGTCCACTGATATAGCTCCAGGTAACACACAGTATTACAGACATGTTGATAAGTGTTAAAAAATATTGAAAAGGACATTTTTGAAAAACAATAAAATAATAAAGAATCCCCCCAAAGTGTTGCTTCTGGGTAATATCTGTGTGTCACTTAAACATCTATACTCAGCTCACAGTAGAGATGTGGCTGCAAAAGTCCCATTGATCTCCATGGTACAAATTCTGTAATGCTGTTACAAATGATATAGATATACATGTAATATTATTAGTATATATTTAAATATTTATCTATTTTTAAATGGAGATTACATGCTTTCCTTTACAAGACTAACTACATAACTGAACATCTTAAAACCTAACCCTCCTCAAATTCTTTCTAAGACAGCTAGCAGAAGAGCTTTCTAGATTGTTGCCATTGATTTTTCTATAGATATTGGAAAAGCATGGGTATTTCAAGGATAAGAATTAGGCTTCTACCATGACAGGTTTGTTTGTTGAAGTTAAAGGACACGCATCTCACAATGGGATCTCTGGCAAAATAATAGAAGATTGATACAAGATGCTATTTATTAAGAGGATGGTAATATAAGTAATATAAGCACAAAATTCAGTAAGAAAAGGCTTTTTACTCAGGCAGAATATTCCAGGAAAACAAAAGGCCAAAAGTCAAGAGAGCAAATTTTGAGGATATTATTCTGTGTTCATTTTAAATGATGAGGATAATTAAAAATGAGAGAAGTTAACAAAGAGTTCTGATATATTTTTTTCATCACTTGGAAATAGCGAAATCAAGACTATCTGTATTTGTGAAAGAAAATGTCTTGTTCAAAGCCAAATGTTGGACTGTGAAGCTGGAATTAGTGCATCAAAATCAAGTAGTGCTGTACATGAGGTTAGAGTACATAGTTAAAAAGAACTTTTCTAGACTTAAAAGACTGCAATGTGTGAAAGAGAAGCATTGCAATACCTAACAGTGAACAATTCCCTTTGTACTCATATAAATATATATACATACAGTAAGCAACAGTTCTGGCTTCAGCCTCACATTAATTTATTTTCATGACAATTCTTTTATGTTGGAGTAAGTTAAATGATGAAAGTCTGTGTTTGAAGAGGAATGGTCAAAGTGTGTGTATGTTAAAAAAAAAGTAGTCTTATGGTCTTTGACTTTTTGTGTTTAATTTGCAGTAGGAATCCAACTTTTTATTATAGGTGGTACTAAAACAGTGATTTTGTAGAGAGCTGAGATCAATTCCATTCTGTCAAAAAATGCAATTTCAGATTTGGACTGCAAAATAATTATTTGTAATGGCAGAAGAAGTACAATGAGCACAGGCAGACTGTCAGATCGTGAGGGTTCTGTATGCTAGAGATGACATTTAGAAAAATCATTTGTTTTGCAAGCCCATTGGGTTTGATGTAAAGTCACTGGGAGGAGAAAAAAACACAGTGCCCTGTGAAGTCATTCCTGACACAGTGTTTTTCTTACTTGAAACACATTTTAAAGATAAAGTGTTGCTTTGTTTTTCTGCTGAAGTACTACTGCTCTTCAAATGATGCTAAGCTGTTTACTGTCAGAACAGTAAGGCAAGCAGTGAAAGGCAAAAAGATGCCAGTGTCTCTCTATTATATGTTCATGCATTCTTCAGTCCTGGCAGTGCTGAGCAGCTCAGTGCCTTCCTCATCCCTAAGCCTTGCTGGGTTTCACAAGCCAGACATTTCATTGCCCACCTCAGCAACGGGAATTGCTTAATGAAATCTGTTGGAAAAGCTCTGCCAAAAGCATGCTGAGAAGGCGTAGGGTAAGAGCATTTCTGCTGCCTATGGGAAACTTGGTTTGATTCCCCTTTGAAGAAATGGGTTGTAGCCCGTAAGTTCAGTCACCCAAGAGAGTGCCCTCCCTCTTGCAGCACAGGATGTTCTGGTCTCTTCTCAGTCTCAGATGAGTGCTTATACTTATTACTGGCTTGTGAGTCTCTTCATTTATAGACTAACCCAAGTCAATTGCCCTTCCTGGATTTAAGAAAAAGAAAGCAAGCTCACATAACTGCACATTACAGGGCTGCAGTTGTTTCTTAGTTATCCTTGCACAGCCAATGAGGTGCCTTGTGCCCCTGGGGACTTAGCTCAAGCCCCTAATTTTGAAGGTCCACGTGTGATGAAAAGAGGGCTAAATGCTTTACACTTTATTCTGTGTTCCAGTCAGTGTAATGGCAATCCCAATACAGAAGTCCTGGTGTGAACCTTGTCCTTTAGTCTGTGTATGCTTTCATCTGATCACCCATTAAAAGTTGTGATCTGTCATATAAATGCACAGCAGATCACTTCAGAGTAAACATCATAAGATACACATTATAACCCAGTAGACCATAAAGGGTTCATATAAAACATTATAGTATATCATGAAAACATTTACAACTAATTAGTTTAAAGTAATAGACTACCATAATTATCATCTACTAAATAATTTGTATTAATTACTTAGAGGATTAATTCGTTTGCCTCTGAAGTACTTTGAAGATGCAAAGCAAAGAATAGCTGCTACATATCACGACCTGTGTTCTCTTATATAACATTGTATAAAATGTGTCTTCCTGTTTATAGGCAATTGTATTGCATTAGGCCAGTATGTGACAGCATTATTGACTAGATCTAGAAGGATTTTGTTGCTATGAAACCCATTCAGAAAAGGGCTCCTTTTCTCCAATCTAAATGAGTGATCGCAGCTCTCCTATGGGGAGATCTGAGACTTGGAGGGGAATGCAATTAAGATTCATCACACGTAGGGAGTGAAATTCATCCCCGTACATTGATCTGTGATGTATTTTTATATGCATACTAGCATTAAGAATCTAATTACTACATACTGAGAGCAAAATTTAGCCCTAGAAAAATTAACTATAACCAGTGTAAAGGTGCTGTTCAAGAATATCTGTAGCACTTGTATCTCACAAAAGCCCATATTAAAGTTCCTGCCTTACTACATGCCAAGATCTCTTAATGATCTTAGTGGGAGCAGTGGCTGCTTTTCAAAATCTCCACATCCAGAGTCCTTTGGGGCATGAGGGACATGGACAGCCTTGCATAGGCTCTGAATTTATCCAGTATGAAGCAGAAACTTGGATCTGTGAGAGATGTATTGGTTTGTTTAGGCTTCTTAGCAAGTGTACAAGACTGTAGAACTAAAATAACTGCTTAATTATGATTTTTTCATATTCATGATGGGCAGGACTGAGTTTAGACATCTGCAAAGGTTGGTATGTTGACCTAGTCTAAATTAAGTCATTTTCTAAAAATTGAAAATAATCTGACATATCCATTCCATAAATGGAAAAACCCAACCCTATTAATTAAACCCCATTGTACTTGATGGTAAATTTACTGCATTAATATCAAAGAATGATTAATGGAGTTATAAATCTCTAGAACGAAGGAATGGTAAGGAAAATCCCATGATAAATTCATAACTTCAGCAGCATTGGCAGACAGCTTTCTATCTGTGTATTGCAACAGTCTTCATCAGTTTATTGTCAAAAGGCAGAAGCCAATTGCAGTATGTTCTTAGACAGGAAGGGTTAGCAAGTGACCTTCCACTCTTAAATATTTTTAGAGTAATTATGTTAATACTTGTTCTTAAGCTCCAAAATCCTTTATAACAGTTTCATTTATCCTCTCTAAAATTATGTCAAAGTACACCTTTTGTATATTAACTACAGACAACTGATGAGCTATTCAGTAGGTATTATAATGCCTACATGCCTTAAATACTCCCTGTTCCTTTCAATGTTTTTGTTGAATGAGACTAAAAGCACAAGGGAAAGTATACTACATGTGGCAGGAAATACTAAGGCCCAGTGTTAACATAGCATATTTCTAGTTTCACCGATTTATATGTCAATTGAAATTGTATGGGTTTGTTTTTTTCAAATGAAAACATACTGTTTATTCACTGGAGTTCTGATTCTACTTACTTTACTAACCCTTTGCAGTGCCACGTGTTCTACCATACATAATTGCTAAACCATAAATTTTTTCTTTGCTCTTTCCAACTTTCAAGAAAGGCTATTTATTTAATCTGAAAGCTTATAAAGACCATAGACTTAGATGATCAATTTCATGACAGATCTATCACAAAATATTTGACATACAGTGTATGTGAGCAGTCACAGTATATATTCTGTTAGCTAAACCATGTACCTTTAAAGTGGCTAATACATTAGAATCACAGAATGGTTTGAATTGGAAGGCAGCTTTAAAGGTCAACTAGTCCATCTGCCCTGCAGTGAGCATCTTCAACTAGATAAGGTTGCTGAGATTAGCAGACATCTGGTTTGGTTTGCAGTTTTCTCCTCAATGTAAGCATTTGCAGTGCATTTGAATCAGATGTTCAAAGCATAGCTAGTTGTGAAAAATTGACTCACTTGCACCTTTCTCCCCAATTTTGTTGTCTGTTCTTCCAGGATCAGCCCAACTTGGCAAGAATTTCCTTCTATTTCTACTCTAACAGGCTTGGATCTGAAAGATCTTGGTCCCAGGTGAGGAGAAACAGCAAAAAATCTCTGCCAACAACTTCTTTTGACATCTGCCTCATTTTCCTATCTCTCTCACACAGATAGGCTTGGGTAAATCCCTACTCTGACGTAGAGGATGTCAGAGTCTCCTCTTCATCCTGCTTCCTCCATCCTCCTTCCCCGTCTACTTTGATTCAAATCTGGAAGCTGCCAGATGATTTTTAAAGAGCAACAGATCTCCACTCTAAGTGATAAAGAGACTTACCCTAAAAGGAGAAGTCACAGCTGGAAGCCCTTACACACTGATTATAGGTTCCCATGTGCCTGTTCTTGGAGTATTTCCACTGTTTTGTTTCAAATGATAGACACTTGTCAAGTTCTAAGGCCTCTGTTCCAATGGCAGCAGCATCTACAGAATTAGACTCCAATTAACACATTTGTTGGCAGTTTCTATAGCGAGATCCAGAACTGAAAAGCCTGAAGATGAATATGTTCCATCCTTTTGAGAATAGCTGTCTCTAGCCAAGGCTGATTTGCTGTAGCAGGAAAGAAAACTAGTCCAGGTTCTGCCTCTGGTGTGACAATCCTCTGAGTAAAATAAATAATCTATCCTCAGGACCATCAGTTTGATGTCATCAATAATCATTTAATTTGCTTTTATAACAGGTAATAAAGAAGGAAAGTATTTCTAGTATTAGCAAATTCCCTGCTATCTGCAGCATTACAGGTTTTTCAGTGAGAGTGATAACAAAGAAACCTGGCGGACAATGTTTTTCAGAGGCTGCCTGCTGCTTCTGCTGAGGAGGCAAAGATATTGTATATCATATCTTCGAGTCACACAACTGCTGAATGTAAATCAGTATTACTACCTCATTCATCAGCATGATGTCTTTAATTGTGGAGTTGAGAGATTAATTTACAATGTCTGGAGAATGGCCCGGATTTCAGGAGAAGTATTTGTATTAAATGATCAATACAACAATGAAGAAGCGATTGTACGTAACCCTTGAATCTTATTTTGATCCAAGAAAAGAAGCAAAGCTTATAGCCATACATAGCTACTACTTTTATTCCTGTAAGTCTTGGATCCATTGAGATCATCACAGTATTTAAGTGTTACATCATTGTACCTGACATCAAGTTCATTAATATTCATTTCTGTTGAATGAACAAACAAAAAGGGCAGTATATTAAATTCCTTGGTCCATCTGTCTGGCCCTGTCCATAACCACATCTCTGGAATGTATGTTTTACTGTGATTATCTGTGCACACAAGCCAGGAGATGAGCATGGGAAAACATTTTCCTGATTCTTTTTTTTTCCTTTTTAGAAAGCAGAACATATCTCAGGATTTACCTGAAAGCCTCTTTCATATCACTGGTGTTTCTTTAGTCATCCAAGCTTACATTGCTGTCCATCTTTCATTTCAGCCTATCTGAAATCCCAGAGAGTGGAGAGAAGCAAGAGACAATTTCCATCACATAAAATAGAAATATATATTTTTCTAGGAATGAGTCAGATGTCTAGCCTTTTCTCCAGGTGCTTTTCCCATTTTGTCATAGAGAAAGGGTAATGTACATAGTACAAACCAAACAACTATTGTCAGATAATTCCAGTTCTTCAAGGCTCCACAGTTTCATTAGAAACTTCCATTAGAAAAGTATAAGACCTTTTCATCATTATGATTAACAGAATTTTGGACATAATCTCTGTAGACTATTAAACATACAGAACCATTAAATATCTAGAACAAGATTTAGCTACCTGGACATTAACAGAATGGGGTGCTTAGAAACAAAGAGTATTAGAGGAAATATGGCTGTAAGTTGCAGAAGAGGCACTAAACTTTTAAAATTAATTTGCTACTCACTCTAATAAAATAAACTATGATAGCCTCTGACAATTAGAGAGGATATCCTAAGAATTCTGCTGCCATTTGCCATTACTAAACTTTCTTCTCACACTGGCCATCACAGGGAATTACTGTGGGCTGCCAATATTATTGTACTTTTGCTGTAATATAAGATCTGAAAGGTATTACAAACTCTTATACCCTCTAAGAACCTCACTAAACTTTTGAGTAAAACAGCTAGCTAGATCCTAGAGGCAGGCAGAAGTTGTAAAGTCTACCTGCTGTCTGAAACACACTTTATGTTTTAAACCAAATCTACCTTTCTCCCTTGCAACCGGTTGTAGTGTGGGATACAGACTGGTACAGACTTACACAAACTGAGCTGTCAGGTGTCGTCCATGCTGCTGAGGGAACTGCCACAGATTATCCATACCATTAAAGTGTTTTTCCTAACAGAGGTGGCTTAGACCAAGTAGGACTGTCCCAAAAAATTCTCAGGTACTGACCAAGGCCTTTTAACAGCATGCAGTTCAGATGTGAGTACCCTGATTTGGGAAGTAAGGGAGCTCAGCTGTACGGACATGAACCATGCTATGATGAATTACCCCAAAGCCGGTGTGTAAACTAGTGCAGACATAGCATGAAAGTATTCACCTGACTTCAAATGGTGAATATATTGTTTTAAAAGTGTTGAAAAACAGTGAGGGATGTACCAAGTAAACTTTTTATCTTTGCACACTATAAATAATTACAGTTTAAATGATTTTTTTTCTGGAGTGTTTGCATACTCTCTGGATTTGCATTTTCATCTCAATAAAATCTATCACTTAGACCTAGCAAGCATTTGTTCTGCTTTGCATCACCTATAAATGGCATTGAGTTATTATAAGTGTTCTCCATTGTAGCCAGTACAATTTTGCATACTATAAATCAAGATGAAGCTTGTCTTTATGTCTGTCTACAGCTGTAATATTTCTTACCTGATTGTCACCTACAGTACAATTATTTTATTCAAAGCTTCGCTAGATTTACTTTTGTTAGGCTCACAAACACGAGTACTGCCTAGTGGAAGGTATATTAGCTGCATGATGTAAATCAATCTTTTCCCCAAACCACCCAGAAAAGCACTGGTTTCTCTGGGTGATGCTGGTTTATGTTGGTCAGGTAGTATGCTAAAAAATAACGCTACATAATTTCCAATTACATCACTAAAGTTGAAGTATTAGAATGAATATTTCTAATAATGCATTGTTTATTATTTCTTTCATGGTGATTACTATGTATCATCCCAAATCTTTTCATTTCTGTGACGTATCTCTGCTGGTTTGTTTACTTTTTGAATTTCAGCCACTCTGCCCTGCATTCTTCTATACAGTCAGTTCTACTGAACAATGAAAAAGCAGGCCAAGGATAACCTGTGAGGCTATGTAATTTTGGGGGGAAAAGTAATTCCTCTTTTCAGTTTGGCATCTTTGAGACAAAAACAGCTACAAGGAATGAAAAAATTGACATGTTTTAATGAAGTACTTTAGCTGTCATATGTGCTGCTTTATGTCACAGGTCCTCTGATAGCAGTGTAAAATGGAAACATCATTTGGATAGGTAGATCCAGATTCTCTGTTTCCAGTATCCATGAAGAGAAGAATGAAGCTGATGTGTTGTGAATCACCTGCTGCTGAATGACTGTGTGAACACAGACTTTTTATGTGGTTTTCTGGGGAGTGTTGCAAGGAGGTTTTTTGCAAGGAGGATTTTCTATTACTGTAATTGTCACAACCAGCAATAAAAAAATTGTCTGCCATTGAGCAGCAATCCATGATGTTCTAAATGGCTTTCTGGAGCACCTGCTTAGGATGTAGAAACAGTTCTTTTTAGCTCAACAGTTATGGATTTGTAACAAGACTACCATCTTTTTACAGTTAGTTTTCTAAATTCATATTGAAAAGAGCAAGGGAATGCATTCTGTGTGCAAACCAGACTTCATCTTCAGGGCTGTTGCTCTGGTGAAATGTTTTCAGTAAATCACAGTCTCTATGCTGTCCTTGGATCTTCTGCCATCTCAGCTGCCACTGTTGTATAATGTACATTGATTTCTGTTTGGTATTCAGACTGAGAAAAAACTGTTTAATCATTTGGTTTCTGACTTGCTAATAAAAATATGTCTTCTTTAATAAGTTTATTTTAGATAAAACTACAGTCTCTGCAACAGTTTGACATACTTTCTTATGTTTTTTAAAGTAACAAATGATGCTGAGGATGAGACAGTATCACTGTAATTTCTTCTAACCAAGTGAATGCCTTTGTGATTTGCAGTGCTGTTCAACACACAGAGAATGAAAGCTATTTAATCATTCTCCATATGAATTGTAAATACAGTTTTACAGTTGTCCCACATCGAGGGAAATGAAAGAAGAAAAAGGAGAGAGAGACCTTTGCTCATTATAAGAAAACCTTTTCTAATAGCACTGCACGACGTGTCTATTCTAGAATGGGAACATCTTTTATATCACTAACAGTTTTCCACCCCATCACATCTCATTGGTATTCTGCTTCATTAAAGTCCCATGATAGAAAAGTTATTAATATGCAGAGGCAATTTTATATCAGGTTGGGAAAAAAACCCCAAGTCTAATAATATAATTAATGATGTTATATGATGGGAAATCACTAATATGATTAGAAGAGCCTGACAGATTATAGCAAGAGATTTGATCAAGTCCACCTGGGTTTGGAGTCAATTGATCCAAGTCCCAGCTTCTGTAGGGAACAGAATGGAGGAAGCAGCAGGGTTGGACTCCAGTTAGGAAAAAACATAAATCACTTTGTTTAATAGGTCTGCAGCTGGTTAGAAGTTTGTAGCCAGACTGTTCTCTGCATTAAAGATGTTCTTCTGATTTAGCACTTGGTTTCATAACAACTAGTATGATCTACAAGTATAGCTAAAGCTTTGTCAATGAGATGAAGAATTACATTTTCAAGTATTCCAGGTTAAAGTTTTTGGCAACATCTACTGTTACACATTTCATTGACTATGGAAGAAAATTTAGTCCTTAGAGCCAGATAAATCCCTTTTACTCTTTTACCAGTGTAAATCTGGGAGATCCACAATGAAATTGTGGGACAGCAGCTGATCCCACTAAGAGGAGTTTCAGACAAAAGGTATTTAAATGATTTGTTCAGTGTGAAGAATTTCATTGTTTTAGATGTTCAACATGCATCAGCTCAATGGACTGGAATTCTTCAGGCACACATAAGAATAATTTTTAGGCAAAAGTGTCTCAGAGTGTGTGAGCTAAAAGCTTCCCTGAGGTACCTTGTGCACAGCTTCTACGTTGCATGGTGTGCAACAGCGTCACTGGAAAATGCAGAATTTTTAGATTTTGTGAATTTCTGCTGCTATTGTCATGTAGGTGACAAAGTGGTTGCTTAGAAATGTCTTTAACATATTTTATATTTATAGCTTAAGGAAGATGCTATCTGACACTCTATAAACATATTTTGGGTTTCTCAGTTGGAAATTCATAACACAGTGTGTTTGGCATCATGGAAAGTTTGTCAGATATGTGTAACAAAGTTGTGATAGAAATCAATCAAAGGATACCCAGGTTTCAGAGTGTTCATTGATGACAGATCAGAGAGACATATTAACAAGGGAAAAGACAAAACTGAGTATCAGAATAACATAGTGAGGGAAAAAAATAGCTATTATTGTCTACAAAAAGCTGCATAACATGATGCTATTTTTTTTTTCCAGATTATCAGAACAGATTAAGAAAAACTTATCTCTAATAATTGAAATTATATCAGCCTAATTCAGTTTAAAATAAGATAGGATCTTTGATCCCTCTGGCCCATAGTCAGCAGCTCAGTGACAAGTTCACAGGCCTGTCCTGATAATGTAGGCCACAATATATATATATTTTTTTTTTCCCTCAAGAAATACTAAGGAAATGGTGTATGTTCCCTTGGTTTTTGTGCCCTTATGCACTTAAGCTCATTGACTGCTTCTTGGTGATAAAGAAAGTAGTGCCAAGGTGTGGTCTGGGACTGTTTCCCACCATTGCTGTTATAAACACAGTTCTTGGCATGGTCTTCCGACAATGAGGAATCTCCTAGACAATTCTCAGACTCGATTTGCAGATTTGATTTGCAGAACATGATTTAAGGACTATCTACAATGGGTATTTTAGCTGTATTGGAAGGTGAAAGAAGTAAGTATATAGAAATCTGACATACTGTGCCAGATAGGTTCTGTTCATTTTATTTGCCAGTATAGACAAGTCAACACTAGCTTCAAGATTCTAACCAGACATAGAGCAGCGCAGCTTGTGGTAAGCATCCGAAGGTTGTGATTGAAAAAACATTGTCTTCCTTGAAGATAAAAAACAACCCAAATAAAATCAGCTGGGTTTTTTAAAGCAAAATATTTCAAAAGGTAGCATTTTGCTTTATAATAGTCTCCTGGGGTTTTTTCCCCTACCTTGGTTAAAGTTTCTGGTACAGAATGGCTGCAACCTTGTAATTATGGATTTACTTATGTTAATACTGGATTAGCTACCAGTTATGACATGATATGCATATAACATATAGGAAGAATAGTATTATATCAATAAATAATCCACAGCAATATTTTAGACATCTGTTTAAGAGATTCTTGCCTTTGATAAAACCCTCTCCTCTGTATAGAGTGAATATATAATCCACTTAAGCCCCATTTGTGCATCCTGCCCACAAAGGGAAGTGGATTTCAGACATCCAGTCTAAGTATCTCTCTCAGAATTGTGACATCTAAGAGATATACTGCCTGTTACACTCCTTTATTTAAATATTGACTTCACTCAATTGTTCTGGTTGCAGTTGTAGAAGGTAAGTAAAAATCACTATGCTTCTTTTACCCTGGCCTCTTATTTTTGCTATCACCTAACTGTCGTTAAATTCCAAATAATGAAAAGTCCCTACTTGTGTTTTCCTTCTGCTAGTGCTGATTCCACTGTGACTTGATCTTAGATAAGAGGTTCTTTGGACTTAGCAGACGTGACCCTAGCTTAACAACCAAACTGAAAATAAGCCTCCATTTTTCCTGCCAAACTCAAGGCATGAGAGAAAGGGTCAGAGAGTGTGAGCTTTGAAATGAGTCTGCTTTCTTCTCAAATGTTACAGTTTGCATCTTAACTCTCCCAGCTGGGCAGCTAGTGAAGAAAATGTCCCTTCACTGTTGGAAAACAAGGACCCAAACTTGAAAGTGAAAAAAAGAATTTGCATGCTGATTTTGGAAACAGAATTCTTTCCTCAGAGCTTATTTCCTCCCAGAACAAAAACAGTTATAAGAAATCAGACTATTTAGGTGAACCTTTCCTGAGAAAATGTGTTGATGAATGATTCCTAAAACAAGTGTTTTTTTCAAATATTATACTGAGAAAATATAACATGACTATGGAGAGCAATTATTTGGCTAAAAATTGGTAGTTTATGTCAACATGAGATATTTGTAATAATTGGAGATCATATCTTCACCTAGAGACAAACTTTCTGCACTGCAGGTTAGGAGACAAGGAAGAAAAAAGGAGTTTCCAAGATGCTTAAAAAAATTCTCAATCCTTGGGACATCTTCAGCTTGTGGGAGTTGTCAGGAATCCCTTGACTACAGCATTTTGAAATGCTTGACAGATTGTAAAGCCATGAAAAGGTTTCGTACTTATTCAATAAAACTCAAGGATTAATTCCTTTCACATTGCCTGCAGAAGCACGTATTAATCTAGACTTAACATAATTGGAGGCAGGTGTCTCCTTTCATTCTACTGCCATGCAGCACTGCAAACAGCCTGGCTTGGTCTTCTTGAGTATCTCTTCACAGCTATTGGGAAGGTGCTGATCAGTCCTTCAGAATCTGACTCCTCTAAAGGCTGAAGAAGCCCCATTCTTCAGTCTCTTCTCACAGGGCCAGTGCTTTAGCTTCTGGGTGTCCTCTGCTGGATTTTCTTCAGTTTGTTGATATCTCTCCTGAACTGGGAGATCAAAAAATGGATAAGGTTTTCTAGATGATTCTAAAACAGATACCAACCCAACCTATTCTGTTGTCACAAGGTGTTATTTTTTCTCAGGTGCAGGACTTTGCATTTATCCTTGCTGAATTTTATGCTATTCCTGTTAGCTCTTTCCTCTAGCTTGTCCAGATCCTACTGAACAGCAGCCCTACCCACCCTACCATTGAGAATATCAGCCAGTCCCTCGTTTATAGTTACTTGCAAATTTACTGAGCTCTATTGTCTCTTCCTCATCATTAGCGGATGTGAGTGAACATTGATGAATATATTAAGCAATAGAGGTCCCAGTACAGTTCCCTGAAGTACCACTTTGGCATACAGACCTCTGGCAGGTGGTCTACTCTATCCAGGTGGAGAATGACCAGTAACTGCTGCTTTATGAACCCTTCCAGTCAGCCAGGGTTTTTTACTCATCTAATTGTTCACCTGTGCAGGCCATAATGTCATAACTGCAATAGAGGGAGACAGTTTCAAAACTTCTTCTAAAAGTCAAGGGAAACGACAAACACAGCTAGACATTTCATCATAGAGGGCAGTCAGGTTGGGGAGGCATTATTTACCCTTGATAAACCTTTGCTGACTCTTCCTGATCATCTTCTTCCCCTTGATGTGCCCAGAAATGTGCTTCAAAGAGCGTGTTCCGTGATATGCTGCCTGTGTTCAACACCATCAATTCAGAAATTCCTTATTACAACCAAAAGTGAGGCATATGCTTAAAAAATCTAGGTGTCATGTGTTTTATAGCATTTTATAGCAAAATATATCTGTTATCCCTCATTTTCTTGATACTTCAATAATGCATGTGCTTCACGTATGGTGTTTTCTGGTCCAGTAGTCAGCAATAATGAAAGCTAGGTAATTGAAGCCGGTATAATATGCCAGTTGTCACTATCAAAGCTTTATAATTTTGATGCCTGGGAATCTCATATATGGGCTCTCATATCAAACAAGCAGATGCCTTCCTGCTTGAGACAGGGTCAGGTTTTACAATGAAATCCTAAGGATGTATATGGGTGTCCTACTTTGTGCCAGTTGGCTTCTGAATGATATTTACCTAAGCTCTCTTTTTATTGATATTTTCCAGGCAGCAAACACAACTGAAATTTCTGTTCCTGTGACTCCAAGACATTGTGGGTGATTGTCAATCTGATGCAGAAATTCTCTATGTCTCACTGCTTCACAGTTTTTGAAGTATAATACAAATCCTGTGGTCTTTGGGGTATGTAATTTCAGTCTCCACTTTTTGAAAGAAATTTCCACGTTTGCAAGAGAAAGAAAGCATTTAATAATTTTCTTATTATCTTTCCCAATAAGTATGAAAACATGTTTTGTGCAATTAAGATTGTGACCAAGTATCCCTAAAAGCCCAAATAATAAAATTTAATAATCCTTCTCAGGATAAGTCAACCAGTCAGTAAATCTAGATGGTAATTTGGCCCAATTTCAGAGAGGCTGTAAATTACAGTGGCTGGAATAGTCCCTTGATGCAAGTCCTGTGATGATTTAGATTTTCTTTTTCATAGACTGTTCATTTACTGGAATTTCCTGTTCCAAATATGATAACTGTCCTCTCCATGGGAGACAGTGGGCTCCAACATACGCCTTTTTGAGCGTTTTTCATTATCCAAGGGGCAGCTGTGAGTCATCACAAGGCTCCTTAGAAAGTCAGGCATTTAGTGGCAGAGATTCAGTCTTCAGTATTTGCTTCTGCAGTGATATTGATGATGAATGGATGAGTGGTCTAGAATCTACTTCTGTAGGGCAGACAGAATCAAGGTTTTTATTCTAAATTGCATACAAAGATATTTGTGCCATATATCCATACATATGCTGTCTGAAATGAAGACATGCTGAATGCAGGTACTTTGGCAATTTGGTTTTGAGGAGATTTACCCTTAATTGAGCTGTGTCTGACGTGATTGCTTTTTAAACACGCTAAAAATAAAACCTACATATCCCAGGGTCATATACACCTGTTTTCTGTAGAACATAATCTACTGGTACCTCCTGCGAGAATACTTAAGATTTTTGCCTCTTCCAAGGGGCTAAGTTCCTATCTGCTGTATATCCCTTACAAATATTAATTGGTGTTACTCCAGGGATGAATTTGGCTGCTCAGTATTGAAACAAGCCAGTTGTTCATCTGGATGAGTAGGCTTCCTTGAACACTGGTCAGTGCCTAATACCTGTAAGGCAACTGAAACTTTTCCTCATAAAGCTGTTTAATGGTAGCATAGGTTTGTGGGGAAAAATGTCTTTTCCTCTGCCCATTAGTGTTACTGATGACTTTTTCAGATGCAAAATAGTAGCATAAATTTGCAAAGCAAAATACAAGATGTGAGAGGTGTTCTGTGTTAAACCCTTTCTGAGAGAAAAAATGGGAGGAAGTTGAGGCAGCAATCATAGAGGCAAAGGTGAGAGGCAGCCACTTGGGCAGCCCTATAGATATCAGTTGGACTTGAGGTAAAAAGACTAGGAGGCCAAGTACAGCCCTCAGAGACCTCTAGGACTTGCCATGCACCCATAGCATAGTCTGCATAGAAAGGTAGTTTACCTCCATGTGTGCCAAACTTGGGAGACTGCTGTTAAAATAAAACCACCTTCAAATCCATGAGATTTGAGATGAGGTTTTGATCCTTGAACTCTCGCTCTAACCCCAGTCTCACTCAGCACTAACCACAGCTGTAGCTTGTGACCAATCCCAAAACACAACACAAGATAGGGCAGCAGTCAGTGTCAATATCATTCTTCTTCCTAACTGTAAGCATGAAGAAGTTAACCAAAGTTTTGCTTTTATGATCCACTCAGTTATCCAAACCTTAACCCTGACCAGAATCGAAACTCAATACAATTCTCTGAGGAAAAGGAACAAGTCAAACATTATTTGTAAGCCCCAAAGGATTGTACTTTGAAGAATCCAAATGTTTAGGTTCCTACAAGTTATTATACATGTGAGACTAATCCCTACTGTAAACAACAGTAGGAATTGGTTACTGTTGACATCACCTTCTTCATAGCTTTGTGGACTAAGCAGATTCCAGTCATGTAGAGGGCTTCTGACATTTTACTTTCTCAAATTCCAATTGTTTTCCTGACCTTATTTTTCACCTTTAATATCACCAATGTATTATTCTTTAGCTTAAAATGAGGAGTAAAATATTGGAACCTTTTGACTCCAATATTCTGCTGAATTTTCAGGATCCATCTATTATTTAGTTTAACTTGTAGCTTCCACTGTCCATAACACTATCCATGATTTGAGCTTCAGACAGGAAACCAATACTTAGACTAAAATACATGGTTTATTGCCATCTACCAGAGACAAATAAGAGAATGTGTGATTAACAGGGAGACCTTTTCCAAATTTATTAACTATGTGTAATACAAAGGCTTTATCTTCTACAAACTTTTCCTTCATTGCTATTCTACCCCAAATTTAAACAGCCAAAAATCAACAGTGAAATACAACATGAGGTACTGAAAGTTACATCTGCCTTCTTCCTGCCTGTCTGTTGCAACAAATCATCATTTATAATTCCTGAGTCCTAACATTTAACCTCTACCTTAAATATAGGCAGAAGATCAGACAAGCAGAAGAATAAAATAGGAAGTTATTAGGAATTGTTGATAAGAGACCTCTTTCTTATTGCCTAGGTTTTGAAAAAAATCAAGCTATTAAAATTGACTGTTACCTTTCATATCCAAGACTTTAACCAAACCAAAATTCTGCAGCTGCTTTTCTGGATCATATATGCCTGGAGATGGAGGAACAGAGCACTTCTGTTTTAGAGGACTAGGTGAGACCAGTTGCCATACTTTAGTGACTTCCCTGAGGGCATGCTCACACTGACCCAAGCCTGAACTCAGGACCATGCCCTAGTTGCCCTCCTTGTGTTTAGGGAATTTTTTCTTGTTCAGAATCATGTTACAATCAAAGGCACATCCCTCTAGTAGCATTTGGTTTTATATAACGTGGGACTAGTGGCTGTTTCTCATCTGAAAATGTTTCAACACTCCTTTTTTCCAGACTAGTGAAAAAAAATTCAATTTACAACAAAACAAGTGAAGAACACCTGAGGAGTATGAACTCTCAGGTGAGGAACACTAACTGCCAGAGCTCCCACACGATTCTAATACCACCTTCTGCCTAGGTCCAGCCTCTGCTAACGATCTCCTCCTTCATTTATGTCAGATAAACAGATGAGCTTAAATCATTGCCATGCAGCTCTTGGATGTGGCATTGTGGATGGAGCAGTAGCTTGTCAGCTTGCTATATACAGAAGCAAGCTTTAGGAGCATTATCTTGTTTCTGAGGTAAGTTTAGTTGTAGTTCAAGGTTGTTGATGTTAGGGCAAATTCATCTGTTTGAAGAGTTTTCTTATTAAGCATTGAGCAGGAATAGAGTCTTAAAGTATGTTGTTGCCATACCATAATGTACTTAAGGAAAATGGAACAGCTTTGTTATGTCCTGAGACTGTGGAGGTATATGGAGAGCTGAGTTTCTTCCAGCGATGTGGTTTCCCAATATACTTTTGGTGGCAAATGGTTTATAGAGAGAATCAGAAACAGACATGATATCCTCTGAAAGAAGCTATAAGGAAAAGGTTTGTTAGCAGTTCTGTTAGTCTCTGTCTGTATTTCAGCTAGTGTAACAGCTCCTATTCTGTTTTACTTAACAGTAATTGGGCAGGTGACCTCTAAAAATTAGAAGTGGGGGTGGTTATGACTAGCTGAGATAGCAGTACATTTCTACTGTCTTTGATAGAGAAGTCAATAAGGTGGCATAAGTGGGAGGTAAAAAGTCTTTGCTGTTCCTATTGTGTGTTTGGGACTAGGAAGATACTAACAATTATGATCTAATGAAGGGCAGTGATCCTGTCTATTAGTCAGTCCTTGTCTATTCGTGTTGACTTTGTATTTATTGTTTGTATTGCCTGTGTATCTTAAGACCTACTTAGGCTGTATAACATAGAATATATCAAAAGGCAGCTCTTGCCTCAAAGAGCCTGAAAACTAAATTCAATGTAGCAGAAATGAGAGGTGTTCTTGTGGAGAATACTATATATTTTTCTCCTCTTATGTCCCACTTTCAAGAGAACAAACTATTTGTTTTGCAACATTGCAGCTTATGAAGCTCCTTTCTGTAGTTAATGATTCATGTAAATGCTAACATGCAGTAAGAGGAAAAAATTCTTCAAACTGCAATTTGACTATTTCATTCTTTCTGCTGTGTAGATCCTATTATGAGGTGCTTTTTGAGGCACAGAGCAAGCCTAGAATCCACAAGAGCTCTCCATTAGGGCAGACTACAAAGCTCCTCCCTTTTTGAAAGGTGCCTTTCCAAGTTATGTGTAGAATAAACAGAACAGTTGAAAGATTGGTTATGAAAATAGCATTGTAGCTGGTTTGTTTATATGATGTAGGGTGACTGGGTATTGTCCCTTTTGATGCATAAAATGTGTGCAAAATTGTTTGAAAAGTGCAAGTTGATTAGTAAAAGGAAATTTGAAGTAATTGTAGTGAAATGAGAAAAGGAAACCAGGCAAGGGGGGTTGAAAGAATATGTTTAATTGCATGCAATTACTTGATGTATATTTCAATCAAGGAAAGAAAGGGAAAGAAGCATACTAAATAGTGTTGGTGTGGCAATTACTCTGAGATCATTTTCTTAAATGACTGAACTTTGTGTGTTGGTTTTAAATTTTAAAATCCCCACAACAAACCAAAACTAAGCAAAACACAAAAACTTGTGAGTTCTTTCTAACTATGTCTGAAAATGGTTATGAGAACTTTTTTGCTATCATCAGTCAAAATGCTCCACCATGTCCTTCATCACATGCATTTTATATGTGGACAAAATTAACTTTCTTTTCTGGTAATGTGATGTTGCAAGCATTTACATATGCAAGCACACTTAAGATTGAACTGTGTGTCTGAACAAGTTTATAACATATATAAGGTTTGCTATATTTGAGCAAATTTTGGTGTGGTGTGAAATAAAAGCCCATGTATTGCAAAGGAAAAAGTAGAAGCAAGCTAGAGGTCAATCACGCTTCCTAGCACTAATTTAAATGCTTTTATCTCCTAGACAAGTAATCAGACTGTGCTAAATAATTAGTAAATTAAAGATTATGTCCTGCCTATGATTTTAATCTAGGGTAGGTCTTGTGTGCAATCAGGATACTGTGCATGGAACCATAATTAGCAATATTGAACATCTTCTGACTTTGAACTGTATTTAATCCAGAAGAACAGCTCTCTTGAGACTCATGGAAATTGCACTCTGAAGGGTAACATCTTAGTTTGTGGCCATACTAAGCCTGACTTTGCCCAGCACAGTGGAATAGCTGTAGCTATGTAGGATTTGAAACAAAGGTAAACTAGGTACCCGGGGTGAGCCCCATAGTGAGCTACTAACCCTCTCAGAGCAGGGAGTATGCTGAAACTGCCTAGACTGCAGTAGTGCTATTCAGCTGAAATATATTCCAAATCCTGGATTCCTTTTTATACAAGCATCTGAACACAATGTTAGCAAACATAAGCCTAAGTACCAAGATATATGCAGATTTTGATGCTTTTGATTCTTCTCCTGCCTTATGAAGGTTGAAGGGTTGGATGATCAAATCTAATTCTGCTGTAGTTCACTTCTCCATGCCCACCAAAGGCACATCTTCCCAAAAGGGCCCACTGTAAGGAGTTGTCTTCTGCCAGTGGAGCAGATATGGCTCATAGCAAAAGCTGAACTAGGCTCACTGGGGAACTTAAAAGGCAATATATGGTTTGGTTGGTTGGTGTGGTTTTTTCCCTTATCAGGCATCAGAAGGTATTTTGAGATGTCTATGGCTCCAGGGAGATTTCTGTTATCTCTGCCTCTCCTTATACCGTGGACTGTGTAAACATACATTTACTAGAGAATTTGGCCCAATATTTTAAGTGACGGTTTGTCAATTGCTGCTTTGTTGGGCAAAGAATGCTGTGTAAAATTTTAAGAGATAATACAAAGTGCATGGGACTCCAGTGTGTTTTTCATTGTCTCAGGTAGCCTGGGAAATATTCCAGTTTTAAAAAAAGGAAAATATGATGTAACTTTTTCTTTCGGTAGTGATATATGATATTGATTCCCTTACAATTGGTGTTATTCTCTATGGAAGCCTTATCTCTTTGAATATGACACTCAAAAAATGAAGGGCCTACAGGGAGATCCAGTGGTTAAGTTTGCACTTGAGGCACCTGCTGTGCAGCTAAGTTTTCAAAATGAACATCTTTCTTTCTCCCATCTGCTGAGGAGATGCAGATCTGGAGGGAAACTGAAAATAACGAAATGGTCACAGTGTCATAAAGGTTTTCAAAGTGATACAACTAAAAAGCAGCTGAGTGATTGTCCTGGTTTAGGCCTATCGGGGAACAAAGACCACGATTAGCCGAAGAGGCTGAGAATTGCCCAAGGGTAGGGAGAGCTTAATTGCCGCTTAAGGATAAGGACAAAACAGACCAGGCTACTCGGTTTGGGGAAGAAAACAGAAAATAATTTAATGCAACATCAACTAAAACATACCCCCAAAAACCCAAAACATAACCAAAACGAAACAACACAGAGTAATACATCAATGAAGAGTCCAACCAGCTTTTTAAAGAACACCTTCTTGCCACACCTCCCCTCTTCCCAGGCTCAGAGCCCTGATCCCGGTGTTTTTACCTTGCCCCCCCTGAACGGTTCGGGGGAACAGGCAATGGGGGTTTCAGTCTGTTCCCGATAGCTTCTGCTGTTTGTCCCTCTTCACGATGGGTGAACTCCACGCCAGTCCTCCCTGCAAGTCCGTGGGGTAACTCACACGCATGGCAGACCTGCACGGGCTGCTCCGACGCTGCAGCTCCTCTCTGCCTCTCGTGTGGGGCTGCTCTGCGGCGTGCAGGCTCTCCAACACGGCCTGGGCCATGGCCGTCTCCCCACACAGTCCCTCGCCCGTCCGGGCTCACTCACACGGAGCTGCTGGTGGCTCTCAGTCCTGCCATGGATCTCCATAGGTTGCAGGGGCACAGCTGCATTCTCGCCACGGCTTGCAGAGGAGTCTCTGGTCTATCGCTTCTCCTTCCTTCCTCCTTCTCCGGCTGAAGGGTCCGCGTGGTCGCCTCCATCTTGTATCACTCTTACACCTCCTCCCTCGCATTCCAAATTCCCATCCCCTAAATAGTGATGGCAGAGGCGCCAGATTGGCCCAGCCGGGCCGTAGGTGGGTGTGAACCCAGGAGCCGGGGGAGAGTCCCCAAACTCTTTACCGGGTCTTCACTGCAACCCGCTCCCCCGTTACTAAGCCAAAAGCTGCTCCTTACTAAACCAGAACATTGATACACTAGCTTTGAAAGGAAACTGTATGGACAAGGATGTGAATTCTCTCGCATATATCCTCTCTCCTTTCTGCTCTAGGTCACTAGTTAAGCTGTAGGTAGGTAGCTGAGAGTGGGTTGCGACTGAGGGTTACATGGTGCTGCCAATGGGAGAGCAAGGCTTGCTAATGGAATCCTGTGTGGTTGGGTTATGATCCTTCTGCTGTCATATGGCAAGATAAATGTCACAGGAAGCTTTGAAGGGTGGAATTTTACAGTGTAAAAATTCAGTGTAAAACCAATCCATCAGCCTTCAGCAATAAATAGGCAATTGGAGTGGACATCTGGTCAAGGTGATTTCTTTTCACCACCTAGTCCTGTAGTTTTCATTAAAATTGATCTGTTGGAGTTGTTGAATTGACAAAGGATTGGACTCAGAAACTGAGCCACATTTCTCAAAACCATCAGTGAAATTGCCTTTGACCTAAGGTAAAAGGTTCAAGTTCCAAGATTTTATTTATAAACAAGTCAGGAAGAGTTAAATGTCAATGATGCTAAATTACTGCAGCTTTTCAAGGCTGATTAAGAGCTGCTCAAAGCGACTGCCTACCATGGCATTCAAAATTCTTACTGTAAAGAACATTGTATGAAATTAGACAACAATGTCGTGGTCTGGTGTAAAAGTCCTGATTAAATGGAAACAGAGCTCTCCCCGATAACCCACCAAGAAGCAGGACATCAACCCTTTTGGCAAAATAAATGAACAAATCTTTATCAGGGATTGGTGATTAACTTGTCTATTTAACGATGGACAGGAGGAGTTGAATGGCTCTCTTCAGTTTATTGGATCGTAATTTCTCCTTATATATCACTACTGTTGAAAAAGCTATTGTTTACACTAATCTTTTAATATGTAACAGTGTCAATATTACAGAGATTTAATAGATCAACAATTCCCATATTGTAACAGATTCTGATAATGCCTCATCTTCCCTCTTGAGGTTTTCCAGTAAGGAAAGGACAGACAAACATGAGAATCTGGGACTTCCCTTGGAAGAGCTCTTGGTGATAACAGTGTGTCTCAACGAACTTATGCTCGCATAATATTCATATAGTAATGAACTCTTGTAACAAACTGTCATCTTTCTCTAGGACTCGGACACATGCAGCTTTATATTCTCTTCAGATAGATCTAAACAATGGAGACTTGCTGAAACCTTGGATTTCCTGGGTACCCCCTAGGAAGTGATGTGCTGGTCTGGTGTAAAGAACTGATGGCACAGAAATAATCAATTAATCAAACACTATGCTTTCTACTCTGCAATGTGTGGGATTGTCTTGCTAGTTTTCTGTGTTTGTAAACTCTTAAAAAGAGTTCACTTCTTTTTATGCCACAAACCCCATCTACCTTCTTTAAGTCTAAAGCAGACATTCATGCTTTCTAGATTTTTCGTGTTTTCCAGCACAAGGTTTCCTAGGCCTGCTAATGTAGGTTTATTTCAGTGGGACTGCTTAACTAGATTCCACTTGTGTTTTATTTGGAAAACTTTGCTGGAATTGACTTCTTTGGATGTGTCTCTTCAGGTCTTAACTTTTATCACAAAGATATACACCGAATTATCACAGATGGGAATGTAACTTGTAGTATTCCAATACGAGCAATTGAAGTGTGTTGCTAGAAAACTGGAGAAAGGATTTAAAAAGAAAAAAAAGCAAAGCAAACTTAGGTCTTCAAAAATTATCTTTTGTACCTTGTTTCACTAGTGTGGGGATTTTTAAATTACTCAATGATAGGCTGTCGGGAGTTTTGTGGAGACTTGGCTAGAGAAAAGAGGACATGATAGAATACAGCTGGTTAGGCAGTAAGCACTAAGCGATAAGCTATTGGACTCCTGCTCAAGGCCGTGAGAGCAAGAGAGCTGTATGATAACAGGATGAAAAAGCAGGAGCTTAGTTTGGGTTAAGCAGCCACAAGTATCTGGAGTATGTTGAAACAAGGGCGAGGTTTGCACCTAACTGGGAACCAATGATGAGCTTAGCTTTTGCAATATGTATGAGCCTGATTATTGTATCTATAAAAGAGTTGTATCTTTGCAAATAAAGTTGAGACTTGTTGCACTACAGGGTGGGCTTGTCTCCCGTTGTCTTCAGCAAATGGTGACCCCGACGCGATACACAAAGGACGTGATATACCGACTGGGCGCCACTGCGGAGCGACGAAGGGGTTCGGGTCCTATGCAGCAAGGACGGCAATAAGCGTGAAAATTGGGAACACGCCGTGCCCTGGGTGACCGTATAGACGAGCCCGGCCGATACATGCCGCCGGACCTTGAAGGGCTGCAACAGCGCGCTGACAAATAGGTGTGGAAAGGCAAGCGGTATATGATTTATTTACTGCATTCTTGCAGAAGCGGCAGATAAAGGGTATAGATCTGCAAAAAGACCTACCAGGGTTGTTTGCTTATGGGTATGCTAAGGGAGTGTTTCAGAATCCACATACAGTGCATGAATTGAGCGAATGGCGTAAATTTGGGGATTTGCTGTGGGAAGCTACCCTGGAGGACGATGAGATAGCTGAAAAGTTAGGGAAGCTTTGGAGGATAGTGCACAATGAGTTGTTCCAACATCAGGCAGAAAAGAAGGCTGCTGAGCACGCATCAGCAGCACAAAGTAAGAATAAAAATTATGAGCATGACTGGTTCCAATCCACCTCACTGGCTCCTACCGTCTCAAAAGTAGTGCTTCCCCCCCCCGCGTGTAGAAAATGACCCTGAAGGCACGGATGGGGTACGAGAACCATATGAGCCATCAGCCTCTCCTGGGGAACGAGAGTGCCGGCCTAAAGAGCCCCCGCCTCTCCCCCCGCCACTTAGTGAGCCTGTCCCTGGGGCAGAGAGTGAACTGGCAGAGGCACCGACAGTAGCGCCGGGAGAAGCGCCGGGAGAGGGGTTGAGAGCAGCGCCGGGAGCGGCGCTGAGGCGGATGATACCGAGAAAAAAGAAAAAGGTTCTTCTCTACACAAGAGTTTTTGCAAAGTCAGGGAGGCGAAGGGTCTTCGGAGCAGAGCCCCCGCGGGAGAGCTGCTTCCCATTCCAGCCCAACCCGCCGAGTTACCCCTGGGACGACTTGCAGGGGAATGCCAAGTGGGCGGAGTCGGGCGGGGGTGCAGCGCAGGATGATCAGAGGAGAGTGGGGGAGCGCGACCCCATGTTAAACTGGATACCATCGGGCACGCGGGGGAAGAAAAAGAAAACACGGGAGAGCGTAATACCGACTGCGCCGCCGGCGCCGGGGACGGCACGGTGTGAGCCAGACCCCCCCTGCCCCTTCCATCCGCAGCCGCCGCCGCGCAGCCGCTTCCCGCGCCCGGTCAGTGTCTCCGGAGCCCCCCCCACACACACCGCGCTGAGACCGTCGGCCCCAGCCCTCGCGGACCGCTGGGCTCACCCTTTCCATCCTCAATCCGTTGCCTCAAAGAGTGTGGAAACTGTTGGTCGTGATGTTATGCCTTTTGCTGTAAATGAGATGATGAATACTGGTTTTCTTACAGTGGAGGCTTTCTAAGGCATTTTGGGTGTCGGGAATGGAACTTGGAAGAACAGAACATTTTGGCATTGAGAAGCTAAAAGGTGGTTTATGTTGATGCTTCAAATGATTGTAGTAAATGGTTTTAGACAATTTCAACAACCCAAGCAAAACATGTGGCTTACACTGGCCAAAGCAATCAATCAGTCTACAATATGTTTATCAATGGCCACTCCAGATAATCCTTTTTCTACCTGTTTGGTGGGAGTTCCATCAGATGTGGCACAATGGCCTGTACCAAATGCATTAAAAACAAATCCCTTAGTTAAGGGTAATGGCAAAGTTGACAACTGGGATTTGATCATTTCATGGTTGCCAATAATAACAACAGAGCCACAGGAGTTAGAATTATTGGGATCTATAAAGATGGATTTTTGTGTTATGTTTAATTTTACCAGCAATACCAAAACATTTGGGACAGAATGTGGATCCCATCCTGGGTGTGTATAAGAACACAACATCTTGGTGCAATTATACTTCACTAAAAAGATCCAGGTCTTGTGCCTGTACAATTACCAAAGGGAATTTTTCTGATCTGTGGGGACCAGGCATGGCCTGGGATATCCTCGAGATTACAAAGGGGACCGTGCAGTTTGGGACAACTGACGATCTTGATGCCTAATCACACAATGATTTAGAAACATCATTGTCCAAAACAATTTGTGCATGCATTTACTGGCGAATGTGATGACTATGTTACCTTTGGTCTCCCTCAACAATAATAGCAACTAGTATATTTGCTCCAGGTGTAAGAATATCTGCTTTATTAACTCAGCTATGCAAATTAGGATGCTGGCTTAGCAAACAAAGTAACCAAACCTCAATGACATTAGAAGACTTGATTAGTAATGTAAGTAGTATTAGCCATACAACTTTGCAACATAGACCTGCTAGAGATTTTACCTTTAACACAAGTATAATAACTTTCTTTGTCAGCTGTGCTTTTTTTTCAGTGTATAAGAAGAAGCTTACCAGGCATGAGTTGCTAAACTAATGTGCAGATTGTCCTTGAGCTGCTCTCTACTGTGAGAAACGAAGAAGCAAAAATACCTACGAGATAACAACTTGGAGCAAGGAGGAGGCTGAGGCAGCGTGTGAAACTGCAAGGCTTCTCGCAGAAAACTACAGCTGGCTTTTAGAGAAAGGACCAATTAGAAGTACTATTAACACGCTAGCTTTGCTGCTAATTGTAAGTGTCTGATGCTTGTTAGTAAAATTTGAATTATAGGCTGCCCGCAGGGGTCATGGACATACCAGCTATCCCCATGCATTGAGCCACGGTATCCCTCACACTAGTCTTAGGGAGGGGGAGAGCATGGGGTGTAGAAGATATGAGTATAATGGTCTACTGAGTCTCTCTTGCAGATTGATGTGTTTCTCGGAGTGCTTGCCGTGATGCAGATCAAGATGGAGTCACTCAACTATTGGCAAGATTGAATAGTGAAGTGGAACATGACCAGCACCTGATCATATCTTCCTGCAATTGGCTCAGCTAGCATATGTGCTGGGCAGACATGTTATGTATCAGCCCGTGCCACAGGATACTGGAGTCATCGAGCATAGGGAACGGGAGATGTGGTAGGCGTCCGGAAGATCTCGGGTTGTAACGTGAGAGGTGAAAGGTACAGTAGAGGTGGGCACGGGGTGGAGTGAGAGGAGGTGCTGGTGGTGGCAGGTGTGAGCACATGGTGTAAACAAGGGGTTGAAGTTTGGCAGATGGACGTCACTCATGTGGCAGAGTTTGGAAGACTGAAATATGTGCATGTAACCATAGACACATGGAGCAAATTCGTTTGGGCAACAGCACAGACAGGGGACAGGGCCATACATGTGGAACATCATTTATATAGTTGTTTTGCAACAATGGGAATTCCTCAGAAAATAAAGGCAAACAAGAGGCCAGCCTATATAATTAAAAGCATAGAACAGTTTATCAGGCAATGGGGAGTTAAACATGTAGCAGGGATTCCCCATTCCCCCACAGGACAGGCCATAATAGAAAGAGCTAATGGGACTCTAAAAAGATATCTTGGTAAATATGGGGATGTCAAAGACCCACATATGAAATTGTTAAAGGCCTTATTTGTTATGAACCACCTGTGTGTGTTTGGGGAACAGAAGCTACCACCTGTAATAATGCATCATAATCCAAAGGCACAAAAGGAGAGAAAGAAAGAAATATGGGTTAAATATCGTGACCCTAAAACAGGGATATAGCAGCCTCTGGCCAAAGTATTATACTGGGGACGTGGGTATTTGTGTGTTGATTCTCCCACAGGATCCATTTGGGTGCCAGCCAAGTGGACAAGAGCTGTCCTTGAAGCTGCGGAGATCAAACCATCTGACGAAAAAGGACAGGAAGAGATTGAAGAATAAATACACCCTCGTCTTGTGGCCATTGGAGTACTGGCTAACAATCAAAAGACTGAAGGTTATATAACAAAAATATAGTGATTTTTAATGAATAATAATGAGGTGTTTTGTTATAACCATAGCTTTTAGTGTAACTATCATTGCTAACAGCTTGATGCATTTTAATCAGCCTAGAGATAATATTTGGATAACCTTTGCTAATCAAACTGGTCAATCATCTCTTTGTCTTAGTTTGGGAAGGGTTACTAATCCTTTTAAAACATGTTTGATAGGATTGCCCGTGTGGAATTTGGAGGAACTTTGTGGACTAGCAGACAATAACACCTTGTGTAATAGGACGGGGTTGAACACAATTAGCGATGATCACGATCATCAACGAACGGTCAATGTAAGATAATTAAGTCCCTTAATACCACATTAGCCTCACCCCCTGAGGAAATAGACCTGTTTGGAAGTGCCAATGCAAGCTTTGGTACTAATGGAACAGGGGGAAAATTGGGTAAGTTTTATGTCACGGGATATCCACGACTTTAATAGAAATCGAAAATATTGGGCCACCTTAGACTCTTCTTTGAAGTCAGAAACAGTATTTAAGCAATTGTATTCCAGATGTAATGTTTCTAGTATTACATCACCTAAGAAATTGCCCACGGTTATATTTTTAATCTGTGGAGAAAGGGCCTGGAACGGAATACCAGTAAATCCCCTGGGTGGACCCTGTTATTTGGGGAAACTCTCTTTATTCCACCCTAACTTAGCCACGCTAATGCAGCTTGCTGACCATAATAATAGCTCCCGCAAAAAACGTAGTTATTATGAGTTTTATTGATATTGGTCCCCCACGATTTTGGAGTGAACTGAAGCAAGTCATAGTTGCCACCCTTTTGCCAGGAGCAGCAGCCAATAAGGCCATGAATTTGGCTAAACAGTTAGGATGTTGGACTAAGGATGAGGTAAATTAAACTTCAGAAATGATTGGTATGTTAACAGTTGACGTTCAAAGTGTAAATCATGTGGTGTTACAAAATAGAGCTGTGTCCTGGTTTTGGCTAGGATAGAGTTAACTTTGATGAGGAAGTAGGAAGGGGCACAGCATGGGCAGCTGACCTGGGCTGGCCAACAGGTATTCGATACCATACTGACATCATGCCCAGTACCTAGAAGCAGGGAGCTGGTCGGGGGCGGGGCTTCGGGAGCACAGGCGGGGCTACCGGTCGGAGGGGGAGTCGCGTCGGGTCCCGGGTGGTGAGCAGCCGCGGTACGCGCCATTCCTTTTGTATATTCCCCTCGTGTACTGTTAAAACTTCCTTTTTCCCCCTGAACCTGTTCATTCTTATTGTTGTTCTATTAAACCGCTCTTATTTCAACCTACGCGGGTTTTCCCCCTTTTTCTCTGGTTCCCCTTCCCGCTCCACCGGGAGGGGAGGAGTGAGCGAGCACCCTCGTGGCTCTTTGTTCCCGGCTGGGCAAAACCACGACCAACGTGGGGCCCGCAGGGTTGAAATAAGACACAGTAGGCTGAAACAATTGTCACAATGTCACAATGTTGATGGATTTGCTTAACTGCTGTTGGCCCATAATTTGTCATATGCACTATGTATTCTCTCTGATAGTGTTTATGTCCTTTGGAAAAGGGACAAAAGCCCTCGTTCTGATGTACTGGTTGTTACTGGCTTATGGTATGGTTGTGTCACTGGGTATGGAGCTAGGCCAATACTTGTACATGACTGGGTTGGCATTTCTGCAACTTGGACATTTATTTTCAGAAGGTAGTGACACTAGTGACACTCAGTTCATGGGGAAAATGGAGGGACGTAAATTTTCCATTTTTTCCATCCTCCCTTACTCATTCAAGTTAACTGCAATAGCTTTTGACAATTCCGAACGCACTTGGGATGTCCCAGCCATTGTGGTTTTATTGCTCTGTTCTCCAGGTAGGGTGTTTTTCTTGGGTAGAGTTGTGAAATATGTTTTCCAGACTGTTATGAGGTTGGGCAGCTATGGAGGGATTGATATACAGAAGAATATGAACCGGTATTGGAAGAGTTTTTTACTTGTACAAATTAGGAATGCCACCCTAGCAACCGCTGTGGCTATTCAAACTGAGGCAACTGATGCTGTTGCTGCCCTAACTCCAACAGCAGACACTGATTCTGAATCAGAGGATCAACCTGTGGCAGTGTCAGTTGCTCCTGTCCAGAAAAAGAAACACATAAAAAAATCAGTTCGCCTTGTGAGGGATGAAGATGAACCAGTGTCATCACGGGAACAGGAGGAAGAGTCAGAGCCAGAGCCAGAGCTAATCACCCGATCCTTGTCCCTGAGCGAACTGCGAGAAGTGCGAAAAGATTACAGTCGCCACCCAAGCGAGCACCTTGTTGCCTGGCTGCTCCGATGCTGGGAGAATGGGGCCCACAGCTTGGACTTGGAGGGCAGGGAAGCCAGGCAGCTGGGCTCTCTGTCCCGGGATGGCGGCATTGATAAGGCGATTGGAAGGAAGACAGAAGTCCTCAGCCTCTGGAGAAGACTTTTGTCTGGTGTGAGGGAAAGATACCCCTTCAAAGAAGATATCATATGCCACCCAGGCAAGTGGACCACAATGGACAAAGGTATCCAGTACCTGAGGGAGTTAGCTGTGCGGGAAATGATTCATAATGAGCAGTTACCAACAGACCCAGATGAGGTCCAGTGCACACAGTCTATGTGGCGAAGATTTCTGCAGAGTGCACCATCATCTTATGCTAATTCATTGGCAGTCATCTCCTGGAAAGAAGGTGAGGGGAAAACAGTGAGGGAAATGGGTGTTCAACTTCGGCAATATGAAGAAAGTCTGTCTTCCTCCCTACAGGCTGTTGTCTCGGCTGTAGATAAAATGTCAAAAGAGTTCCACCAATTCAAAGAAGATATGTCCCGCACTCCACCTGCCCGAGTCTGTACTTCAGCCATTAGTAGATGTCCCTCTGTTCAAGAGAGGGAATATAGAGGGCAGACACCACGAGGTGCTTTGTGGTCTTACCTGCGGGACCAGGGAGAGAACATGAACAAGTGGCATGGGCAACCTACTTCGGCCTTAAGGGCACGGGCACGGCAGCTACGGGGAAAAACCGCTACAAGGAGCAATTTCTCTTGGAAAGATGCTGCTCCAGTTTCCAGTGCGCAACTCCCTAGACAGAATAGAAGGGTTGAGCTCTATTCTAGTCCCCTCGAGGGGACTTCTAGCTCTTTTCTGCAAAAAGTATCTAATGACTGCCATGGCCAGTACTAGGGAGGCCCTGCCTCCAGCCAGGTGGAGGAGAGGGACAACCGAGTTTATTGGACAGTGTGGATCCGATGGCCTGGCACATCAAACCCACAAGAGTACAAGGCTTTAGTGGATACTGGAGCACAGTGATGCCATCAAGTTGTAAAGGGATAGAATCTGTTTGTATTTCTGGAGTGACAGGGGGATCTCAACAGCTAACCTTGTTAGAAGCTGAAGTGAGTTTAACTGGAGATGAGTGGCACAAACACCCCATTGTAACAGGCCCAGAAGCCCCGTGTATCCTGGGCATAGACTACCTTAAGAGAGGGTATTTTAAGGACCCAAAAGGGTACCGGTGGGCCTTTGGTGTGGCTGCAGTGGAGACAGAGGAAATTGAACAACTATCCAGCATGCCTGGCCTTTCAGAGGACCCTTCCGTTGTGGGTTTGCTGAAGGTTGAGGAGCAACAGGTGCCAATTGCGACCACAACAGTGCACCGGCGGCAATATCGCACCAGCAGAGATTCAGTGATTCCCATTCATAAGTTGATTCGCCAACTGGAGAGCCAAGGGGTGATCAGCAAAACTCGCTCACCCTTTAACAGTCCCATATGGCCAGTGCGAAAGTCTGCTGGAGAGTGGAGACTGACAGTAGACTATCGTGGCCTGAATGAAGTCACACCACCGCTGAGCGCAGCTGTGCCGGACATGCTGGAACTCCAATATGAACTGGAGTCCAAGGCAGCCAAATGGTATGCCACCGTTGATATTGCCAATGCATTCTTCTCAATTCCTTTGGCAGTAGAGTGCAGGTCCCAGTTCGCTTTCACTTGGAGAGGGGTTCAGTATACCTGGAATCGACTGCCCCAGGGGTGGAAACACAGCCCCACCATCTGCCATGGACTGATCCAGGCCACGCTGGAGAAGGGCGAGGCCCCAGAACACCTGCAATACATTGATGACATTGTTGTGTGGGGTGACTCAGCAGAGGAAGTTCTTGAGAAGGGAAAGAAGATAATTCAAATTCTTCTGAAGGCTGGTTTTGCCATTAAACGAAATAAGGTCAGAGGGCCTGCGCAGGAGATCCAGTTTTTAGGAGTAAAATGGCAGGCTGGATGTCGCCATATCCCAATAGATGTGATCAACAAAATTGCAGCCATGTCTCCCCCAACTAGCAAAAAGGAAACACAAGCTTTCCTAGGTGTTGTGGGTTTTTGGAGGATGCATATTCCAAATTACAGTATGATTGTGCGCCCTCTCTACCACGTAACACGGAAGAAAAATGATTTTGAATGGGGTCCTGAACAGCAACAAAGTTTTGAACAAATTAAACAGGAGATAGTTCATGCAATGGCACTTGGACCAGTCCGGACAGGACCAGATGTTAAAAATGTGCTCTACACCACAGCTGGGGAGAATGGCCCTACTTGGAGTCTTTGGCAGAGAGCACCTGGGGAGGGTCGAGGCCGACCCCTTGGATTCTGGAGTCAGGGATACAGAGGATCCGAGGCCCGATACACTCCAACTGAGAAGGAGATACTGGCGGCATATGAAGGGGTTCAGGCTGCATCAGAAGTGATCGGCACAGAAACACAACTTCTCCTAGCACCCCGACTGCCAGTGCTGGGCTAGATGTTCAAAGGGAGGGCCTCCTGCACACATCATGCAACTGATGCTACATGGAGTAAGTGGATCGCATTGATCACACAACGAGCTCGTGTAGGAAGTTCTAGCCGCCCTGGAATTCTGGAACTTATTACGAACTGGCCAGAGTGTGAAGACAGTGAAATATCACCAGAAAAGGAGGCAATCCGTGCTGAAGAGGCCCCATCATATGAGGAACTTCCAGAAGATGAGAAGCGGTATGCCCTGTTCACCGATGGGTCCTGTCGTCTTGTGGGGAAGCATCGGAGGTGGAAGGCAGCTGTGTGGAGCCCCCTACGCAAAGTTTCAGAAGCTGCAGAAGGAGAGGGTGAATTGAGCCAGTTTGCAGAGGTAAAAGCCATCCAGTTAGCTTTAGACATTGCTGAACGAGAAAACTGGCCAAGGCTTTATTTCTACACTGACTCGTGGATGGCAGCAAATGCTGTGTGGGGGTGGTTGCAGCAATGGAAGCAGAACAACTGGCAACGACGGGGCAAACCCATCTGGGCTGCCCCAATATGGCAAGACATTGCTGCTCGGCTGGAGAAGCTGGTTGTGAAAGTGCGCCATGTAGATGCCCACATACCTAAGAACAGGGCCACTGAAGAACATCTGCATAACCAGCAAGTGGACAAGGCTGCAAAGATTGGAGCAGCTCCGATAGATTTAGACTGGCAACACAAGGGGGAGTTATTTTTAGCTCGGTGGGCCCATGACACCTCAGGTCATCAAGGCAGAGATGCCACTTATAAATGGGCTCGTGATCGAGGGGTGGATTTAACCTTGGATGCCATTGCACAGGTTGTCCATGAGTGTGAGAAGTGTGCTACAATCAGACAAGCCAAGCGGTGGAAGCCCATATGGTATGGAGGACGATGGCAGAAATATAAATACGGAGAGGCTTGGCAGATTGATTACATCACACTGCCACAGACTCGCCAAGGCAAACGCCATGTGCTCACAATGGTGGAGGCGACCACCGGCTGGTTGGAAACGTATCCTGTGTCTCATGCCACCGCTCGGAGCACCATCCAGGGCCTTGAAAGGAAAGTCCTCTGGCAACATGAAAGAATTGAGTCAGACAATGGGACGCACTTCAGGAACAACCTCATAGATGCCTGGGCCAAAGAGCATGGCATTGAATGGGTTTATCACATCCCCTATCATGCACCAGCCTCAGGAAAAGTTGAACGACACAATGGACTATTGAAGACCACACTGAGAGCAATGGGAGGTGGAACATTCAAACATTGGGACACAAATTTAGAAAAGGCCACCTGGCTAGTCAACTGCAGAGGATCTGTGAACAGAGCTGGCCCTGCCCAATCGGAACTTTTACATACTGTAGAAGGGGATAAAGTCCCTGTAGTGCACGTAAAAGATCTGTTAGGGAAAGCAGTATGGGTGAGTCCTACCTTGGGTAAAGGTAAACCCATTCGTGGGATTGTTTTTGCTCAGGGACCTGGGTACACTTGGTGGGTGATGCGTAAGGATGGGACAACCCAGTGTGTACCTCAAGGAAAATTGATTTTGGGTGAGAATAGCCTGTGAATTCGTTGAATCAAATTGTATTATGTTAGTTGTTAAATAACGTTGTTGTATGTCGTCATTACCATAGTTGCTCTATGCCATATCACTGACATTACAGTAAGGACCACCCAGATCACCGAAAGATGGACATGGACAAGCAAGATACAGAATAGCAGAATGTGAATTGGTGCCCAGTGACGTCCTCAAGATCAGTGCTTTCAACTTACAGATAAGACACACCTAAAAGACTAACTGCAAAATCCTGATACTGCATGCAGTGACCTATCCTACACACACACCCCATCTGCCCTGCTGTGAAAGATTTATGATGAATAAGACCTGACGTTATGAACTAAACGGCTAAATGGACTTAACGGGAATGTTAGGGGGGTGGCCTATAAACTGAGGGAATGATATACTTCTCTGTGTGTGCCCCTATTTTTTCAGGGAGAGGAAATGTGGTGCTCAGATGTTGTATATTGTGAAACTAGGCATGATGTAGATGGTATAGAATAAGGGGTGGAATGTCCTGGTTTTGGCTAGGATAGAGTTAACTTTGATGAGGAAGTAGGAAGGGGCACAGCATGGGCGGTTGACCTGGGCTGGCCAACAGGTATTCGATACCATACTGACATCATGCCCAGTACCTAGAAGCAGGGAGCTAGTCGGGGGCGGGGCTTCGGGAGCACAGGCGGGGCTACCGGTCGGAGCGGGAGTCGCATCGGGTCCCGGGTGGTGAGCAGCCGCGGCACGCGCCATTCCTTTTGTATATTCCCCTCGTGTACTGTTAAAACTGTTCCTTTTTCCCCCTGAACCTGTTCATTCTTATTGTTGTTCTATTAAACCGCTCTTATTTCAACCTACGCGGGTTTTCCCCCTTTTTCTCTGGTTCCCCGTCCCGCTCCACCGGGAGGGGAGGATTGAGCGAGCACCCTCGTGGCTCTTTGTTCCCGGCTGGGCAAAACCACGACAAGCTGCCATAGACTTTTATTATTAGCCCACGGACATGGATATGAAGAGTTTGTAGGCATGTGTTGTATGAACCTGTCGGACCATTCCTCCTCAATACATACCAAACTGAAAGAACTTCAACAGGGATTACATCAGTTGAAACAAGAAGAGGGATTAGGACTTGAAGGATGGCTTAAGGGATGGGGAATAGGCCCTTGGTTGCGAAATGTTATAATGTATGGAATTGGCTTTATGGGTATTGTTTTATTTATATTGTTAGTGTTTCCCTGTTTCAAAAATTGTATTCAACAGACAATAGCAAGAACATTTGAGAGGATGTGGCAGCCTAATATCATCGTCCAAAAAGAAAACGGGGGAGATGTTGGGAGTTTTGTGGAGACTTGGCTAGAGAAAAGAGGACATGATAGAATACAGCTGATTAGGCAGTAAGCACTAAGTGATAAGCTATTGGACTCCTGCTCAAGGCCGTGAGAGCAAGAGAGCTGTATGATAACAGGATGAAAAAGCAGGAGCTTAGTTTGGGTTAAGCAGCCACAAGTATCTGGAGTTTGTTGAAACAAGGGCGAGGTTTGCACCTAACTGGGAACCAATGATGAGCTTAGCTTTTGCAATATGTATGAGCCTGATTATTGTATCTATAAAAGAGTTGTATCTTTGCAAATAAAGTTGAGACTTGTTGCACTACAGGGTGGGCTTGTCTCCCGTCGTCTTCAGCAATAGGCTACTGTGCAACTGAGAGGGGAAATATTCTCTAGTTCTGAGTGTAATTCAGTAGAGTTTGACTTATTTGGGGATGCACACAAATGAGTATAAATTAAGGAATTAACAAGACCAAGAGAAAAGATGACTTTGAGGATCCCAGAGTACCAGTGCTAGAAAGCTTTTTTGTCATGGAATTTTCAGCCAGAATTTACAAACTTGAGAGCTTTAGATACTTTGGATACATTTCAGACCAGCAGAGTCTGCTCAGCATGCTGTCTCCTCTTATGGCTGCATTTAGGTTTTTTGTGTTGTGTACAATAAACAAGGTAGCCTGTGTCAGGAAATATCAGCAGCTTTATTTTAGCAGTAACATTTCGAAGAGAAAGACCCTCAGCTACTATTTCCCATATCCACGAGTCAGTGTCTAGGCTGAAAAGGGTTTAGAAGGATGTACAAATTAAAGGCCTGTTTTCCATAGGCTGTAAGCTCAGCTGCTGGCCACTATTGATGTATGGTGTTATAAACTGTGTGTTTGTGGTAGTGAACTGGAGAATTATTACTTTCCTTTCTGGCTCCTCTTCTTTTCATTGCTTTCAGATCATCAGTTGAACTACGGGGGAATGCAGCTCTTGAAGCCCTGGGGAAGGAATATATTAGTGGAAGTTCAGCAACTCTGCTTTGAGACCTAGAGTAGTTTCTTTGTGGTGTTTGTCTTAGGAAGGTGTTCACTGGGGGATCCATATGCTCTTACTTAGAGGCTTCAGAGGATGACATTTGCCAACAGGGCCAAAACCTCCACAGGTTTGCTGTATGTCAACAGAATTTTTTTAACAGGCAGTGTAACCTGCTGGAATGGCATTTCCTTTTGTCTGTAATCAGCAGGATTCATCTATTGGGGTGTTTCTATCCCAGTATTTTGATGAGTAGACCCACTGGAAGATCCTACTTGTGTTTGCTAGAATTCACCCAGCATTATTAGGCATTCTCATGGTGATTCAGAGCTATCACAAGAAGTACTGTGAAACTCGTGATCTCTTGCCTTTCTATTCCCTCTTCTCTTTGCTCATCCATAAGTGTTTAGCTGTGACAGTACTTCAGTTCTAAGAAATATCATGTTAATTGTGGGGTGGTAGTGCTGAAGCTGTTGAGGGTGCCATTATTAGATGACCCCTGACACTCCTAAACTAACTGAGAAGTTAGAGAACATGAATTGCCAATGTGTTATGAGGTGGAATGCAAAATCACTTTCAAAAGTTACTGCAAAGCCTTACACAAAATCCATTACTTAAAGGCAGAGATAAAAATTTGGGTAGTATTGACTGACTTCCAGCTGAGATAATTTTGCAAAGGTAATGCTAGGGAAGAGGCAAGGGTTCAGCCCCCTGACTGGATTGAAAGCAGCGTTACTGTGAGCAGCTACTGAACATGAAGAGAAGATCTAGATGCTTGTTAAGCTACTGAAAGGTGGATTTGACAGCTGCATCTCATGAGTATAAAAACATATGAAGCATGTGGGATTTTTCTTGGGGGACTGAGGGAATGAATAGTTGAATGTTGATTATTTCTTTCCAAGTGACTTCTAGTGCCAAGGATGCTTAATACAGGATGATGTTAGGGATGGAGCTGGCAGGAGAAGATTAATTGCATATCATGAATGAGAGGACTGTGGTGTTCAAAAATGGCTTCTGCTTGGCTGTTAGGATGCAGAGATGGTAATTTTTCTACATTGGGTCTACTTCAGGGTGTTGATGCAGCTCAAATGTTTCCTCAAGTCTGAAGCTAGTACTGTGATTCTTTATCTTTTGAATCTCTCTTATCAGGTTAGTTTTAATATATATCCTAGACCTTGGCCTTTTATCCCTAGGAGGAACTGGTGCTTCTATTAAATCCAAATCAATCTCATAATATGTTCTTCCCTTCCTAACATTTTTCCTGATATATGAAGCTGCTTTTTGTTTCCTTTAGTCCCTGGGTGGCACAAAATGGAGATTCTATTTAAATAAATAGATCTGAACTGAGACCCTAATGGCTGCCCCTTTTTCTGCGGGACTCAATTGCTTTCATACTTATTTTTACATTTTCTTTTCATGAAGAGGCACTGATGTTGTAAAGTGTGTCCCTTCTAAGATTCTCATCAGTGAGGAATTATATTAAAGTAATGAGGCAGAAATTAGCTGGAATTCAAGAGTTATAAAAAGGGAAATTGCCAAAAATGAGGAGTTTTTCTCTAAGCACAAGTATCTAAATACAGTGTTCATATAATAGCAATAAAATACAATCTAGTGATGATAAATCTGCAGAAGGAAATGGTATTTGGATATATTTCCCATTTTCTTAGTGTGGTAGAGGAAATTGCAAGAAATTCATCGCTGTCATCACAAAATGATTCTTTCTGTTTATGATGGCTCTGCTTAGTATTACTAAAAATTAGAATTGCCTTACTGAAAAAGCCTGAGATGAGGCAGTCACAGCTCGCTCAGCTCCAAAATAGCACCATTACATATCCTGAATCTCGTGAATGTGTGTGGGAAGGTGAGGGGGAAGGTGAATCAGTGCAGCGAGAATATCTGCTTCGTGTCCGCTCCATCTCCTTGCTTTCACATGGAAATAATATAAGACAGTGTTCCTTGCTCTTTCCTCTCCTCTGTAAATGGCTCCAATAATCAGTGATATCAACCTTGCATCAAAGTGTAGAGTCTTCATAATGACTGACTCCATGGATATTGAAAATGTGTGAGCTAGTTCCATCTTCTTTTTTTTTCACAAAAGCAATAGAGAAGGGATGTTTATCCAGCTACTCCTGATCTTGTCAAGCTCAATTGCAAAGAGCTTGATGAATAGCTTAAATCTGATATTAAAACCCTTGCCTTGCAAACTAAATGGTCATACTTCTACCTTCCTTGTGTTATCTGTAACAGGTGTTTGCAGTGATATGTATTGCATACACAAATGCTCCTTAAAATAGTTTCAAAGCCTTCATTATTATTTATTGCTATTAAATTTTCTTATGCAAATACCTTCCAGAAATAACTTAATTTTCCATTGATGAAACAAGACCATAACTATATGATTTATCTGTGCTATTGCAATTTCCTTCAAGGGAATTGTATGTTTAACATGAGCAAAGAAAGTGGGAAATGTTAAAGTTGGAGACAACTCCACATTTTATCCTTGTGAGAACATAGAAATGACACATTTCTTCACCTATTACCTCAATCTGCCACCTGTTTTTCTTTGGAATGTGTGACCTTTTTGAGAGAGCATCTCAAAGAAGTCTTAGAGATATCTCTGTGTGGGTGATGAAGAGATGGTGCCTGCATCTGCCAGGTGCCTCTTGAGTCAACCCATAGGATCCTTTTTCACAACTACAGAGCAATTTCTTTTTTGTTTTTGCAAGTTGTGAATCAGGCCAGAGTCTCATTTGGACCTCATTAAATTAGAGCTATTTATATCAAATCAACAAGTTCAGTAACTTGAATATGTGTGAAGACTGAGCAGTTCATAATTCTTGTTTTCAATTGACTGAAGAGGTACTCTAATGAAAAATGACTAAGAGGAGTGAAAGGAGTTAAACTGCCTATTCTGATCCTGAATTCCCTGCAATGTATGACTAAATTGGAGTGTCTGAGTTAAGCAGTGTACTGTAAAGCTACAAATGTGTGTGCAGTGCATTGCCCACCTAGTAAGTCTGACAAAAACTGCACACCATTTCCTCAAACCTCATAATTTAGTCAAATCAAGGTCTTTTTTTTTCCCCTATAATACTATACCTGTTTCTCAGTAGGAACTATTGCAGTGACAAGTTGGAACTCTTTACACTTTCACTTATTTAGGTTAAACCATTGCCCAGAAAACTATCTGCTTTTTTCCTTATAATGTAGAAAGTATTCTTTTTATTCTCATCAGAACAAAAATGAATGAACTATCTCAAGCTGCTGCAAAAGAGATAATGGTGAATTATTAAATAGAAACTGTTCATGGATAGAGACAGAAAATAGGACATTTTGGACCATGAAGTGGCTATTTAGAGAGAACAATTTGGCAAGTAGTTACAGTAACTGCTGTTACCCTAGTACAGCATATTTATGGAAGATATATTTACATGTCTACTTACAGTGCTACACCTAAGTAGGGCCACTCCTTAAGCAGAATGACTCTTACAGGTGAAATGATGGATGTCTTTGGAACAGGACTGTATTTCTGCATCCATTAAAATATTGTGTATTTTATTTCACACATCCAAATGGTTTTGTTAAAATGTAGTATTCCAGCACAACTACCAGTGGCACAACCTTATCACTTTTGCTTCTGTTCAACAGTTCCATATAAACATTCATGAGGAAAGTCTTTCTTTTAAAGCCACTGAATCCTGGCTTTAGAATTTTATTTCCAATGCAGCTGGGTTTCAAATTTGGTGTAGCTCTCAGCTCAAGTCATGGTGTGTGTTTGTGAGTATGCAGCTGTTGTCTTGTGGAGCTTTTTGTTTCAGGGAACTTCAGTCCCAATTTATCTACTGGTAAGTGTGTGCAGACTCCTCTGTGCCTGCATCCTTGCAGACAATATGTGTGTGTGTGTGTAAGTGACAGCCTGTAAATATATAACTGTAAAATATACATAAATGTTTAGACATATTTTTCACTGCTTTAATATGCATTTGTCTACATGTACCTGAATGTATGGGCTGAATACCATGGACTAAATGGTGGGTGTCAGGAGGTTGGGACATCCCTTTTTTTCTATAGTAGCTAGCAACAGGACAAGGGGTAATTGGATGAAGCTGGAACACAAAAAGTTCCACTTAAATATAAGAAAAAACTATTTCACTGTGAGGTGAGGGAGCCCTGGCACAGGCTGCCCAGAGGGATTGTGGAGTCTCCTTCCTTGGAGGTCTTCAAGACCTGCCTGGACACGTTCCTATGCGACCTGATCTAGGTGACCCTGCTTCTGCAGGGGGGTTGGACTAGATGATCTCTAAAGATCCCTTCCAACCCCTACCATTCTCTGATTCTATGACTGTCTGTGTAAATTTACAACATACAGGTATTTACTTCTACACATATGACATACTTGGGGCTCTTCTACAGCAGACAGTTGTATTGAGGTACAAATGTCACTCAAAAGAATGCATTCTGTTTCACTATTTACACTACCATGTTGGATTTCTTCTGATAATTTAAAGTGGAAGAAGTTAAGTATCCATTGCCATGAAATAGCCAGGCCAGACCACAGGAAGAGTCTGCAACGAGAAATAGAGGAGTAAGAAGCAGCTGTTCTGCCCTGAAGGGACAAGGAGGAGGAAGGTTTGAGCTGCTGCTCTCAGTTGTTCCCTGGCTGTGTTTAGCAGCTGGAGCACGGGGCATGTCACTGGAAGATGCTCATCTCCATAACGCAGCCTTCTTTAGTATCTGTGACTGCAGTTGCAGATGAGAACCTCAGAGCTGAGCTGTTGAAGAATATGATGTGAAGAACTGGAAATGATGTGTGTAGGGAACATACTGCTGCATACAGCCTTGACTGTGCACTTGTTTATCACTTATTAAAAACCTGTTTTAAGTAAACAAATATTCTTTTTAATATTGCTTTGTGCAAAATCTGATTGTGCTGAGTTAGACAAACAGAACATCCTTCAGATAAGTAATTCTAGCAGCTTCGCAGTGGACCATTCTTTTAGAGGCCCCATGATCCTAATATCAATAAGATGCATTTCTGTGTGATGTCCAGCCTACAGATTCATAATACAGTAAAATACGCATTCTAGTGATAAGCAGTGGACAGAAAATTCCCTTGGCAAGCAGCAAGGTAGTGAGGAGAGCACTCTAAAATATGGTCCTGAAACAGCTTGTAGTAATAGTGATATTTGTAGCTTTACAAATAGCAATGTTAGTTGAAGGGTATGAGCAAGCAATCTGTAGGTAGAAACGATACAACTTAGTAGTATTTTATGTGAACAAGTGTAATCACAAAATACATGTGCCTATGTATATGTAGATTAATTTTAAGACCAAAATAATTTCTGAAAGCAAAAAATAAAGTGGCACTTCTATTATACTGACTGACATTTCATTATTTAAATGCCTAATGTGCATTTTGCTTTTGGATAATTAGTTGTCGGTTTGCAAAAGCAATTACATTTTAAATGTTACCAGAGTTTTTCCAGAGGGAAACTTAGACTTTTTATCTTCTGGCTGAATTAATATTCAGATCTAAGTCAAGACTTGCACAAAATGCATTTTCCTCAGAGGAGTGTGTATTGGCAAACAATAGTAATGCATGAGCAGGATTCATGTGTCTCAGGACATATAATCAAGTTAGCACTTCATCTGATTAACCCCATACCTGCAGAACTTGCCTCTCCATTATATGAATGCAAACTCTTTTACTTAGGTCCTTGCATGGTGGTTTCTCCCAGGAGACTTGAATGTTTTGTCTCATCCCTGCCATCCTGTCCAATTGTGCTTACTTAAATTACTCCCGTCTGTGTTTCATTCCTAGGAAAGATTATTCTCTACCCTTCAGTGCAGGTTTATCAAGAACAATTCAGATAAGATATAAGCATCAATGAAGGACATTAAGCACTTTTTCTCTCTAGGACACCTTGTAGGTATAGCTTGTGGTATATGGGCCCAAGCCAAACATAGTAGAGCTATTGACCCAGCTATATGCTTGGGCAACTTACTGGGAATTTACTCATAGTAGTTGTGGAAAGGCACAAAGGTAAGAGACCACCACAAATTTGGTATTCAAATACTGTCCTGTTATGCAGAAGTAGGGATGTCTTGGTTGTCCCCTGAGGAGGACTTGGTGCACTGACAGTGAAGGAATGCTTGAGGCTCATACATGCAGCTATCAAGTGTGGGGGGGAAACGCACAAAGTCAGAGCTGCAGTACATGCAAATACAGCATTCAGTGTATCACCTTGCAAAATTGTGTCTAGGAACTGTTTTCCACACTGGCATTTTTTTCTGAGATTTTTGGAAATGAGTCTACCACAGTGGGATAAAACTGAAGCTTTTCAAAGCTTTCTATGAGAAAGGAGATGGAAAGAATACCTAGTGGTAAAGACATTCACTTGCCATGTCAGGTATCCAAGTCAAAGCCAGATTCAAGTTGGACTTGCATTTAACTTCTTTTTGATACATTTATGCTTTTATCTGCCTTGGAGCTTTTCTTTTTGCTACAAATTGATATTCCTTGAGAGAACCCAAGTGAGATTGATAACAGCACTTATATGAGACCTCTCCTGTGATCATTTAACTCCTGCATTCTTCCAGCTATAGAAGATTTCAGGAGTATCCTAATAATCATATGGATTTGATAGTATTTCCAAAGGGCCTTGATTAAATATGAAGGATCTCTGCCTACCATGCTTTTCTTGCTTATCACAGAAGTGGAGGTGAGGCTGTAGCTCTTAATCACCCTGCTGTGCCTCAGACCAGAAAATGAAAGTTTGCCAATTAAGATTGTTCTGGTTTTGATTGAAAAAACTACCTGACATTGTTGAGGTGGGCTGATACTAGCTATTATATTACCAGGCAAAGTGTGGTGACAGTCTTAATGTCTGGATTTATTAGGACTGTGTTTCTCATTGGAAAGGTGATAGCATTAGCACTGTGTACACAATTGGCATAGCACTGAAGGATAAACAGCTGTTTTGTTGCTCCTAGATTTTGCTTGGAAATGTGTTCTCTAAGTATCTGGTTATGCAGTTGAATGTTTCTGGGCAGAGCTCTGAGCTTCCTTCAGAAGGATATATCTGAAGTAGAAAATGAAACTTCATGCTTAAGTTATGTTCCAGGATTTGGGGTCCTCTCCTCTTTTCTTGTGATCTCTGTAAGGAAAGATTATACAAAAGCAAGCAAACATCTAAACTGTTCTCAATAACTATTTATACTGCCTCTGCAAATGATGATCTTAGCTATATTCTCACTTTTTAACCCAATTACATATGCCATTTATACATACTGACACACGACATTCATTGGTCAATTGCCTCTTCAATTATATGTATGTATGTAATTAGAAAATTCAGTTTTTTCTTCCACACATGGCTTCTTTTTTTCTGAATATGTACTTTAGTGTATTTGAAACGATTACTTGTATTTGTATACAGAAGCTAAATTGAAAAGAGTTTTCCTATTAAAGTGTATGATTCTCTAATCAGTAAGATAATGTTATTTCTGTGTGTATGGAATATTCTCTGAATTATGGACTGAGGAATCAATGCAGGTACAATTCCTAGATGAGGAAGTCCTGAATACCTTGTGTGTTCAATCAACAAAGATCTGCAGGTTTATAACATCTATTCCCCCCCACTCCCCTTTAATAAAGTTAATATGGTGTGTTAAAGCTCAATTATTTGTGAGTTTACTGTGATTCAAGCAGGAGTGTTGAATTGTCTAGGAAAATGCATTCTTGCAAGACACCTTGAAGTATACATAACGTGAAATCTCATTTCACAAAAATAGAGCTCTCTCATGAAAACATTAAGTAGAGATGTTAATATTTTTATATTTGTTTTCCTAACAAGACAAGGTGAAAACTAATCTGACAGTAGCCTGTACAAAGTATACAATCAAGCTGCTTCATTATTCTTATCTTTGGAAATGTCCTTGAAAAATGTATAGAGTCATAGAATGGTTCCAGTTGGAAAAGACCTTTAAGATCATTGAGTTGAACCAGTAACCTAACACTGCCAAGTCCATTACTAAACCGTGGCCCTCAGCACCCGATCTGCACAACTTCTCAGTATCTTCAGGGATGAAGACTATACCACCTCCTTGGGCAGCCTGTGTCAGTGTCAAACAAACTCTCTCAGGGGAAAAAGTTCTTCCTCATCTCCAACCTAAACCTTTCATGGAGCAACTTGAGGCTGTTTCCTTTTGCCCGGTCATTCATTACTTGGGATGAGAGACTGACCCTCACCTTACTACATCCTCTTTGCAAGTGGTTGCAGACAGTGATCACATATCCTTTCAGGCTCCTCTTCTCCAGGCTGAACACTCTCAACTCCCTTAGCTGCTCCTCGTCAGACTAATGTTACAGAACCTTCACCAGGTTTGTTGCCCATCTCTGGACATACTCCAGCACCTCACAGTCCTTCTTGTAGTGAGGGGCCCAGCACTGAACACAGTGTTCAAGATATGGCCTCACTAGTGCTGAGTATGGGCGTAATCACTGTCCTGGTCCTGCTACACTACTTCTAATACAAGCCAGGATGCCATTGGCCTTCTTGGCCACCTGGGCACACTGCTGGGTCATGTTCAGATGGCAAATTGTGCTTCTTTGATTATGTAAAAGCTGACATTCCTCCATTAGCACTGCTGTGTTTATACTGATTCATACCTGCAAATTTAGTATTGGATTCTTGTTGTGAACAGCAGCTAAACAAATGAGTTCATCCCTACTGTGAACAGCATTTAAACATGTGCTCAACCTCATACACACTGGAATGTTTTGTTCCAATTTTTTTCAGGCATGAATAATAACAAATGAAAGTATGAATTGGCAAATAATATTTTTACTACTTAAACATTGATCATTTTTCCATCACTTCACTTCATAATTATACTCGAGTTGACAACTTCAATGTCCAAGGCATTTAAAGGAGATTTTATGTATTTTATTTCTTCTCCATTTCTTTGCTATCTATCAGCTTACCAGATTTACACAAGTATCTATGTGGGACAGAGGATCACCAAGGGAAGGGGAGCTTATGAATTGCATTGTACAGGCAGAATTCTGAAAATAAAATCAAATACCTTTTGTTATTGTGGGTTGACACTTTGCCAAGAGCTATGTGCTCTGGTACATAGTACCATAAAACATGTTCATGGTGCTATGGTACACGTACCATAGAAATAGAATTAGCAACATTATAATTGTCTACTATATAAAAGGCTAGGAAAGCTACGGGATGGAACTTAAAACAAATTGTGCCAGTATTATACCAGACTATTTTGAGATGCTCAGGGAGATTTTGACTAGTGCATGCTTTTGTTTTGGAGTCACCCAATACTGTCCCTCTCCAGTCTCTTAATCACTTGCACCAGCATTTGCGTGTGATCTGGAGAAAATTTCATACATATTAAATTCACTTGGAAGTCTTTCTGTTGTGTTTCCATGTTTTAGATGTAGTTTTCATCATCTTTGTCTTTCCTCAGCACCTTTGGTAAACTTAGAATCCATGTATTTTAGAGACTGTGAACAGGAGAATACTGTCTTAGCTGTTAGCTGATTGTCTGAAACCCAGTCTTATTGAGTTATTATGTGGTTGTATTATCCATCTGTCCTTTTTCTCTAGCATGTTCAGTATGGGGAGAAAATGCAATGAATTAGTGGTCAAACTTTACTTACTTAGTTGCAAATTAAAATTCATTTAAGTGTAGTGCTTTAGGTAAAAGTCTTGTTCCTCTCAAACTTCCTCTAACTCTTAAGCCAGGCAATAGGCAGTCCTCTTGTTGTAAAAGATCAGGTTTGTAGCCACCTGAGAAAACTGAATATACCTTCTTCAGACGTGAGGAGATGCATCCCAGAGTGCTGAGGAAATGGACTGATGTAGTTGCCAAGCCAGTCTGAAAAAAGCCAGATTTGAAAAGCCATGGCAGTCAGGTGAAGTCCCTGGTGACTGGAAAAGAGGAAACATTTTACCCTTTTTAAAAAAAGGTAGAAATGAGGACTTGGGGAACTATCAACTTGCTAGCCTCACCTCTGTGGATCCTTGAAGAGATCCTTCCAGAAGCTAAGTTGAGGCACATGGAGGACAGGAAGGTGATTTGAGATGGCAAACATGGATTCACCAAGGGCAAATCCTCCCTGACCAATGTAGTTACCTTCTCTGATGGAGTGACTACAGCATCGGACAAGGGAAGAGCTACAGATGTTCTCGATCTGGCCTGCTGTGAGGTCTTTGACATAGTCCTCCACAACATCATTCTCTCAAAATTAGAGAGATGGATTTGATGGGTGGACAGTTTGGTGGATGAAGAATTGACTGCATGGTCACATCCAGAGGGTTATGGTCAATGGCTCAATATCCAGATGGAGATGAGTCTTGTCCCTCAAAGGCCTGGGATAAGGATCGTTGAATATCTTTATCAAGGACATAGTGGGATTGAGTGGACCCTCAGCAAGCTGCGTGGTGTGGTTGACATGCCAGAAGGACCTGGGACAAGCTTGAGAAGTGAGCCTGTGTGAACCTCATGAGATTCAACAAGGCCAGGTGCAAGGTCCTGCACCTCCATTAGGGCAGTCGTTGGTATCAACACAGGCTGGGGATGAAGGGATTGAGAGCAGCCCAGCAGAGAAGGACTTGGTGGTGGTGGTAGATGAACAGCTGGATGTGAGTTGGCAATGTGTACTCACAGCCTAGAAATTCAGCCGCGCCCTGGGCTGCATCAAAAGAGGCATGGCCAGCAGGCTGAGGGAGGTGATTCTACTCTGCTCTGGGAGACCTCACTTGCAGTTCTGGGATCCTGAGCAAAGGAAAGACATGGACCTGTTGGAGTGAGTCCAGAGGAGGGCCACAAAAACAATCAAAGGGCTGGAACAACTCTCCTATGAAGAAGTTCTGAGAGTTGGAGTTGCTCAGCTGTGAGGTGAAAAGGCTCTGAAGAGAACTTTTTTGCAGCCTTCATTACTTAAAAAGAGCCTATACCAGAGATGGGGACAAACTTTTTAGTAGGTCCTGTAGGGATAGGGCAAGTGATAATGATTTTAAACTGAAAGAGGGTAGATTCAGGTTAGATAGAAGGAAGACATTTTTTATACTTGAGAGTGCTGAAACACTGTCCCAAGTTGCCCTGAGAGGTGGTAGATGCCCCATCCCTGGAAGCATTCAAGGTCAGGTTGGATGGGGTTCTGAGCAAGCTGATCTAGTTGAAGATGTCTCTGCTCATTGCAGGGGCTTGGACTAGATGAACTTTAAAGGTCCCTTCTAACTCAAACCATTCTGTGAAATCACAATATCTTGATAGCTATTTCAGTGAAACTAATATGTGAATAGCCTAACTCTCAGTACTTTTACATGGGGGAAATATGATTAAATTACATGGAGTTACCAACATATTCTAGTTTAATGTGGATCTGAAAAGCTACTATGTAAGTGTAAAGTATTTGAGTTAACTTTCTTTTCTCCCTCTTTTGGATTTCCTGCTGGCTTCCTTGCTGTACCATGTTTTCCTTTCCCTCAAAGTGGGTTTTGGAGTCATTCGAGGGAGGTTACCAATTTCCCTTGAGGGTTTGAGGATTATGGTGCTAAAGTTTACTCCCACTCTGCTGACTGCTTATCTTTAAATTAGATTTCTATTTTCTTTCCTTTTAAAAGCAATATGTTTTCAAGGTCTCCCAGACCCATCTCTGCTGAAGGCTGTGTCATAATTTAAGAAACTTATTCTAATTTCTTGTTGAATTTTATTATCTATGTCAATATCTATTTGCATTTGTACTAATAGAAATATATTTAAGCAAGTAAAGATATTACCCACCAGCCTCCATTTTTATTAACTAATCAGATCAGTCTTTTCCAGATTCTGCTCCTAAGTTTTCAATTACCCTCTCTATCGAAGCAGGCCTTTATACTTGTTTCAGTTCAGTTTATCTGATTGTGAAATAGTAGCCTGAGATCTCACCGTGAGTTGTACTAATATTTCTAGTTCTGCTGTATAATATCCTTACTGTAGGAGTACTAGTGATATAAAAGGAATAGATAGGACATGCTATTCTGAAAGGACAGTATTTTATACTCAGTCTTTACATCCACTTTTGCATTTCTGGGTAATTTTTGATGATTTAACAGTCATTATCTCCCTTAGTCATTTCAAATTGAGTTCCTAGTTTATAAAAAGAAGCTTGGAGGTTTTGCCCTGAAGTTCATCTTGCACATTGTGTATTTGAACTTAATTTCTATTTCAGGATTTTTATGGTATGATATTATTGATTCTCTTGAAAGTTGGCAGTACCAATTGTCTGAAAATTCCATTAGGGCAATCTTCTTGTTTCAGGACCAAGAATGACGATCCTACAGTCTTACAAATCTGGTACTTAAGGTCTTCAGTTGTAGCCAGACATTACTCTTTCAGCTCTACCCATTGTATTTCCTCATGTTTATTTTTAGTTCTGTTTCTAATCCATATCGTGTACAACCTTGTGTGACACTGTAAAATAGTGATCTGGGCAACTGTAGTGTCATTAGTCCAACCTCAACAAAATGCAAGAATTTAAAAGGGATCTTGAAGGAAGAGATAAAGCAGTTACGGACTTGTTATAATTTCTGTGGTTGAAGGATATGCAGCAGACAAGTTGTAATTAAAGAAACAGAGATAAAGAAAAAAGGATGGAAAAAGAACCAAGGATTTGCCAAAGATAGATTGTGTCTGAATAATCAAACAGCTTTAAGTATGCTAACTGATTTTTCAGAGAAATGCAGTAGATTAAATCTATCTGAACTTCACAAGTTTTAGGACTCCTCTGTCTAGAAAATCAATTGTCATTTTGAAGTCTACTGCCTTGAAACCCTCAGTGTAAAGAGTCTAGAGCTGCTTTCTGCTTCTACACTGGCTCAGGAATGGTGGAGGAAGAAAATTGCCCAAGTTTCTGACCTCTTCTTGGAGAGGAAGGTTACATCACTTTGGATGTGTATAGTGCCCACAATCAGTGATAGTCATTTCTGCCTATGAGGGGACACTATTGTGAATAGGATTTTTTTGGGTAATAGATAGATCATCCAAAGAAGTAACTTAGTAAATAATTTCTTGGTGCAAGTCAGTCATATTCATAACAGAAATTATCTGCTTTGTACTGAAAAAAGCCCCACAACCACCTGCTGTTCCTTCACCTTTGTGCTGTTGTTAGTCCTGTTTGCTTGTTAATCCCCTTTTGTTCAAGGAAGCAAAGGGTTGCATAGCCAATGTCCCAAGCCCACCTTCAATGACCAGTCTCATTTTACGTGTTCCTATTACTGGATCATAATCAAAGTGACTAAGAAAGGACTATAGGAAGCTAGACAGTCCTTTCTCTGCTGGACATAAACTATTTATGGCACTGTGGTTCTCTAGGAAGTTTTTTCAAACCTTCTTGTGGTGGAATCCACTTCCCTTCTCAGGGAAATATTAAAACTTCTCTATGTTTATGGTTAGGAAGACTTTATTTTAGCATGTAATCCAAGCATCTGCATCAATTTGTGTCCATTGCTTTTTGGCCTCATCCAGTTGAATATGGAGAACAGTTTATTCCATTCCTCTTTGTGGCACCCTTTTAATAGTTGGTGCTGTCTCTTCAGCCATTTGTAGTCTATACTGAGAGTTTTTCCTGGGTTTCCTTGTGTATGTTCCACCTCTTCTAGAATTTTCCTTATTTTTTTTATGCTTTTCCATAGATTTCTCAAATAGATTCTCACATCTTTTAAAGTGAGATGTCCCAGTCCTGACCCAGGATTTCAGGCAAAGTCTTATCATATTGTATGGAGTGGAAGGGCTACTTTGACTGTCTTTATTTATAATGCTACTTTTGTGCCACGTCAGAAGAATTATGCTTTTCTCAAGCACAATGCTACTGAAAACAAGTAAATAAAATACAACTTGCTTACTATGGGACTTTTCCCCAAGCTTTCACAAAGATTTACAAATACTACACTAGCAAAAATGACTAACATGAAATTGCATAGCTCAAATCCTTCAGATGTACCAAAACCCCCAAATCCTGTTGACAAATGCTATTTACACAGTCCCAGCAATTTATTACTGATAATGGAACCATAGAGAGGCATAATGTAGTGTCAGACCTCAGTATACTAAAGTAAGAGTAGTTGGCTCAGCATTTCCCTACCTGCCAAATCCTTGATCAGCATTACTACCAATAATTCTATTTCCTGGCATTAAAATGCAAAAAAAATCCACAAGATTATATCCACAGGATAGCAAAACTTTCCCCTAGCAAGTACAATTAAATTATTTTATTACAAGAAAATAAAAAAGCAAATACAGAAGATGGGAAAGTGAAATACACTGTTTTACAGGAGGTTTGTGTTCACTCCCTGTTCACCAGCACATCTCCCTGTTGTGATGGCTGCAAATGTGGTAATAAGTAGAGATTACCTTGATGGATGGTTTATAAGCAAAAACAAAGGGGAAAAAGAAAATCAGTTTAAGAAAATTTAGTTCTTTGAGAAAGTGTACCAAAGGCATTGAAAATCTTTGTACTTTTTTTCCCAGAAGTTAAAACCAATCCTTTATCTGGAAGTAGTTGCAAGTTTTCCTTGTGCTGTCAGGGGCTATATTGGCCTAAGAGGACAATTTCTTCTGTTCCAAGTTATATTTGTAGGAAACTCTGTATTTGTACCAGTCACAGAATTATTACACCTTAGGATTTTGTCCTTTCTGTTTTATCCTTTCACAAATTCTTCACTTTGGAGAATAAAAGTTCACCAAGCTGTCAGGTGCATTACAGCTTGCATGGTTCTTTTGTTGACAATGCCCGTCTTCGCTCTGAGAAGCAGTATTAGCTTTCCAACAGAAGCCAATGAAAATAGTTAAGTCAAGGACTGTCAAGTACAACGTGACAGGCAGATGAGTTTCTGTTCAGCAGTTTGCCCCTGGGAGCTGGAGTGAATAAAGTTTGAGCACAAAGAAAGCAGGCTGGAGACTCTGGGCCTGCCCAATGCCATCATGCACTTCTAGAACTCATTTATTAAGCTCCTGGGTCTTATTAATTTTATCCTTCTTGCAGACACAATGTTGTTAATGTGGAGGAACTTAACAGAGTTGCTGAGAAATTGTGTCTAGACAGTTCACCAAAAATGCCTGAGTCACCCTTGTGACCTCAGAGTCCACCATCTTCAGATTTCCCATTTAAGCAGCCAGAACCCTAAGACACTGAGGGCTTTGCAGGATCGTTTAATGTAGGTAGCGGTCCCCCATCATCATTCTCTGGAACCTCAAGTGTCACTAGGGACAGAAGTGCTTTGTAGAGGAGAAAACAACAGGTTTTAATCTCTCAGGTTAATGGCAATGCACAGAGAATATTTTACTTCTGTGGGCTTAGTGCATTGCTTATAGGGAATGATGTCAGCTATTGCTTGTGATACTAGAGTAATGAGACTACAGTTATTAAATATCCCAGTACACCAAGCCACACTTAAATAATTGAAAAGAGAACAAACCTTTTAAACAGTGTTGCAGAAGGAACTAGACTTGATATGTATGCCTAACTTCCTTAAAATGTGTGAATTACTAAAATGTGGCTCTTAGAAACAGACATCAGGCTGTTTGCAAAGATTTACCTAGGAGTTTCTTTTTCTTTCTTACTGTTACTCTTTGTAGATTCCTGTGTTTTTGCTATTTTAAGAACACTGATTTAATGGGGCTGCCTTGTTGGCCATGCTCCAAGGATGTGCGAAGGGGGAACGTCTAATGAAAACTTAGTATTATTCTCAGGAGCAGTACGTGAGGAATATAGTCTCTCTCCTGGTAAAAACATTGATCCCAGGGGCACACAAATGATGTGCCAACACGAACTGTGGAGCCCCTGGGTCTCACAGCTTGGACAAGGCTTGTGTGGGGCAGTTACTGCATCCCTAGGTTTCACTTTGCAAAGGAGTTTTTAATCATATTCAAACAAAGGAAAATATAATTTGGCTGGGGACAAGTCTACTAACTAAACTCCATTCTGTAATCAAGTTGTGCTGAAGAATGACAGGTGAAGTTTTACAAGGGGCTAAGACAACTCCCAACATAGTTTATGGCTTTCTGTTCCCGTGTAATGAAGACTGAATGCAGAAGAGCTGGGCTCCCCTGAAATGCAGTTTCAATCTCAACTCACTTTGATGGATTGGTTTTGTTTGTGAATAATTCTGTTTATTATCCCAAGTCCTTAATAAGCATTGCATCTTCATTCATAGCCTCTTAATCTTTCATGAGATTGCATCTTGATGTGATTCTTCAGTCTTGTTCCTTGTTATGTTTTATTGTATCTTCTGGATTATATGTCAACTGGAAATAAAACAAACTCAGTGAGCAAGTTTCAGATAATCCTTTGCTATCCGTTCTACAGTTTTGGATAGTAACATGAAATACATAAGATCTTATTATACTCTTCAGTTCACTTTTCATAACTGAGCTGAAGTAAATCCTTAAAGTGTAAATAAAATGCAGAAAACAACTACCAGACAGATAGAACAACATAACCTCAGAAATTAGAATTTGTGGCCGAGTTCACTGTCTAGCAGTTACAAGAATTCCTCATATGGAAAAAGCATTTATTCTGTGCTACTTTCATTTGCAAGCCCCTCTGTGGGGAGTTCATACACTCCATATTAAAATTCTCAAAACCTTCCTGTGTAGTAAGATGCTCATATTCTCCCCCAAAACTAGATTTAAGTAAATAAAATTCAAAACTTTCTTTCTCCTATACTTCAGCAAAATAGTAATGCTTGGCAGCCTTGTTTGGTTTGTCTGTACTAATGCAATCTGCCCTTGCTGTGGAATGCCAATGAAGCAATCACTACATATGTAATAGCATCTATTTACTCTGAATGGCAACATTTTAGTCCAGACAGGAAAGGACTGTTCTTGAGTTTTTTTGTTCTCCTACTGTCTGAAAAAAAGAAATTAATTGTGTTGTGTGTTGCCAGTATAAAAATATGTAAAATTGCACCTCCCAATAAAGCAGTAGTGCATTTTCTAGTCTCAATGTGAAGGTATTTACCTTCTAGTTTGGAACTAAATTGCTTTTCTCACTTTAGTTGCAGGATGCTAGGATTGTAACAATTCTGTCAAAACAAGGCCTTTAATTACTGTACCTTTGAGATGATAGGTTATTAGTGTCCACAAAATTCTTGACAGATTACATGAGAAATTCAATAGAATAAAAAGTTTAATCATCACTAAAATGTGAATGAAATAGATTCCAAATCTGATGGACCTGTCATAGGAAAAAAGTTATTAACTTGATTTTTATAGCTTTTGCTGGTCCTTATGTTCTTACTGTACCAGTGACAAATGTATTTGGCCTACCAACTGCTATTCTAGAGGAATACAAAGCGGAAAAGGAAGGTCTGTTTTACACTGCTTTGAAGTCTGTCTAATTTATAGCAGTGCAAGTGAAGGTAGTCAGCCCGAGGAACTCACTGTCTTGCAACTCTGTGCAAGTTTCCTCTGAGTATAGTTGTTTTAATCCTTTACAATGATGCACCATCACTTTTAAAATAAAGGTTAAATAGTACATGATGCCAAATATATAAAATGAATAGTAACCTTAATGAATTTTCCTTTTTTTTTCTCTCCTTACAAATTAGCCAGAAGCAGATATAGCAATGTGAGGTTTATAATTGGTCTTGGTGATCTTAAACATCTTTTCCAACTGAAATTATTCTATGATTTCAGGTTATGAAATTACTCTTCAAACTATTTAAATAATTCTTGATCCATTTAAAAAAAGCTCTTTTATGAATATTTGATACTGGAGGTTTTGGATGTGTTAATGTTATATTCTGATTACAGACTTGTACAAGGGTTGTATTCTATGAACAACTAGGTTTACAAATCAGAACATCAGTTCTGTAATGCACTAAAATACCCCCTGAGAACTACTGATTTTTTTAAGCATCTGGAAACACTGTTCATGCTGTTAGAAGGACAACTCTGGTTTAATAGTACCTGTAAGAAAACGTACTTCTCCCTCCTGTTTTTCGCTCGTCCTTTAGTTTTCATATACAGTAAAAGGCTGAAAAGGGGGAAATGGTTACAATATATAGTAAATAAATTGCCAATGATGATATTCTGTTTTGTGCTGAGTAAATGGATTTATCCTTACAATGTACCTAATTTTTTCCTTGCTATTATATATAGAGGAATCTCTTTAAGGGAAACAGCAGGAAAGCAATGACAGAATAACCGGCCATTACATTTCCACAGTATGTTACTGTACACAAATAATAAAAGTAATACAAAACAAGTACACTTAAGTCCATTAAGTCAAGATACTGGAAAAGCCAGAAGAAAAACAAAACTTTCATTAAGCATGACATTTCTTGCCAATGTTACCTGCCAAAATGTCTTTCTCCTTTGGTATATCATGTATTCTGTGAGTATATAAAGAATGTGAGCTGACAATATCCAAAGTACCATTTTTAGACTGGGAGAAAAGCTGAATGGATGTGTGCTTACACTGACTGTTGTGTAGGGGACTAGTTCATGATGGTTGACCATGCGTAGGTGGGCTTGCTCAGATTTTTTCTTCTCTATTTTGAAGCACCAAGTCTATATCTTTGTTTTCAGGCTGCATGTTCCACAGAAGACAAAGTTATCAAAAGTTTCAAAATGGCAATAAGTTGTGGTTTCAGGCAACGCTTGCTATGCCAGTGATGTATACAAGAATTTTTTAGGAGCCCGAGGACAGAACAGATTATTAGACAGGAGAAAGGTCTAATGGTTTGCAGAAATGAACCCACCAGCTACTCTGATAGACTGACTGGGATTCGTACCCCATGAAAAATTTACAAGCATTGCCTTCCAGGATTACAGAAAGATCATGAGAACTTTGATGAAATGCTGAACTAAGCAGGGTTTGATTGATAGCCACAGACTGCCACTAACCTTTCTTGCAAAAGCAGTGCAAGTTTCCCTTGAAAGGACAGAAGAGGGTGGCTAACAATTGAAGTCTGTATGTTTTACTGCCAATGACTTCCTTAATTTATGTTCACACTGACTTTTATTCATGCCTCAAGGATCTAGGTGGTTGGTAGACCTAGAAAAGAGACCACTGGTACCTGGTGACTGAAACAGAATGAAGTCAAACTGATGAGGCCAGTAAAACATAAAATCTTATAGCAGGGGTATAAATAAAAGCAAGTGCAGTCGTGCAACTCATTCACAAATTGGAGGTTATTTGCAGATAGTCTTGCTTCTAAGATGGATGACTCTGTAACTACTGATAGTGGTGAAGTTAAGACTATGAAACCAGCCACACGGACTTTTTTGATTCATCCTCACACATGTGAGGTGTTACTGAACACCTGGCAGCCTGGGGAGTAGCTTTTAGCAGGGGAGCTTTGTGTGGAGGAGGGAGCAGAGAGGAGGAATATATTGCATGTATTTATTTGAAACTGAACCTGCTTACAGCAATAGAATGATCTCCTAAACAATTAATGCATTTCGTATAAACCAGGAAATTCTCCCTCCAAGTGGGCAGTACTTCCTATGTTAGGCTTGTGCCTGAGTGTTTGGGGCCAGCCCAAGATTCCTCCTGGCACAGAGGCATCTGTGTAGAGGCATCTGTGCATCTGTGCACATAGGGTCTGCTCAGCAGGATGTTCCTGTTGACATCAGCTGGACATGGCCAAATATCGCCCATTCTAAGGTTGCTTTTAAACTTTATATTCTCACTGTGTATTTTGGCCAGGTTCAGAAAAAAATGAAGAGTCTTTTGGGTCTGGGTAATGTCAGGAGCTGACTTCTGCCTTCCAACCATTTGAATTTCCATTTCTGAGCAACTTCTTATTGTTCTTAATTTTGCCGTGCTGCAGCTGACGCACACGGTCTGCTCCTGGCATTGGAATTGAATATCCTGGATGACTGATTGTGCCAAAAGACTTAATAATGGTGTATGTTATTTCTTCTCTGTTTAAGACAGAGTCATGGGAATATTAATTCTGTATGCTTTTAAGGTTCCTTGACTTCTTTTTGACCATTCAGTAGCATACAAAACTCAAACCTGACATTAGCAGTGAATGGACAATATGGAGTAGGCAAACAATGAATGAAATGCTGAATAGTGTGACATAAAGTAACTGAAAAGTGTAGGGAATAGAGAGGAAGATGAGAAGGTGGTAACATGTAGAAGGCAAATGCTCTGTGGAATGCCATGGGAAGACTTTTTGTGTTTCATTGGAATAACAGCATAGGAAAATTTTTCATACTGGTCCTTTAAGAGTGTTAATATACTTACAACTAAAGCTACTCATCTCATTGAAAAGGGCACTGTGATCTAAATAGGACTATTCATATAGGCAAGATTTATCCCCCAATCTCCTTCTTTTTTTGAATACTAATATTGTACAGTATTAAGTCTGAGTAAATGTCAGCTGATGATACTGTTGTGACTCCTTTAGGTAAATATTTCATGATGTATTTTAGCTTCTGATCCTTTTCTTGGAGACTTCAGATGTTTTTCTATTTCGCTCTGTTGCTCTGTGCTGCTGCTAGCTTCTTCTGGTTTCTGGCTTTTATATTATGTCCAAAGAAAATACCAATTCATTTCAGAAAACTACCTGCACAAGCAGAGTTTGATGGCAGTAGCTGTGAAAATAATCACACTCACTGGAAGAAGCACTTTGCAAATTGACTGACTGTTTCAGTAAAGCTCCCATAACATCTCAGTGAGTGGAATGATAGGGTTCCTTTCCTTTCCTGTGTTTCAAGTGTTGAAGTGTATAGACTACCTAATTTGAACCTTTAGGTAAGTAATAGTAGCTTTATATCATTGATGATTATATGCATGTTAAAGTGTTACTTTCTCTTTTTGAGCTATTGTCCAGCTTTAGTTGATATAGGTAGAGCTGAGAGCACTTTGCTGGCATTTGACTAACCCACAGAGCTGCAGTGATATGCCGGCTAAATTACTTCTGAGGTTCTAGAGTTTATATAAGAACATAGTAGCTCTTGATAGCAATTGATACCCCAGTTTTGAGCTCCAGAGTCTATATGGGTAGGGGTTTAGGAGACAGGATTGTTTTTCTCCTTTATAATAGGCCTTGGAGATTAGTATTGAAGTAAATGCCTTTCTTCTGTGAATTAGCAGCAATCTTTAAGTGCAGATTTTCAGTGATGGTAACCAGATGACTCAAAATGGTATTTGATTTGTACCTCCAATTAATTGGTAAGTCTGTGAACAGGTTTCAGAATTTCCACTGTATCTGACACAGATGTAGTTCTAAGGAATATTTGGCATAAATAGAGGCACAACAAATCTGTAGTCTTTTCTGTTGCTTCATTTTGTCCAGGTTAACAAGTTGATTGAGAAAAGCTCAAGGAACTCTGGAAGTCTAGTTTTATCTACTCATAAAACTTTTTGCTTTAAACTTCCTTCATCATGAGCAGTCTCTTGACATTTCTGCCTCTTTCCCCTTGTTGAAAACAAACAGAAAAGTCCCGGCTTCTATTCTTTCGGTTTTTCTCAAAGGTATCACTGCAATTAAGTAGACTCAGCTCAGCTGAAACTAGTGGAATTACTGCCACAACTCTTCTTAATGGGTTGTGTCTGTGCTGTGTACCTCATTCCACAGACTTACCTTTTCTGAGTAATTCTATGCTGTGCAATACATCACTGCTGTTTTACGCTAGTAGTTTCATATTAACATCCAATTTAAGAAAGATCCACACTTGCAGAACTTATCCTTTCCTCGATGATATAATTATACATAAACCAGTTAGTGCAGAAAAGGACTTGTTTTTTTTTCCTCTATCTGAAGCTGAGGTGCTGAGACTGCTAGACTGTTGCTTGTAGGGCTTATCCTTAAAAAGCAAATCCAAAGTAAGCTGAAGCAGTTTTCAGAATTCATTCACTTTAAATTAAAAATAAGTAACCGGATGTTTAATTTAACATTATGTTTTTGATTAAATTAATTGGTATCTATGACTATTTCCCAGAAATTTATGTTCCTAGTAAGCATGACTAAGCCAAATTCTCTGTTAGCTGAACACTAGTTTCAATTAATTTTATGCATTTGTAACTTTGCATAGTTACATCTTAAGGCTAGGCTGCTTAAAGAAACATCAGGGAATTTCACATTCAAGGTCCATACTTTTGCCCCTTTTAAAAAATCTCTTATGCTCTCACCATTTGACTTCAGGTTTCATACATATCCATTCTTGGTTTTGGTTAACAGCCAGCAGAAAATACAAATGAAATTCATAATGTCATCCAGTTCACAGAGCAATTGTTTCCCTGCAACACTGTAAAGCCATAGGTGTTAATCTACAATCTGAGAGCTACATACTATTAACTATTAGAGTAGTGATTGTTGCTGCTCACAATCCCTCCTCAGATGCATATTGAGATTGCTTTTTTCCTGGATATATAGCATGACACGACCATTTGCCTTTTTTGATCAACAAAACCTCAACATCCTTCCTGTCCTCGGCTTCTACAGAAAAAAAACCCTCTTGTGCTTTTCTTCCCTGTTAAACTTTTTTCCCCTCCCTATAGTTAAGGCAAAAGGGAACTATCTTTTCTGCAAGTCACCTATGCTGCTCTCTGTTACAAAATGTTTATTGCTGGCTTCTTGGCTTTTTAAACCTTTTGCAAAGGCCAGTTGTATCTTTTCAGAGAAGTTCAGTGGTTGACAGTCAGATGGGCTTTGATGCCAGAAAGCTGTTTGAATGCCTGTTTGTAACACTTGACCTTGAAACAAGATCTGCAAACTCTACTGCACTCATATTCTACTTCTACAAACATCTGCAAGCACTGCCACATGCAACAGAAACTCAAATAAAACAAATTAATTTACCAACTGGAACACACAGTGAGTCTACACTAATAGTTAAGGTCAAGCTTGAGCTCACCCTCAATGTTTCCATGCCAGGTAATGCAGCAGTGCTCTGTGCAGATTTTGTCTCTGGACCAAAGCCAGTCATAGCATGACAGCTAAGGCCAGCCTATGCAAAGCAGAAGCAGTGATCTGCAATTTCCTACTTTCCTCTTTAGAGACTACATAGGGTTGGAAGATGGAAACTGGAAACTGGGATAGTTGTGTACCATTCCTGTGTGTGAGCTGGTACAAATCAAGCATTGTTCAGAAAAGGATGGATGAGGGAAGAAGCTGTTTCAAAGCTTGACTTCCTGTCTAAAAAATAGAGTTTTACAGCCTTGAGAGGGCCAGTACCTTAGGGTAAAACTTGTGGATTTATAGCATTACAGGAAGGCAGATAAAAGTTGAATGAGGTTTCATAATGAAGCTTAAGGTCAACATAGTCCAATGCTGGTCCTTCTTTGTAAGCGTCAGATCTCATGTAAACTCCTCCTTTCTTTGCTGTCTGTTTTTGGCTCCATATCCAGACATATGAAAGCTATAGCTGGCTGTGATTCATCTGACCTGAGTAACATTAAGTTACACAGGAAGATAATCTTCTCAAAAAAGCCCACCCCAATTCTTTTCTGATTACTGTGTTCATCTAAACCACTTCAGTGAAAAGTAATGGTGTGCAAGTTTTACAGAAAGTGTTTCAAAGCTTGTAAGGCTAGTCAATAAATATCAGTTGAATAGAGTTGTGGTAGATGTTATTGTCCACACAGTTTAAAGTATCACATCCATGTTCATAAATGTAATAACTATAAGCTCATGACAGTAAAGTTTCAATGGATTTTAATTGCTGTAATTGTCCCTCCATTATTCAAGAATCTTTGATAACAGACTTCGCTCTGTTAAATTCTCTTTACTAATTTTATCCTGGAGTAATGTTGGAAGGTACTTAACCTTGTTAAATAAAGATATTGGCCAAGCACGATGCTTAAAGATGCTGCTACTACTCTAAAGACCAGAATAAGGTTTTTAACAAACTGCTTTCTAAATTCTGTGGCCAGTTACTAGGTACTGAGTTTTAACCAAGTAGAGAACATTGACATTGTCTGCATATCTGGATAGTATCCATGCATAAAAAGCCAGACTGAGAGTGAGTTTGCTTAATAGGAGCAAAACTATTGTCTAACCAGGGTACGTTATATCCCCTGGCTCTTATTTCTTTGTAATCCTCTTGAAATACATGTCACTCAGAACCTAAAATAATTTCCTTTATCTCTGTTGATACTTCTGCCTCCAAATTGCTTTACTGACTTCTTTCAGGTAAGTCCTCCTTGATAGCAGATTTATTGCAAGGTTTGTATTCCTCATCCCTCGGTGTGAAGGCCCAGAACAGTTTGATCAGTTTTCACCTTGAACCTTTTTCATCCTTTATTCCTTTCACATGTATGCTTGGACCTGGAAGTGGTTTGCTGCCTTATTACACCAGTCAGTGACTTTCATCTCATTTAATCTCTTCAAGATTCAGTTCTGCCAACTGCCCCAAAGCAGACCCAGACGGAATGTCCCATTGAGATTATTGTCAGTAATTCTATCTCATTCCATGTTTTTACAGGTCCAAGCGCAATTAGCTTTCAATCTTGACTGGCACCTTCGGGCACCACAGAACACATATAATGCACAATAAGTGAGAGGGTGGATATTTATTCTATTTTTTTGTTTCTTTACAAGTCTTGCACTTCTATCACAGCATGATCATAAGCTAATGAGAGACACTAGGTGACAAAACCTAAAAGCATGGGGTTTTTTCAACAGCAAGAAAATGGATGCTGCTTTCATAAAAGCTCTGCAAGTGACCATTAAATCCTAGTACTTTTAATTAATAAAGTAGCTACGAATGGCCCAATACACTGCCTATCCATACAACAGTATACAATACTAAATATATGTGACCTTATCAATCACTCCATGTGTCTAAAAGTTAGCGTTGTATCAGAGAATCTTATGTGAGAAATAATTGAAAATGCTTTATTCTGCACTGTAGTATACTGTCACAATTTTATGATGAACATGACTTAATGGGCCTGCTAGGTATAATGGTTTTTCATGCAAAAATAAGAGCTTAACAGACCCTTATTTTCGTTCTTATTTTGTTTTTCTTCTTGTTTCTGTTTTATTTTAGCCAAAAACCTTCTCAGGACTCACAGACATGCACTTGCTTTCTCAGTCCAGAAGTCTATATTCACCTTATTCTCTTCCTTTAGACTTTTTGAAGTTCTCACAGTTTATTGTCTTTAATTGCTTTTTGGGTTTGTAAGTTGTGCAGCTTTCCCATAACAGTCTTCTGGGATGATTACTTTGCTTGCAAATATGGGCCATCTACTGCCTATGAACTGAAATATTTACGAGGGAGAGTACTGAATCCGTATAAGAGTTAAGCTCTATAATAAACCAAAAGCTATGCGATAAAAGTAACTGCCATGCATCTTTCAATAGGTCAGCTGTTCTCTCTTCACTAATATATCTTTGCTGATAACTTCCAAAACACTATAACCCTTTAAGGAGCTTCAAACAGCTCACAAATCAGCCTTCCAGTTTTTAGTGTTCCCTTGTTTTCACCATAAATGAGAACTTCCTCCTCTTTTCTTTTTTTCCCTCTAAAATTTCACTGAAATTACACTTACTTGCAGGCTAGTGTGAGATTATTTTCAGTACAAGGCAAACAAGTTCTTTTGTGAATCTTTGTTGAGGAAACGATGCAATTTAAATTGGTAGGAAGGTTGGGCTTTTAGAGAGGAAGAAAAGCTTGAAAACAGTATGTACACATTATGTATACAAGTATATGCACACTAACATGTGTAATGAGCAACTGCTCAGTAACTGCTATTGGACTACCAAAGATAATACATCAAAATTGTTGTGCTTTTTTTCAGGGAAGTTGGTTTTTGTTAGGATTTGAGGGTTTTTAGCAGGACAAATAATCACTTAAAGTGATGTAATAATATTTTTTAATATATCCTTCACAATAATAATCTCACTTGAGCCAGAGTTAGTGCTGCAAAACAAGATCACTTGTTATCACCATCGTATGAAGAAATGGAAGCTGTTAGAAATGACCTAACTCCTCAGAGTAAAAAGAAAACACCCATTAAACACATCACCACTCAGAAGTTGCAGTTTATAGGAGTTACAACTGATGTCCTTGTGGCATAAGGAGGGAAGCACAGTTTTGGAAGGAAGGTAAGATAAGGCCAAAAAGCTGCATCAGCTTTGTTAGATGATGTCCACAGTTGATGATAGGTCTTAGAGCTGTTGTTTATAGAAACATTCTGGTTTAATCCTGATTATTTCAAGTGCCTGTCAGATGTCTAGGGTTCCATTTAAATGATATTTACTGACTAAAAAATATGACTCTGCCAAGGTATGAGTCTATTTCATAGAATCATAGAACGGTAGGGGTTGGAAGGGACCTTTAGAGATCATCTAGTTCAACTCCCCTGCAGAAGCAGGTTATTTAAATAGGCAATGAGCAGATGCCTGATGTCAAAGGGCATTTTCAACAGCAGCGATATGATTACCTGCTGTAGTCAGAACCAGGCTACAGATTATTGAGGGAATGTTGGTCTGGATTTTTGTTCTTGAGGGTTTTTTTTACAACTGTTCTAAAGCTTCCATTTATTTACTAAAATCTAATCTGGAGAGATAGAGATAGTGCCAGATAATAGAGGTCTTGCTCTATTAGAAAAGCACAGTAACACATTTCTATACCATTTTGTGATTTGTGTATGTAAGGCATATGCTCCATTACAAACTGTTTCTGGTATTAACAACTGTAGGATTCAAGCTATATTTATTTTGTCACACAGACATATTCCTGCTATTAACTTTTGGAAAACTCCAGTGCCTCATCTAATGAAAAATAATGGCTTAAACAAAGCACTCACTAGTTTGCTTCTGGAAGAATCCAAGGAGAGCAGCATATCACACTTGTGTTGGCCAGTATTTTCTGCCATGCTCTGTTTCAGTGTGTATGAGAGCAAACAGAATGTATGAATACCCATTCTTTTAAAAAGAAACCTACAGTCTCTAAGGATCCTGAGTATTTGATATGGTTGATTATAACATTCTATTGAATAAATTAGCCTCCTAGGATTTGATGGTTCAACTCTGAAATGGATCACTACATATGCAAATCTAATATGCTACAGAGAGAATAGCTTTTCAGGGACTTTCTCATTCTTTTAAACTACTGAAACTGCTACCTGTCATTTTGTCTAATATTTCTGCATTTGTATGTTTTTTAATCTTGTTCCTATGCTGTGATATTCTCTTGGTTGCATAAATGCCCATGTGCTTGTGATTCTATGAAGAGAAAGAAGGAAGATGGAAATACTCATTAAAAACTAGGCAAGGAATTCCCTGTTTATTCCCTCCATTCTAAAACTGCATTTCTTTTGGAAGTGAGACTACCATTGCTTAAAAATGCTGAAGCTAAAAGATCTGGAGACTGATATTCTCTCTCCATGAAGTCACTAAGGTCATGATCAGCAGTGCTAGCTTCCCTCATGTTGTTCTGCTAATACACCTTAATCTGTCCTGGGGGATGTGAGCTAATCGCTGCTTTTCTGTTGAGGATGTCAGTAGGAATTTCAGTTGCTGCTAATCCTTTCCTGGTTTCTCCATTTGGACACTTGTCTTGCTCCAATAAAGTCATGAGAAAGACAATACTCATTAAGTTTCTTCATAAATATTTACTATTCTAGGGATACCACTGTGAAGTAACTAATCCAGAACTTGATCTTTAGGTGCTTGTAGCAGGAGATGTGTTGAGTTACTCAACTCAGTGGCTTTGGGTCTTCTCTAATTTATACTAAGTCATTTCAAGTCTCAGCCTGTTGAGAACTTGCAGAATTTTTATTTGCTCTGATGCTGATTTGGCCTCATCATCAAGATGAAAGCTTTAGATTTAGGAGCAGTTGGTCTAAGAACAGTTCACATTATTGTATCTGAGCTTAAAAAGAATCACCTTCCTGGCTGATGAGATGGGTCTATCCTTCTCTGCTTTGCATCATTTGGATGATGCCAAGCATCTGAGAAGTGCAAGTAAGAATCTGGTCTCTTATAATTAAACACGAACTTCAACTTCCCCACAAAGCCCATTCCAAACTTTTGATCATTTGTGTTGTCATTTTATGAGATATGTTTGGAAGAACCTATTACAACCAGAAGCAAGGCTACAGTGTAACGAAAGTGTGGGCATCAACTTGTAGCATTAACAGTGTATTCTGGCTTGTTCTCTATTCTTTTCCTAAAAAATACAACATCTTTGCAACTTTTTTCTAAGCATTCAGATTGACTATCTAGAGATTCATGCAGAATGTCTTCAAGAATTCTTTTCCACGGGAAGTGATTAATTTAGAGCCAGTCAGCCAGTCATGGAGACAACCTCTGATGATTCTATCCCATATTTATTAATTCAAATTTACTGATGAGCAGTTTCATCTGCTAGTTTATTATTAGCCATTCAAGTATTGTGGGAACCTTCTGTGACTCTTCACACTCAGCTTTTAGATTTGATTATCTGCATTTTCTATCATTAGTAAACTTTACCACTGCAGCATTCACTCCCTTCAAAGTTTTTTTTTCAGATGCCTTCCAAAACCTTGGTTTCTTGGTGTTCTCCTTGTTTTATGCAAATCATTTATTTTATTGTTGTGTTAATTTTGACACTAGTGGCTGTTATGCATGCGTGTAAGTCTTCTTTCTTACCCATTGTCTGCTTAAACAGCATTTCATAGTAAAACTTCTCAAAAAGTGTTTGCATTCAAAGTATTTTATTGCAATCTGCTCATTAACGTGACTATTGACTCCTTCAGACTTCAAGATGTTTGCAGGAAATGGCATTTTTCTTTGAGAGCTGTGTTCATTCTTTCATATTATATCATCTCTGTCCACAGGTCTAATAAATGCATTTTCACTTATTACCATCTGTTCCTCTGGAACTGAAGATCAAAGGAATTGATGACTTGCACACCACAGATTGTTGCTTGAAAGCTTCGTGTTTGGATTCCTAAGATGAAGAGTAGTAGTCCAGAGGATTTTTGTTGTTGTTCATTTTGTTGATTTGATCTTAAGCCACTAGTGATAGTTCCTATAAAAGACAACTCTTTTACTAAAGCGTCTTTGAAGTCTGTGATAGAAGAATGTCACTGATGCCAGTAGTGAACACTAGTGCAATAAATTGGTTTAGCTTTTCTGCTTTTACATTATTTTGGAGCGCTGCTTTTATGGATTGATCTTCCAATAGCTCCACCTGCGAGACTTTCTCAAGTGTTGTGAGAAAGGGGATCCTTATGCTTTATGCCACTTTGTACTTTGCTGTTCAATACCTTTTTCAATATAACATTTCTGGTCCTGTTTTTAATTAATCAGTTAATAGTTTCTTTTCATTTTAGCATTACTTATTTTTAATGATTGAAATGCTGTTTAATTCTCCAATTGAAGTGTCTTCTCTCATTTTTGCTCTTCTTTCACTCACTTCTGAAACAAGATATACATCACTGGTAAAACCTCATAATCAGCTCCATGCTGCTGACCTTTACCCTTTTTAGCTATGTATTTTATTTTTGTTGTAACTATCTCATTTTTACATAGCTTTTTAAAGCTAGCCCTTATTTTAAAAGTAGCTTGTTTCTCTTTTCTACAAAAAAACTAATAAATTCAGTATTTCATAGTCTGTGTTGCAGAATCACTTTTGTAAGTTACATGCTGCAAGAAGATATTGTGTACTTTGTACAGGCTGTACTCTATTCAACAGGGATCTCTCTTCTTTCTAGGGATTCTCTGGCTCATAGAGTCCTTAAATAAACAACTCATAAAACAGATGTTGAAGAACAATTCTTTACTGTGTGTAAAAATCATTCATTACACATTAATATCTGAAGGGATATTTATGTAGTTTACCTGGAGCTGTGTTTACTGCCCTCATACCCTCTTTAATGTTCCTTTGCAGTTGTTTGTTACTGTCTCATACTGAGTAGGTATTTTGTACCACAAAATTTCTGATTCTGGCACTGACATGTGTACTATATTTTAATACAGTCATTTATGTTATTTTACAATTATTTTGTCTCTCTCCTTTATTAGTGTGATCTGTTCTTTCAATAGTATTTTTTTTCCCTGGCATTATACCCTTTTTTGTTATAATCCTTCCACTAATTTCCTGGTGTACTTTTCCCATTATTATAATTGTTTAAGGATTCTTCTTCGTACCAGACCATTTAGAATCATCATGTTTGTATTAGATATTCTTGGTCTTGGCTTAGCTCCCTATTTTCACATGTTTTGCTTAATTACAATTCCTTAAGAAGAATTCTTAGTTATTTCCTATCTTAGTTGGCATATTCCATTTGCCTTTTTTTTCTGAGGTGGAGTTTTTATCACTCCATTACAAGAAAAATACCTCATCTCAACCTATATGCTCCATCAATCAGCTCTTCCGATCTTTGCCATATTCTATTTTTATACAAAAGCAAAAACAAAAAGCCACATCTTCTGTAATCTTTTAAACACTAGTGCTCAGATTTAATTTGGCAGCCTGCTCCTTTTCTTTTGCTCTTTTTTGACTGCAGAGTTTTGTATATTTGATCTGTTAGTATTGGAGTGGGAAGGTAAGTTGATAAAATTTAACCCCAGATATCTAAGGATTCATGGAGGAGTGCATTTACTGATTACAGCATCAGTAGCAAGTTTGTCTCACTAAGAATAGTATAAATTCTTATGCCTAAGCTACTTGTTTGTAACTTTATTGTACTGCTGGGAGTAAGAGTAGACTTTAATATTACACTCAGTAGTGACTGGGTACTAATAATTCAGCTTTTCAGGTCTAGAAATAGCAGCACCCTTGCTAGCCAGTGTGTTGAGACAGTCTGTAACCTGATTCATTTTCATCCTCAGCTGGATGAAATATATCTTAACTTCAAACAACAGAGAGATTTACACCAGGCAGAAGTGTAGCTGTATATTTCAAATGTATTTTGAATACTGTGGCTTTCAAAACTGAATGCCTATATTTTTTCAGGCCTCCTAGAATCTGCAGAGTCCATAAAAATTCAGGATCATACAGATTGCAGTATCAGAGAAAATGGTCCCAGCTGCCCACTCATTCATTTATTCAGCTGTAGTCATCCAAAACACGCAAAGATGACCATATAGGTGCAATAAGGGGACTCACTTTTCAAGGCTATATCCTGCCTGGTATTTCACAGATGTTTTCTGACAGTTGCACTATCCATAAATTTAGAAATCAACAGCTCCCAGTTCCTGTTCTGAGCCTCTGTTGAAGTACCTGTGTATCGTTGCTCCTGGAAGAGTGGCCCTTTCCCAGTGCATCCCAGGTTTTTTCCTCTGAGTAATTATCAAGGATCTCTCCTCAGGCAATTTTGTGGGCACCTGAGAAAAAGAGGGAATATTCTTCTAGTGTACAATATAACTGCAATCTGCCATCTATAATGGGCTAGCTAGGTTAGAAAATGAAACAATGCAGGAGGAGAGAGAGCAGGGACAAAAGATTAATAGAAAACAAAACCAGTGCAAAAGTAAACCTAAAAAAATAAATAAAAAGGATTCTTTTGAGGAAAAGCAAAAAAAAAGGAAAAAATACAGGTCAGAAATAAGGGAGAGATGAGACTTTTACATCTGTCACTTGAGTAGCTGGATTTCCTATAAACTTCCATTGAGATCCGATTAGCTCTGCAGGCAGCAATCCAAGTGGGAAAGCATTAGATGTAACTGAACTTGTGATAAATCCTCCTGCAGCCAAGCATTAGTCAGATATATACTGATCTAATAACAAGTCATGATTACAGTTTAATCCTGACTGGTACTTTCAGAATTACAGATAAAATGGATCGTTTAGTGTTGACTTTTACAATTCCCCAAGGTAACAGTATGAGGTTCTCATTAACTAAAGGAATTATTCAGTTTGAGGCTGAAGCCATATAACTGTATGCTTCTTTCAGGACTGGGATCATTAGTATTGTCACAGAGGTGTATGTGAATCACTTCTAAAGCAGGTACTAGTCACATCCCATGTAGTAAATTGCTGAGCATCTTACTTAACATTTTTACAGCTGTGATATTAAGTTTTAAAACTTCAGATGGCTTTCTGTTTTTCAGCTCAGGAAGAATCCTTCCTGCTCCACCTTTCCAGATGTCATAAGCATGGCTCAAAGGCTTCATTCCTCCAGTGCCTGAAAGTTGGACTGCAATATAATGAATGTCACATGGTCTTCATGATGTTGGGTGTGATGAATAAGAGAAAGTAATAAGTTACTTTATGGTTGTGTGCCTTAAAAGAAGTGCCACTGGTCATTAGAGATAAGAATGCCTCTTGTCTTGCATGTGGGATCTAGACTGCATTCCTGTTCATTCACTGTACCTGTTATTTTTCATGGCTCAGCGAAAGATTTTTGCTTGAAAGTTGTGATTTGACTCTTCAGTTGTCTCTCATCTAAAGTCTTTTTCTAATAAAAGTTCAGTTTTTTCACTAAACTTGTTTTTTACCAAAAATGAAGCACTTTCTGGAAGATTCAACATAAATCAATTCTTCTTGTGTGACTGATAATTTTCAGCAGTCTTTAAGATTTAACTGAATTTATTTTGTGCTATAAACAGACATTATTGCTGACTTATTGTGCATATATGTTTGGTTTCTACAAGGGCTGCATGCAGTATATATTAGCATTAAATTTATTAATAGATTAAGCTGACACATCTGTTTGGTGGAATCACAGAAAATGATGCTTACTTAATATCTACTTAGGTGGAGATATATCTGAAACGATTTACAACTAGGATCATTATAGATACAAATTTCTTTTTCCAAAGCTTAGTGCATTCTCTTTGTCACTATGATAATTCCTAAGCCATTTTCATGAATACCTTTGAGATTATTTCTCACGTACATATAAGCAAAAGTTTTTAGACTTAATCTATAGTGTGATATTAAATAAAACAGACATGACATGTTCCTATGTGACCTGATCTAGGTGAACCTGCTTCTGCAGGGGATTTGGACTAGATGGTCTCTAAAGGTCCCTTCCAACCCCTACCATTCTATGATTAACAGTTTTAAAGCAAAATACTCTCTTCCAAGTATTTTTGTGTTTCATCTTTCTCAATTCCTTCACATATCAGTATTTTTCAGATTCAAAGTATCATTATCTATTTAAGGTCTCCTTGTTTCTCCTGTTCCCTAAAATGTCATTTATTTTTCCTGAAATCTTTCAGTATCTCAGAAAATATGGATTATGTTGAAGTGAATGTCTGCGGGTGAAGAAATCTATCTGTGTCATAATTCTCAATAGTTTCAGAAGAAAAAGTATTAACATGGAAAAGGAGTGGAGTTGGGAGGACCATCTGATGGACAGAGTGGGTGGTTCTCTCTGGAAGTATGTTTTAGATCAGGAAAGAGAAGTTACCAAGTCTTTTGAGGAAGGTGAACAGAAGTGAGGAGTCCAAAGTGTAAAAATATGAAGGAGAAAGATGAATCTGATCTTGTGTGGGTGCCAAAAGTGCAGCCAAGAGAAGCCTTGAACAGTCTGTCAGTTTGAGTTCAACACTTGGTTAGGGCTACATGAATGCAATAAAAATATCTCCCCATTTCAAACCTGAAAAAAAAAATAAACATCCTGTAAACCTGGTTAGAACTGTAAGAACCTCTCATGAGTTCCTAATGTAGAGCTTGGTGCATATGACTGGCCAAGTGGAAGGAGAGTCCAGCTACAGTGATGCAAAAATCATCTGGTATTACTAAATCTTCATAGAATAATAGAAATATTTTGGTTGGAAAAGACCTTTAAGATAATTTCCAGCCAGTAACCTAACACTGCCAAGCCAACCACTAAACCATGGCCATCAGCACCTCATCTACACAGCTTTTAAATATCTCCAGGGATGGGGGTTCCCCCACCACCCGAGGCAGGCAGTGTCTAAAAATCCTCTCAGTTAAAAAGCTTTTATCTCCAATCTAAACCTCTCCTGGTGCAAATCAAGGCCATTTCCTCTTGCCCTACCACTCACTGGGAGAAGAGATCGACCCTCACCTCACTACAGCCCCCCCACCGGATAGTTCTAGAGAGTGACCTCTCAGCCTCTTCTTCAGACTAAACACCCCCAGCTCCCTCATCCACTCCTCATCAGACTTGTTCTTTAGACCCTTCTCCAAAGCTTTATCAGCTTTGTTGTAACATGGAAGGAGAGGTGAGGGCCTGAGGTCACCTATCTGCGTTTTTGCTGCCGTCTAGAAAGGGAGAGCCTGAAGGTTGATAGCTGGGAGTGATGTCTGGCTGATATGAAAGCTTCCCTATTCGGAACTTTCTCTCTGAATACTGGACGACGATCACCTCAAGGAAGAGACCAGCTTGCTGCAAACGCACGAGGTGCCTTTATTTCGGAGCTCCAGGCCATCTCATACCTCACGCAGGAGATAGAGGAGGCGACCCCGAGGCCCCGGCGGGGAGGGTTTATATAGAGAGGGGAGTGGAAAATTCCAGCACATCTGCACATCAATAGTGTGGGGAAGGAGAGAGGAAAATCCCAGCACACCTGCGCAGTTCCATTCGATACAAACCCCAACCATACCGAAACAAACCCCAACATGTCCAGACATGCCCAAACGAGCCAAAACCCAAACAAGCCCCAATCCAGGTCACCCTGATAGTGTGTGGGGGGGGAGTAATGTCCTTAGTTTTACCCTGCAGTTTCTGACGCCATTTTGGTTCAATTTTTTTTTCCTTTCTTTCAGATACAGGCATGACAGAGGGCTAGACTTGATTTGAAGAACCTCCGGTTTCCTTTGCCCCTGAAGAGTGGCTGCTGAAGACCTGCTCTGGGCAAAAGGGAGAGCTTGGGGCCTTCTTCACCCAGGATGTGCCACATCTATATGTCCCCAGTAGGTTAACTGATTTCTTTGCTCCCACTTGGTACCTGGGAACTAACTCACATGCACACATTGAATCTGGTTCGTGGGAACCAGTGCATCAGAGGGAAACCAGGCCAACAGTCCAAAGGGATACAGGCTAGTTGAGGGGTCATCTGAGCTCCTATCTCGTGTTCATTTGACAGCAGAATTATACTAGCTTCAGTAAAGTAAATCCTAATTTTAAATTGTGTAACTGCAAATTGAACCAATTGTGTAACTGCAAATTGTGATGAATATAGGTGGGGTTTTTTCCATATAGACATATAAATCTTTATTTATTTGTTCTAATCAGTGTATAAAATATCACTTACAATATAATCTCTTATTTAATTTCCTAGTAGTGGTGGCTTTCCTGCTGTCTCATAGTCTGTTTTCAACATAAACACTGTTTAATAGCAGTCTTTATAATAAGGATCATCATTCCAACTTCTATGCTTTCAGTGTTCAGTAACAAATTTTTCAGATGCACATGGCAACAACTGTGTTGTGAGTGGATAGAAAGCATAAACCAAATTTTTAAGGTACGTTCATCTGAAAACCTGTTTGATGAAGAAAAACAAAGCAAAAGGAGATCAAGTTTCCCACATATTGAGGCAATTCGTATGTTGCACGCTTCAACACCTTTATCACTGATGTGTATTGAAGAAAATATGTCTTTTCAGCCAATTTCTTTCATAGGCATAGCTCTGAAAGATTAAAAAATCCAAAGCCCTGAGAATTATAACGTGTTAGTCTAACTGCTGACCAAAATTAATTCTTTCTTTTCTAGTATGAACAAACAGAATTCTGATTTTGTACAAGATTCACATTCAACTGTATCGTGGCCTGTTGCAAAGTTGCTGTAGTAAGAGTTGCAAGTAGTTTTCAAGAGGGAAGGAATTAAGAAGTAAAAGTCCATTTAGGAAAATGCAATGCAGCATATGGATATGTAAATCCTGGAGTGTCAGATAAGCTGCACCTGAACAGCCTCTCCTGAACATTCCATGAAGTTCAGGTGCTCAGTTAAAGAGCAGATCACATCATATCTCTGGAAAGCCAGCTGTTTTGTAGCATTACTAAAGGAAATCCATTTCAGTGAGAAGGCATCAAAAACATTGCTCCAGCAGTGGACTTCTAGTGATATAATCTCTCTTTTAGTAATCAAGGGTAATCTTTCTTCTAAAGAAAAAAACCTTGAGGTCAGACATTTCTTTTAGCAACAAAATAAATACTAATTATGTGGGGTTTGTCTGAACTTCACCCTTCTGGTGTAGCAGTGGTTTATCCTATAGATCTTTCGAGGCTTTTCAAGCAGTATTATAAGGAATGTTTTAGTAGGAAACACCTTTGATATTTTCCTATAAACAGAATTATTTTAGATAATAAAAAACTGAGAAAGAAAATAAATGAGTAATAAAAGACTTGCTGTAAGAACAGATATGTTCCTGTTAATTCTGTTAATTTCCTAAGCACTTCCAGAAATCACCTATCACAGGATTTGAGTTGTCTTCTGGAATAAGTTACCTTGCTATATATATTCCTATCTATAAATATAGCATAAAGAAATAATAATACTTCAGATTAGACATGTAACTTTCAGACAGCTAAAACTGAGCCTGACTTTTAATTGTTATTTTAAGAGTCATTGTTCAGAACCCTTGATTGCTTTGCAATTGCGTGTGATAGAAATCTATTTAAATCAATTTCTTTTCATATTCTTGTTCCAGGAGCTGAAGAGCTGCTATTTGTCAATCCTTTTCATTATCAGTGTCGCTATAAATTCTTTTATGATTATATTGATGCTGTCAGAGGAAGGTAGCTGACAAACTCATGCTAAAACTTTATATGGGATCAAGAGGAAGCTGGAAATTTTCAGGGAAGAGATGTGCTCTGAGGATTTCTATGTACTTAGAGATGATTTCTTCATTTGGCAATGCTGAAAGTACTTGGAAAGCAATGCAGTGTGAGAGCCTTGTTCTGAAATCCTTCTCTAGCATCCTCTTTTGGCAGCTGGTACAAACAGGGATCCTTTGTTCTGAAGCACTGTGGCCATATTCATGTATTCAAATAAATTTGAACTTGTGAACATAAGAATTTAGAGCTTGGGACTTGACTGCCAGTTCAGTAAAGATAACAAGAGTCAAGGCCTGGATTTTTCACCTGAGAGAACTGATTTCTAGATGATATGGTGAGCCCAATTCGTACCAGATTCCTGTAGAAATAAATCACGAGAGGTGTCCATTGCTTTTTAGTAGACTGCAAGCACCACTCAAGCCATCTGTTCATAAACTTCTAAGGAGTGCTAGAAAGAAGTTGCTAGTACAGAGATCCATCAATCAAATTGGTTCTTCACAGTGTGTGCTTGCACACACGTGTACAGATGTACCTCTATACCCAGCACACAGATATGTTTTATGTTCTTTCCTGTTGCTTTCCCTAAAGCATTTTGAGGCTGAACTTTTAAGGGGGTTTTTATAATTTTTGTTTATAGGGAGATGCTAAACATTTTAATAGAACTCTGTTTTGTAGACTCCATTTTTACTGCATTATTAAAAAAGCAACCGGTGTAGATTGTTGAGAATTTCAAAACCTGATTTTTCCTTCTGTGTTTACAGTTTGCAAGCATCACATAGAAAAAAGTTTAACAAATATGACTTTAATTCAGACAACATGACAAACATGAAGTCAATGTCTCTGGAGATACTGCAAAGCCATGAAGCTTAGGTGCTGAGGAACAGCGTTTAGTGGTGGGCTTGGCAGTGTGAGTTTAGTGGTTGGACTTGATGGTCTTAAAGGTCCTTTCCAATCAAAAAGGATTCTGATTCTATGATTAGTGATTTTTAATGCTCTTGATGACCTAATAGCCAAATATACAATGTTTCTAAATTCCTCAGTCTCCTTCAAAAACCCTCTCTCTCATTATACTTGTTACTACAACAGTGAATATGTCCCCAAAACCAATGATCTTGATAAACCTAGGTTGAAAATTAGGTTTATATTCATAGATTTCAAGCTGGGATTTAAAATATCCATAGGATTCTGTTGTTTATTTAGAGGTTATTGGAGCTCTCTCTTTAAGCTGCTGATTTTTCTGACACTCTCACCAGCTCAGCAGATATACTTTCATTAACTCCACTAATCAAGACTATTCAGGTCAAGTGTTTTGGGTCATCTCATTCAGTGTTCTGTATACCTGGCATATACTTTTACCTTGCATTAGTGTGCCTATCAGAGAGAAGTCAACAATAGTGCAAAAGCAGAAGAAGGCAAAACTCTACTTAAAAATATTCCTTAGGTCACTTAAGGTGAAAAAAATCTTGAGAAAAATACAACTAAATGCACAGAGACCTGTTAATGAACACCTAATATGATGGATAAATAATGATTTGTTGTACTCAAAATTATTCTTGGAATTGTTAACTAAGATACTTCAGGTTAAGCTTCCAACAGTAATGCTCAGTCCAGGTAAAATGCTACAATTTATGGTACTGGTGTTTTTTAAGATTTTTTGTCACGTCATGTATCTTTGTACAACAATTGCAAAGTTGTACAAAGAGTTCTTATTGTCATTTCAGACACACAGTTGAACTCAAGGGGTTTTTTTTTTCTAAAAAGAAGGTAGTATTGGCCAGTATCAACCCATAAATATTATTTCAGTATTAACTATTTTTGTGTTCCTGTCTTGTCCACAACAAAGAATATTCATCCTAAACCTCATCATTTTTCTAGCAGTCAGTTTCCCTGGTAACAAAGCCAATGATCTAAGTTTCTGCTGCAGATTAGTCCAGGGTAAATATGGAGCTATATTACTGTCTTAATTTGAGGCTAGATTCTGATGCACTTGTAAATAAAACTGGTGTTAGTAACATTACATGATCTCTTATTTAAGGCTTTTTTTTCACCTCAGGTAGCTAAATCCACAACCAGTGAGACAAATAAAACACCAAACTTCTCCATGCTCCTTCTCTTCAAACCCCTTTCTCTCTCGTACACATCAAATGATTAAAATGGCATGTCCAGTAATAAGAAAAGATTTGTCTTTGTTCCTGGATCACTGCTGTATCAGTCCCAGGATAAAGGTCTTTTAGTATGTCTATAAGGAGGTATGCATCTGTTTTCTGACTAGGATACATTAGGTGATGATTTCTCTCAGAAGTATCCTAATTCCCTTCCATATTTTTTTCTAGCTAGCCAATCCCAACATAATCCTATTAAAATTAGTTATAAGGCATATCTACCAATGAGACTTAATATTACAGAGAGGATTATAGTACCAAAATGTAAAACACCAGCACATGATGAAACCTTGTAACCATACCTCCTGGATGTTTACCCAGGCTTTAGGCATGCTTTGTCAACTGACTTTCCCATGTATCAATAAAATGCCTTTCTTTAATTGCCTGTCCATTCCACACATAGCAGGCAGTCCTCATTTCTCACCCCTCACACTCTCAGCTCTGACTCAGAGGAGCATTGGTACAGGTCTTCCTTTTATGATTCTTTCCTTGTTTTTTACATGCTCCTGTAAGCAGTGGAATACTATTTGGCTTCCTGTCAGCAGTTGCTGAATTGAAGTTGCTGTATTCAATCCAGACCACTCAAGAGAGAATTGCCAAATAATAAAGCAGCACATGATCTATGCTTAGCAACTGAATTTGCTCACTTCAGCTTGTAATCTGTATGTAGCTGCTTTTGCATGTTGCTACTTAATCAAACATCGCCACTACTTGAGCTTTGATTCATGTTTTTTCATAGGCTAACCATTTGGAGTTCATAGAATGACTTAATTTTGTCAAGTTATGTCTTGACTTGATGCTGCACTAAATTGAAGCCAGAAGTAGAAATACTTGTAATTGCAATACCATTGTTGTTAGCTAAATCGCTGTCCATCTGAATGAATACAGGCTGAAATGCATGATGTGTAGGTATGCAGAGACAAAGTCTCAGACTCTGTGCAAATTCAAGCATTTCTGCATGTTTCTGTATCATGTACATTCATGTGATTGTTGAAAGTTTACTTCACCACACCATAACAGTTGGAGATTTGCTTTGCTTTCAAGAACATGGAGTAGCTGGGAGAAGTATCCAGGTGTGCCTCACATCTGAAATGCTGCCACGCTACCAAGGCACCAAGGCGGCATCAGAATGTCTGCCACAGCATCTCATGCCCTGCCCCTTGCCTTGCTTGCCAAAATTAGGTTTGCATAAGTGCCAACATCTGGTGCAAGCCATACTGTACCTTGGATCTGTGCCTTGCCACCACCTGGAAGAAAGGCTGTAGTTTAAAACCTGGAACGGAAAGGCATTGATTTTGTGAGCGTAACATTTCTGTTTGTGTCTGCTGCTCTGTGTGTTTCATATTAGATAATAAACTGAGAGGACTGCATGTATCTAAAGCTAAACTAGCTATTTAGTGATGGAACTTTTTGTAAATTAGGTGACAGCAGCTAGCAGTCAAGCCTGATGGCAGCAGATGGACTTTGTGGTGCCTATTCCAACTTTTTTGCTGCTGTGCTACCCTCTCCAAATTCCACACTGGTTGTGACCTCTTTATTTTAAATACAAGCACAGTTGTTTTCTTTTTCCTGATATTTACTTGGTTGCTTTACCCAAAGGATTCTATTGCAAGAGACTGAAGAGGCTTAGTCTGATACTGGACCACTGTAGTGTCTCTGGCTTCATTGTCCTTCCAGTAATGCTGGCTTTTCAGCAAGCATCCAGCCTTTCATCTCTATTCTCAATTTAGATGAAGGACTTTCTCAGCACTATTACTGTATTTCTTCTTTGGGAAGTTTCTCATTTGTCCATTCTAGTTGCATCTAAATAACCATGGGCCCTATAGTGCTAATCCCCTCATCATGCAGACCTGGCACCCTCACTGTCTATGAGTCAGGATTCCTCATAACAGAGTAGGTAATAATAAAAGGAGACTGATACACAATCATTATTTAGCCTATCCAAAAGTGTGAACCATAGAACTCCACAGCTTCTGTAATACCAGCTTCACTCTTTTTTTGAGTTTAGTTTTGGGAAGACTTCTTTTGTGCTGACCCACTTGAAGGCTGGGATTGTTGTAAGCTTGTTTGCTGTGCCTTTGTGCAGTAGTTGTCTGTCCTTTGGCAACAGTATTCAGTCATGGTTGGTACTTGAAGCTCCCTGAGCATAATGGTCACTCAGCTGTTGTCTCTGGACTGCTGTTCCACACCTGCATCTAGCTACAATGTCCTGCTGTACTTAGGACTCCTGTCTTTGGCTGCTAATTCTTAAGTCTATTTGATAGATGATGGTGTGTCTTTTCACCTATAGCCATGGTGTCTAGTAGCCTGTGATGCCTTCTGCAGTGTGCTGTGTCAGACTACTGTTCTCTTCATAACATCTTGCAATATGCCTCTGTAGCAATTCTGGCACACTGCTGCAACAAGTTTACTCCACCTTGGAAACAGGGTGTTTTTTACATTAGTGCATCATGAAGCCTGGGTGCTTGTGTTCTGAGTCCAATGTATTGAAGTCCCTTAGTGGTGCCAGGTGGGAGCTTTTCCTGACTGTCAGACTTTGGCTTATCCTTAGTACCCACATACTTTGTGGGTGAATAAGGGAGGGAGCTGGGAGAGTGGTTCACATTTCTACTGGATATTTAAACTCTGCTGCTTGGAATTAGGCTCATTTTCTGAAGCCAGTATGGTGAATCTCCTGTTATCTTTCAAATGAGGTTTAGATTTTCTGTTACTTTTGTCTAATCCAAGCCCAGGCAGCTTGAATTCCTCTTTATCTCTGTGCCTTTTGACATTGGTGAAGAGATAGTTTTAGTAAAAGACACAAAGCACATGGACTCAGACAGAAATTGAGCAATCTGAATTTGAGTGCTAGTGTCCCATCTTACAAAATAGACTAATACCATGTAGTTTCTTGTCAAACTATCCCTTAAGCTTTTGAGGGGCATCCCTGGGCAGTGCAGGAGCTATACTGTGCATATAGTCTGTTGTTCCTTACATGTACAAGAAGAAATCAGACATATTATTCCAGAATATCCTAAATATTGAAGTCCAGTATTAGGCAGAACCTATGAACAATTTCCTGGGGCACTTTAAACAACAGGGCATGCCCCTTAAAGTCTCAGTGTGTCTCATGGATGAGTTTGATGCAAATTGAATCATGGATGCAAATTGAATCATTGAATAGAAAGGCAAAAAATAGTACAGTCCAGACACTGTACTATTCTTATTCTGTGGGGTGAGCCTTTTCCCTCATAACCAACTAATGAGGAGTAGGTCACTTCAGTTAATGCCGTACTATGGACAACACCAAAGTAGATCAGATACCAAGAGAGAGATTTAATTTGTTTCATGATTCACTTTGCAAGGCTCTGAAGTAAATTAGTACATTAAAACTGGTTTCATAAAAGAAAAAAATAACAGAAACCACGCAGTATTGTCACAGAACTGATTTTGCTAAAATAAATCAAAGCATAAGAAAATTTAGATAGGATTAAGCATGAAAACATGCTCTGCCATTTCAGAAATGCTTGGTACCACACAGAAAAAAAAACTACTGGGATTTTTTTCTATTGTTCTTGTAAAAAGTAGATCCACTTCTGTGAGCATCAGACTTGAAACATTCCTAGAGTATCTGATGTAATCAAAGGGATGCGAATGATTTGCTGGCATTTGCGAGTGGATGTTGTGCTCTCCTCATTTACAAAATCTTCTCAGATGTTGCACTTCAAACCCTCTCTGGATATTTGATTCTGTGAACGGCTGCTGAACATGCAGATTGATTGCTTCTCTTCCATATACTGTTGAAGAGTTCATTTAAGCCTCTGAAGTCTGGTGTGGTTTATATTTGAGTGCCATCCTGAGCCTATGTTCAAGCCTAAAGCCATTCTGTAGATTCAGTGTGCATCCATGCTGCTCAGGCCTGAACCTCTGCTTGGCAGAAGACTTTGGGAGACTTTGAAGGTGAAAAAGAAGAACATGCTGGGAGTCCTAAATAAAGGTCTTCAGAGCATAGAGAGACTGGACAGAGCCTGACTGAGTCATCCACCAAGTGTCTATTACAGTTTAGTAGCAACGTTATATGGTTAGGCTCTGCCACCCACCGGTATAGTAGGCAGGTGGTAAAGCAGCCAAATACAAGGCATCCCTTTGCCAATATAGTGGACAAGTAAAGCACAACAAAGGGTGTGTGTGGTCCCTTAGCACCTCCATCCGTGCTAACACAGACATTAGTGTGTGACATGGCCCACCTTAGCAGCAGCAGTGGCTAGAAATGCCAAGCAAAATATGATGGTAAGGGAAGCATGCTCAGCAGCCCATGTGTGTAGAAAACATGGATTCCTTCAATACACTCTCAGAGGCAGAATGCAACTGGCATATTTTCTTCTGCTTCCTTGCTGAGCTCACTTGGCCCAGGTCTTCATGTTGCTTAACTATTCAGTCAGCTCAACAATTTAAAAACTGGAAAATAGCTTGAACTACTTTCCCAAAACCTTCATGCCAGTATGAAGGTCTCTTTTAAAAGTAGTTCTGAAAGAATTCCTCTTTTTAAAAAAAATCTGTATTTTTCCTTAGCTTTAAGTATGTAGTGTTGTAACATTTAATCAAAGGGCTGGTTGACAAGATGAAGAACTTCTTCAGCCCCAGCCAGATGGTACTTGCCAGTAATATGCAATGCAAGGTTTGGTTTAATGTTAGAGCTGAGCAGAAGCCCCTGTAACTTTCCTAGAGTCCTGTGGCTTGTATCATGTAAAGGTTCCAGTCTAGATATACATCTATATAAACAATGAGGCAGATAGCATAACAATATATCATTTTCCTTTTCTTGTCAACATCTTGTCACCTTAGATGAAGGAGGAAGGTGGATTTTCTGCCAAGATTAACGGGAAGACTTCTTGTTAGTATTGCCAGTTGTTAGAAGGGCTTGGCTCAGCCATGCTGGCTGGTGCTGGAACTCTCCTGCTCAGGGAAGTAGATGAGCACAGTTTGGCCTTTGAACTGGTGTCTGCACGACCAGGGAGCTGCTGCCCCCCATATCAAGGAAATGGTCTGTAGACTGGAGCTTCTGTGGCAGAATATATGTAGATCACAGAAGTACAGGCTATAGAGGGCTGTAAAAATTAGTCATACAAGTCAAAATAAAAACTAGGAATGATTGTAAAATTAATTTAATCAGCTCAAATTAGTTCCAACAAATTAAAGACTCCAAGACCCTAAGTCCACCCAATTTCACATTGTAGTTCTTTGCAAGGAATAAGAAAATGCAAAATTCTCATTGTTCATATTTTTTTTCCCACAATTTGGTTACATCAAAAATAATACCAGATTAATAGAAATAACAGGAGAGCCACCCTTCTCCCCAACACCTTTCACACAGTATTTTTTTCACAAGTATTTTTTTTCTTCTAAAAATAATAGAATAAAATCAAGTGGAAGTGGTCAGAATAGTTCTTTCACTTCCTCTTGAAAAACCATAAAGTCTTTCATCATTTTTTATCTAAAAGAAGTATTTTCTTCAATAATTATGATTAAAAGGAAAGATTTGTGTGGTTATTTTAAGTGTTGTGATGCTTTGGTGCATAATTTGATGAGGCTTTTAGACTCAGTCATGTGTATCACCACACTGCTGAAGCGGTTCTGGCAGCGAACACAGAACCACACAGTTCTGAAGTCCTTCCTTTGCTTTTCCCCATCTTCAGTGGAAAGATTTTCCAAATCTAATAATTAGCGGAAACGTTTGTTAACTAGATAATGATTTAGAACTTAATTTTTATGTTATGCAAAATGTAATTAAAAATGTAAATCAATAAAATGCAACTGTGGATGGGCATTTTATAACTTTAAAAGCCAACTAATCCATATCAAATAGAAGCAGCAATTTTTAATGCATTCAGTATTATTGCAGAGGTTCTCAGGCAGGGTACATTAATTTTCACATTAGAGATGGGCTGCTGGAGAAAATGTAATATTTTAAATGTAGCAGCACTTTCTTTCAAGGAGGAAAGGAAAGTTCAGAATTTTCCCTTGACACAATATGTTACTTTCAAAGTTACATTTTCTACCAACAGAGTTCAAGACAGGAAAACTTAACGATACAATTCTTGGTTTCTTTATGAGATTTGGAAAGTTGCAACAAGCTCTTTTGTAGAGTCTTCTGCAGACTTGAATCCTGAAACTAGTGGATGGCCCTTAAACACAGCAGCCTATTCAACTGTAGAAGTGGGAGCCTGTTTTTTTTAGTTTACCAATGGGACAAAGAGAAATAATGTCAAAGGTGAGAGGGGAGGCCAGCTGTAATAGTGACTCTACTCTGCAAAGTGTCTCCACAATAGCATATGCTGAGTATGTCTGAGTAATACTTTGCACAAAAGCCAGTCAACTGATTTCTCTGTCCAGGCTGGTCTTGTGTTGCTTTGCTAATCCCAAGAACTCCAGGACTTAACCTGTTCATGGAGATTTCAGATTCATAACCATGTACAGTCAGCTTCTTTTATTCTTCTGCCTTAAGCTGTCTTTCAAAACTACATAGATATATCTTAAGGTGGCTATTCTAGCAAGTCTTTCAACATTTCTTTCAGATGTATCTTCTACAAAATCTCCTTATGTCCTATGTTTTGCTGTGAGCCCTCAATGCCTTTATTTGGACACTTGTTTCTATGCCTGGTCCAGAGCAGGTTATCACTTTATTTGGTTTTATAAACTTCAGATTTTTCCACTGTAGTTCCATACAATATTGGTAGCAACTTAAAATCCATTAATTGCTTCATTTTTGTGCTGACAGCACTACCAATTTGTTCTCTTGTGTAGGTACATAAGAGCACAGAGCAAAATATTCACAAACATACTTCCAAAGTAATTTAAATCTTTTCTCTGCAAGCAGCTCCCCTCACTGACAATTCTCTTTCAAGATTTTTAGTTATTATTTGCAGTCCAGTAGCATCAGTGGATCTCAGAGCTCTGTTACATCAGATACTGAATAAATGCAAACATACATTTTTCTCCCCAAAATACATAATGTAAAGAGTATCTACACAAAGGTGGCAGGTAGGCCCAGATTGCTGTCCTAATGCGTTTTTCCAGTTGGTCTTTCAGTAAGGTGACAAATGCCTTTTCTGGATGGGAAGCAGTGTGAAATGATCTCCCAACAGGCATATTTAGACACATGCTTAACATGCAGAACAGAGTTCAGAAGCTGATGTTGATAGTGCTCCACCAGTCTGGAAACAGACATCCAGAGATTTGAGACAGGAAGAAGTGATGGATTTACATTTCCTTGGTTTTTCTTTTCCAGTCTGAAAACACCTGATCTAAATATCTCACTAGCCTTATAATACCATCCACAAATCTACTACTAGTCTTTCATTAACAAGAGAGAAAATTCTACTATTTTTCTCTGGTATAATTGCACTTTCCAATGAAGCCTGAATAAAGCCTGAATTCCGAATAATGTTGATATATTGGCTCACTTAGAAAAGCATTGTTAGCAGCTGATTGCTTATATAATCTCCTTGGCAATTTTTTACATTTAGGTTGTCCTTATTTTGTAACAAGAAAAGAACATAGAGGTTTTTACTTCAATTGGGTCCATTAATTTTCGTAAGTCATTTGGACAGCAAGGTATTTAATCAACCTCCTATGCAGTTTCAATGAGACACTATTTCCAAAGAACTTAACACTGAGTGCTTTTAGTCTAAGGCTTAAGGCTTTTGTTAGAAACAAGCCATGCTATCCATGAAAGATTAATGCCCATATGAACAAGAAGGGGTAATGTAATCGGGAATAGTAGTCTTATATCATCATAAAAAATGGGGCTTACTAAAAATTCCAGTAAAACAGGTTTGGAGAGTTAAACAAACCCCCATCGCTGGTTCTCTTATCATTAGCAACAAATTAAAACTAATTACCTTCTAATCACAGAAGAACACAGTCTGATGTTCCAGTCATACTTGGTAGTGATTATAAAGGCAGGTGTGGAGCAATGGGAATGCTCAGCTAACAAGCGTGAAAGACATGAATGACTAGAATTAGTTCTGTATGTTGTGCTAATTTTCTTTCAGGTTTTCCAATCTGAATGGAAATGGGAGGATTTATACTTCTCTTTTGTTTTTTCCCAAAGATGTTCTGTGCAGAGAAGCACATTTTGTTGATTTGTAGACACACAGCATTTCAGCCAAGCAATTTGAAGATATATTCAAGCTGGATACATTTCCCTGAGATTCTAGAAACTCTAATGATAGAGAAAGTAAAGAGCAACTGCAAAATTCCTTGTGCCCCTTCAACTTCCTTTTGTTACATTTTCTAATATTATGTTGGAGAATGAAGAAGCCTTTGAAACAGCCAGAGAAACAAAAAATCCAAATCAAAACTTTGATTACAGTTTGCAGCAAAGTCTCTTTCCAATCATAGCGCTTTTGAATTTGCTCTACATGGTATATCATATTTTGCTGACTATTTTCTTTTTTCTGTATGCATGCTGAACGCTCTCACTGTCATATGTGTACAGCATGGAACTCAATTCTCACTCATTTTGGTTAACCATCATTTTTTTTTCTGATGAGACTTGTTAATCTAAGATAGGTCAACTTTTCTGGCCAATCCATACCTTCTCGACTCCCAAATCTAAGTGGGGAAACCAGTTCCTAGGGGGGAAAAAAAACATTACAAAGAGTAGATTTTTTTTTAAAAAGCCACTTTTCTAAACTGCTAAAGAGAACAAAATAATGTCAGTACATATTGTGTTAAAGAATTATATAAGAGACAGATTTTTATAAACTTAATGTCATGGGAAAATCTTGCTGCTGAATATCTGAAGAAGTGAAGATGCACTAGTGGGCAAGCAGTGAGCTGAAAGGAAGGTGTCATTGCAGCTGCAGATGGATATCCATCAGGATACCAGCAGGACTGGCTTTGAAATTAGAGCAGGTTTCTCATAGCCCTGTCCTGGTTGGATTTTAAATATCACCAGTGGCAGAGTGGTCAAACAGATCTTCACCACACTGACTGTGAAAATATTTTGCTTTATATCTAATTGGATTTCCTATGCTACAACTTGTGGACATTACCTTTTGTCTATTTATTGTGTGCCTCTCATAAGACTTTGGCCTTGCCTTCTCTCTATAATCCTTCTCTTGGCAGTGGAAGACTGCAGTTAAATACTCTCTTAGTCTTTTCTTTTTAAGGCCAAGCAAGCCCAACTCTCTCATTGTATCTCACATGCTTCAGCTACCTAACCATCCTCGTCGCCTTCTGTTAGACATGTTTTGCTTGTACTGGGACAATTGGACAATGTACTGTACTAATAGGACAATATTTTACTTGTACTTTTCATTATTTCATTTCAGAACATTCCTGTCAGTCTGTTCCTCGAGTCAAGGTAAACATCATCCAGTGTTCTCTTCCCACTCACAAAGCAAGTCATTTCATCACAGAAGACAGCCAGATCGATCAGGCACAAGTTGCTCTTAGTAAATACATATGCCACCTGCCTCCAGTTACCTTCCTATCTGACAGGTCTGTAGGACACTTGATCTTCCTTCTTGCCTTTCTAGAGATTAGCATAACATTTCCCCTTTTTTTTTTTCTTTCTTTTCTGTTTTTTTTTTCTGAGTCATCAGGAACCCATCTAATCTTTAAAATGTGGAACTTGTGAAAAAGGGTGTAGACTTTACTGAATTGTGTGCAATTTTGGGTAGAGTAACTGTGTGAATATATGATTAATAAACTCAAGCAACCCCCTAGGTGCAGGATAGCATGATGAACACACAGAGTGGAGCCCAACATCAGATATTCCATGTACTGAATATGTGAATCAAGTGAAACGTGTAGACTTTGTTATGGAGTTTTCCGTCATTACTTCCACTGTTTTTTGTACTTTTACTTGCATTTCGAGGACTCAGACTTTTTGTGAATCAACTGCAAGATCTTTTTTGAGGATATAGTGTCATGATTTAGGATTTCATAGCATCTGAAATATCATACAGAAGCACCAACTTTGGCAGTGCTGACTTAAGGTAAAAAGGATGGAAAATTGCAAGGATCCTCTGTCACGACTAAAGTCCACAAAAGACACATTCTTCTCTTTTCAGTTTGAATTTCATGCAGCATTATGATTATTTTGGCTTTTTTTTTTTTTTTTTTAAGCTGGGCACTGGTGTAAGTAACAGATTTAGTTAATGCCATAAAGTTGGTAAGTTATGATACTCCCAATATGCCAAATCCCTGTTAAATTGGTGTCTTTTAAGCTCTTTTGTAATTTTGACATTCTCCATAAACAACACACAATGCAATTGCCAACAGACTCTAGTTGGTGGGGGTTTTTAAAATAAACAATTACACTTGAATATTCATTTTCTGGTACTGATAAAAAAAAATTCAAAGACACAAAAAACCCAACCCCAAACCACAATCATGACTGGGATTTGTTGTGAGGCAATTATGTGTTTAAAGTAATTAAAACTATCACCCTTTACACTGAATGTTCTAAAAATTCTCACATAATTGATGTAGATCTTGTCCAGAGAGTAGGTTTTGTCTCCAATGGAAAAGAAAATACTATTCCCAGATTTCAAAATCAAGTGCTTGGCTTTTACTGCATCCTCTTCTTCCTTCAGTGCTGCTTTCCCCCCTATCCCCCAAGCAACTATGCAAATCCTAAGTGACTTCAAAATAAATTCTGTGCTTTTAAACAAATGTAACTTGAAATGTGAGTAGCAAAGCATTTTCAGATCATGCTTCCCAGATCCTGTCCCTGTGTAATATTATAAAAAACACAATGATATCATTTTCTGGAAAATGCTAGAAATGGTGAATAAGAATTTGCATAAACAAATGAAAGAAACTAGGTTGACTGTCAGAATACAAATGCAAATTTTGACCAAAAAAATCTACTTCTTCTTTGTATTCTTATGAAACATATCAAAAGCAGAAAGGTGCTCAATGACAGCTGCAAATAGAAAAATGTTGATAGAAAATTTAGTCTTATACATGAGGCAGTGAACTGAGATGACGCTGTTCTGTCAGTGTTTTAGAAATGCCATCTGGGATTGGAACCTGCATTCACATGGACTTTTCAGAGGACTTACACTCAAAAGGCTTTTCTTAATTGATGTTATTAATATGCAGTCTCTCTGTATTTCTTGCCTAACTAAGGAGACTCACCTTTCTCCAACCCACATTAATTCACGTTGTGCTGATTTAATCATGGCCTATTTAATCATAATGTATTTAATCATGGTTTATCTGAAACACAGAACCCAAACTCGAGTGAGTAACAAAACCTGCAAAGATGTGAAGTGCTGCAGAGGGTAGTGGTGTTAGTAACAAAACACCCCTGCCTTTTACACTCTCATTGTTCCTCCAGCAGATGCCACAGTGCTCTCAGGGCTAAGTGAATGTCCATACAGTGTTATAAACAAATCCACCAGGATGGTTCTACTTTCCTTGAAGTCAGTAACTCCAATGTGTGGCATTACATAGATGTTATGAGGGTGATCACCTGCCTTCAGCTATTTGATTCAATTCCTTTGTTTCAAAAATAAATGAAAATTAAGAAAACTAACAAAACCATGGAAACCGTTCATTAGTGAGAAGATGGTTTTCAAAGATGAAAATAGAAGAATTAAGCTTTCCTATAGCTTTGGATTCCACGAAGGACCAAAAAAAAATAACTCACTGAAATTTCCCCTACTTCCATATACTAAAACTCAGTAGGAAATTTGACTTCTACATGTCTTCATTTGATGTTTTGTGAGATCTATACATATGAATATTAAGATCGTGTGTTGAAAGACAAGTGAAGCGTGCTACTGCTGTACTACCAGCAAGGGACCATCATTATTGTTTAATCAGTTTCCAATATGTTGCTATTTTAACTTGGCTCTTCCTAACTTTGCTTAAATTAACATTAAGGGAATAGCCTCCCTTTTAAATAGTGCACCACGCGGATAACTTGGGATTTCAGTTTCTTCTCTTTAAAAAATCATTAGTGGCACAGTAATCATGCTATGTTGTCATAAACACATATCCCATCAGCAGCTATATAGTTATATATTTAAAATTGCTAATAGCTTACAATGTGATCATTATGGCTAATGCTCTTGAACAGTATCCCTCTGATCTTTCATTACCTTTTGCATAAACTCTAGCAACCACTCAACCAAATCTCAGTCCCCACACACAGAACTACATGAATTAAATTAAAATGTACTTTCTCTGGTATTTTTTTCCAAGGTCCTTGCTTTCCAAACCTACCTGTCCTGTATTCATTAGAACTAACTGTCGTGTAGTTTAAACAGCCTGTAAGTAGCCCTGATCTCCATGGAGTCTGAATGGCTGAGTAATATAACTGGACAGTTAAGGATTTTCTGTCGAAGCTGACTGATGTTCATTTTAATAATCCTAGACTTTCCTTCCCTTAATGTTTCAAAGAGTCATTAACAGAATTCAGCCTTTTTTTTTTGGTCCATTAAGAATAAGTCTGTGTACCTGGTGACTCTTAAGGTAAGGAGTTGCATCACTTGACAAAAGATATGATGATGGTAGTGTAAGTGTAGAGGGATAATTTTACACAAGGATTTTGCGTTTAATGGTGTATCTTCAGTCCTGGACTATCTGTGTCACAAAAGTGTTCTTCAAATTCCCACAGTTAAATTTAAAATACTTATGTACTACATTTATAAGCAAGATGGATTTGAAACCTTTTTTAGACCGCTCACTGCTATGAAACACAAGATCCAAACCCCAACATACTCTTAAGGATATGACCTACTTTTATTTCTAGCCAGTGGAGATTTATATTAGTCTGCCTAGAGAAAGGTAGTTTCATTTCCTTTAGTCTAAGAAACACACAAAAGTATTTCTGAAAACATTAGTTATCATAGAATCATAGAATGGTAGGGGTTGGAAGGGATCTTTAGAGATCTAGTCCAGCCCCCCACCTAGATCAGGTCACATAGGAACATGTCCAGGTGGGTTTTGAAGACCTCCAAGGAAGGAGACTCCACAACCCCTCTGGGCAGCCTGTGCCAGGGCTCCCTCACCTGAAAAGGGAAATAGTTGTTTCTTATGTTTAAGTGGAACTTTTTGTGTTCCAGCTTCATCCCATTGCCCCTTGTCCTGTTGCTAGCTACTATAGAAAAAAGGGATGTCCCAACCTCCTGACACCCACCCTTTAGATATTTGTAAATGTTAATAAGATCTCCCCTCAGTCTCCTCCAGACTAAACAGCCCCAGTTCCCGCAGCCTTTCCTCGTATGAAAGATGTTCCAGTCCCCTGATCATCTTGGTGGCCCTGCACTGGACTGTCTCCAGCACTTCCCTGTCCCTCTTGAGCTGAGGAGCCCAGAACTGGACACAGGACTCCAGATGAGGCCTCACCAGGGCAGAGTAGAGGGGGAGAAGAACCTCCCTCGACCTGCTGGCCACACTCTTCTTGATGCACCCCAGGATGCCATTGGCCTTCTTGGCCACGAGGGCACATTGCTGGCTCATATTTAGCTTATTATCAACCAGGACTCCCAGATCTCTCTCTGCAGAGCTGCTCTTCAGCAGTTCGATCCCTAGCCTGTACCGGTGCGTGGGGTTGTTCCTTCCCAGATACAGGACTCTGCACTTGTCCTTTTTGAACCTCATGAGGTTCCTCTCTGCCCAACTCTCAAGCTGGTCGAGATCCTGCTGAATGGCAGCACAGCCTCTGGGGAATCAGCCAGTCCTCCCAGTTTGATGTCATCAGGGAACTTGCTGAGAGTCACTCTGTCCCCTCATGCAGGTCATTGATGATGTTGAACAAGACCCCAGAACCGATCCTTGTGGAACTCCACTGGCCACAGGCCTCCAACTCGACTCTATGACATTGATCATCACCCTCTGGGCTCTGTCATTCAGTCAGCTCTCCATCCACCTCACTGTCCACTCATCCAAGCCACACTGCTTGAGCTTTCTGATGAGGATGTTGTGGGAGACAGTGTCAAAAGCCTTGCTGAAGTCAAGGTAGATGACATCCGCTGCTCTCCCCTCATCTAGCCAGCGGTTATGCACTCATAGAAGGATATCAGGTTGATCAAACAGGATTTCCCCTTGGTGAAGCCATGTTGACTCCCCTTGATAACCATCTTATCCTTCATATGTTCAGTGATAGGTTATAAGTTTGATATTTCTTGGGATCTTTTTAGGATTAAATTCAGTTCTTTAGATTCCAGCAATTGGCTCAGATTTCATCCCAATACTCCTGGCCTCTGGAACAATTCAGGTAAAAATTCACACTTTATTTCCACACGGGCAACAATATGCATCTCCTTTATGGCAGTGCAGCACAAGAGTATGCCTGCAGCCATTTGTCCCACTTTTGTGGTGATAGACTTCATGACAGTATTAGGTGCAAATTGCTTGAGGGCAGTTGTTCATCTGCTTTTTTTTTTCTTTTTTAAAAAAACAAAGGCCTGTACTTGCCATTACAATTCTTATTAAAAAAATGACATATCCCTAAAAGTATATGACTATTTTTCTAGTTGTATGAGTTACCATTTGATCAATTAATCCATTTTAGTCAGTCATCCTTCAAACACAGAAATAGCTGAATTTGGAAGACCAAAGTAGCTCAAACATCAAAATTGATATTTGATTTCAGATTGTGGAGTTTTCTGTATTGTTTATTCATATTTTCAGGAAGTATCCAGCAGAACTCTAGGCTCTGAGTGTGTAAACTTATGAAATTATTTGACTTGATTTAAGATAAAGTTTTATCTAACTACAAACATAAATGCATATTTAGGGACATGATCTGCACATAAATATTGCCAGCTTTTGTGCTACAATGTATTATCTTTCATGTCATGAAGATCTAAGGATTTGTGCTTAACAATATATATCCCAGTGATGTTACTTTTGAACATTTTCTGTTTCTCTTTGCTTGGTTTCCAAGCCTGAAATTATGCTTGTAATGAAATAGGCTCAGTAGTTACACAGAATTCATGAACAAGATGTGTACATGATCAAGTTTGAGAATGACAGGTTTTAGTAGCACCAAGGATCACAACCATCGGGAGCAAAAAGTTTTCTTCACTATGTTTTAACCATGACATTCAGTGAGTAGAGATGAGAGAAATGTGTCCCGTGACCTTCTTCAACCTTGTGTCTTTTTCAGACCCAGGGCTGAAATTACACCTTTTTCATATCAATTTATTCTACTACAAATGGAACTAATTTGATTGCAATTTTTATTTACTTTGTAGGAAGAGGATGCACTTTGTAATCATATATAGTAAAAACTCATTAGCTAAGAATAAGGTTTTAGCTAAGGATGAATTATCTAAGAATCTCCTTTATTCTATCATTGAGAAAAAACATGTTCTTGGTGTTTCGCACACCTGTAAGTGTATTTTCGAACTCCTCATTTCTTCTCTAATTACATCTTGATTGTGGGGTAAATTCTCTAAGCTTTATTGGAAGGAAAATCATTGTCTTTTTATCCTCTCTATGGGGAATTCATTCCACTTGTTTACTGATGTGTGTGGCAGACTGAATAAAATGATTCCTAATTAGCATATATGAAATAATCATTGGTCTATCTGGAGTCATAATTAATGCATTAGGAAGAATTTACTGAGTGTCAAGGAGAAAGACATTAGCATAAATGAGCTTATTTTAGATGGGCTGCAATTGAGAGACTACTTTCCGGTAAGAATGTTTACCAAAATTAAGCAATAATAACATATCAATTTACTGAGAACCATTAGTGTGCATGATCTGAACTATTAACTTCTGCAAAGAAGCTCCAGCCCTGCTTCCAACACCTTGCTAGCTGAAAGATTTTGTTGGCATCCTAATAAAGCCACAGCAGCACCAAAGTGTGATGATGAGGAGCGGACAGAGTCTGTGGATGCACAGAGAGGCTTTCTTTAATATGCTCACGGACATTGAGAAAAGCAGATGCTGCAGAATCTTCTAATTATCCTACCTGGTAACTCTGAGACTTTATTGATTAAAGCATGTTTCTCCTGAGAGTGTAACCTGTAGACAGTAGTGAAACAAAGATTATTCTTGCACTGGCAAAAGTCTTTAAATGACTTTAATTTCTATATTGATACTCTGTGAGCGGGGAAGTGATAAACTGTGATACAGGCTTTAACTATTTTCATTGCGTTTTTCCTCAGTTAGTCACCAGGCATCTGACATCCTGAAAGTAGATTTTAATTTTTAGAGGACTGTGCATTAAAGAATGACTGCTCTACTTGGGGAAGAGGCAGGATTCAGAGGGCTTAAAAATAGGCTTAGTCTTGTAGGACTTAAGTTTATAGGGCACGTATCTAATATCTTTTGCCATACTCACCATTATATTTGGTGTTGAAAATACGTGGCTGCAGGTAGAGTTTGGCAGTGGGTAAACTTCAAACATGAGGAACTGATGGAAAACTGTTACACCTACCATGTCTGACTTCAACAAGAATCACTGTAGTCAAAGTGTCAAGTTAGAAGAAGTAGACTCCAGTATTGCACTTGCTTCAATAAATAGCAGTCCTTTACAGGAGCATAAATTTACAGCAATGCACCAAATTAGTGTAAAATGTTTTAAGAACAATCATAACCACTGGCATTATGTGGGGAAAGCAACAGTCCAGTTGATATCACCTTCACTCTCTTCAGCTCTGTAACTCTTTCCTTGTGTGTTTCCTCTAAGACAAATCACTACCACGTTCTTTAAATCTACCAGAGCCTTTTTACAGTTAAATTAGAGCAGATGAGTGTTTTGTCAGTCGTAATAATATTTGTGCCTCATTAAGTGGTATGCAAGATGACTGCTAACATGGGAAAATGCCTCTTTTGGTTGATGAGGTCTTTGTTGTTACAGTCAGTACACCCAGTATATTGATTCCGTGTGGTAATGACTTTTGAAAATGAATTGAAAAGTGGCATTATTGAGGGCGACTCAAGGAAGGAAGAAGGCAGTCTTAACAATGCAGCATGGTTCGGATGAATGCGGCTGTTCTGATTATTGAACAAATTGGTACAATGTGTAGAAAAAAAGCAAAAGGCAGGGAAACTGTCAGAGCCACAGTACTGGTAAAGAAAACCCATTTAGGCTTTCTTGCTGCCACCTTTATTGCTTTCATAGACATAATGTATTTCACTATAACAGTCTTCCCTGACCTTTTTTCTAATCAGGTTGTGAGTCTTTATAGTGGGGAAAAGTGATTGTGATATTCCATTTTGTTTGTGCACCTTCTAAAGGAGATACCATATCTACCAACATGTCAGAAGCTCCATTTCCAGAATTACATGCAAGCCATTGTAAAAGTGCTGTTAAAAAACACCATCTACAGTGCTGACATTTTGGCCCAGTGATAAATGTTATAGCAGAATAAGACTTCTTTCTTCAGAAAGGTCAAAGCCAAGGGAATCGATTAACATAGTACTTGCTTAAGGAGGAGAGTTGGTGTGCTGGAATATTGTCTTCATTTTTCTTTTCTCCCTCCATATAAGGTTATTCTTTTGTGTTTCCATCAAGCAAACTAAAAAGGAAAAATAGAATGAAATTCTTAGGCTTGAACTTAAATCCTAGGCTTTTAAGTCCCAGAAATACCATGGACTGTATTCCTTCATATTAGTTGGACTTACTCCTGTTCTGTTAAAGGGCCAACATACCTGCTCATTTCCAGCATCTATATAACCTCCTTTCTTAAAGTATCTTTGATATGTATATAGCAGAAGGGTTAGAGAGACTCTTGGTTACCAAAAGAAAGCCAAATGGCCCTCATTATTTGCTCGTTCTCTCCCATCTCCTCTTCCCACATTGACCAAGCAGCTCTCTCCTGTAGTTGTTCTCATTTCTGAAGGATGTGCTGGTGGTATTATGATGAGGGGGAGCTCTTCTGCCTCACTTTTTCCACTACAAATTCAGGAATTCATCCTCTGGTTTTATTCATCTTGAATCTCTGCAGTTCTGTAAATAACTGTCAGATTATGAGTTTTTAGGCACAGTCTTCCTGATGGGTGGATAAAACCTACCTCCAGGTACTTGTCACGAGAATCAAAATACAGCATTATATATTTCTGTTTCACACTGACTTTCTTTTTAAATGTAGTTTTCAGGCACTGATATTGCTGGGCATTTTCTTAATATTATTTCCTTGCTTTAATGTGGTCTGATGTATTATTTTAAGAATCTCTGACTTTACTACAAGAAGCTAGGATGACAGGTGTGGAGAATTATCCTCAGAAAATGTAAGACTTCTACAATAAAAAAAGTTAAGCATTTTATTCAAAGTAGTGAAGATGTCACGCTTCACTTGTGGAACACTGTTAGGGATTCTCTCCCTGAGATTTTCCTGTCCCAAGAGGAGCTTTAATAAATCTTGTCATCACTGCTGTTCTGCATTCAGAATGATACCCTTTTCCTCTCTGCACCATTTCTCAGACCACTAGCATGAGAGGCCCCTCCTTCCTTTGGTGGTGAGAACGTTGTTTGGTAATTCTGCTCGCTCATCTCTGCTCTCTCCTCACCCTAGGTGGCCAGAAGATGTCACACAAAAGGCAGCAAACTTTTTAGTCCAGGAGAGAAACAGGACATGATTCTGTGCATGAAAGAGATGGTGAATGAAGGATTCTTGGTGATGTAAGGAAGCAGCCGTACAGGCAGCCACAAACTTTTCTCTTATCAGATGTAAAGCAAGTAAACACTTTTTTTTGGGCGGTGGGTGAACTTGCTGCTGGCATTTAAGTCAACTCCAAGGAATTGCACCCGCTTGCAGCTTTGTCCCTGGTGATGGTATTTCTCTTAAAGATGTATGTGTTTCTGCAAATATGCCTTCAAACCCCAGCATTCTCATCTGATTTCCCATTCACTGCATAATTGCAATATAAGAATGAAAATGCTTTTTATAATGTAATTCATAAAGCAGCTTATGGCCTTGCATAATTAAAATGGCTAAATGGAAACAGCTCACTGCACTTTGAAATGCATACTAAGCTAACCAGAAATTGATCAGTGAGTGCAGTTTCTATGAGATTATGGAAACTTTGGAAATATTTGATAACGGTGTAACCTAAATGAGTCCAGGAGGTGCACAAAATTAGCTGCAATTATTGCATGAGAGTTGTATCAGTGTCATTGTAAATGGTGTATTAGATCTGGCAAAAAGCCTTTCAGTTTTATAAGCAAATTGGATTGGTTCTGCACTTTGCTGCCTGGCTCACTATTGCTTTTAGCTGTATGCATGTGAACCTGTACTTCCAGGCTGTTTTACTAAAAGGAATGCAGCACTGATTTTTAGCTGAGACTTGACCGCACATGCAAACGATGTGAGAAAATTTGCATGATTGATCAGAGCTTCCTCCAGCCCATCAAATTCACTTCTCTCCTGTCCAGATAGAAAGACACAAGAGCCTGGCTGCTGTGGCTAATGAATTAGGTTCATGTAGAAATCTGCAAACTGAAACTCTAGCAGCATACTCACCATGAGACAGTCAGACTCTCATCTTCAGGTGTCAATCTTTGAAGCACATTTTCAATGTATAATGCAGCATTCACACAATTCAATGTGTAATTAATCAATTATTGTTCCTGCTCCCCGTATGAAACTGGAAAAGCTGAGGCATTGGCTTAACCAAGTTACAGTTTACCCAGAAATCAAATTCTGCTTTTTCTCAGGCCAATATTCCTGATATTGCTACATACCATCCTTCTCCTTCCCCTTCGCATCAGGATGCCACACAGCATCTCCTGTAGCTTTACATGTCACTCTGAGGTTAAACAGCACCAGCAAATACAGTTATCCACTGTCTGCCACCACCTCAGAGCTCTCTATGAGGTTAACCAGCCTGCTCAGTGGCTATCAACAGTCTGTTCCCATCTGTGAGTCACCACTCCTGTTTTTACAGGCAGCTGCATTAGTCTTTTTTGAGACATGAAGATTCACGGAGCAGCTGTACCATTAAATCCTGAATGCTGGGGTTCTGAACACACACATTTTTATTTAAAAAAAAATAAATGAAGCCCATTTTCATGGAAATGGGAGGTTTTGTTCTTGGAAAACAAATCAAATGGTGTATTCCTCCCCTTCACCCCCTCAGTGTGCTGTTGCAACTCATGAAAATTCTTCTTCTTCTGTCCCCCTCCCAGTTAATGGACTCTAATTCTCATGCATATGAGGGACATGAACTTCCAGCATAAATGGGTGGATACTGCCAATAAAAAGCCTACACTGCTTTCAGTGAATGCTTTGCATGTGTCACCTCCCCCCATCATTAATTTTCAAGCATTGAGATTGCAGTAATTTTTGCTTATAAGTGGCATGTCGATGTGTTTATTACTCTGCAGTTGAGTTCAGGGCTATTTCTCATATCTTTTTGCAGTGCTCATCACCACCTCAATAACTATAGACTAACAAAGCTGAGGCCCTGTGCAAGACCCAAAGAAGCTGATGCTAGGTCGATATCAACCTGTTGTTCAAACAAACTTGCTCTGTTACTAGTTCTTCAAGTATTTGCAACCTCTCAGACTTTAATATGAGGGCTGTATGAATTTGAGCTTCATAGCAAGCCTTTTTAAAAGGATTATTCTACTTCCAACAGTGATCCCTGATTACGTTTTAGTTGCACGTTCTTTGGGAAATGATACAGTTGTACCCCTGGCTGTCTGGGAGCTCCAAGTATTCTCATAAATGTGGTAGAGAAGATACTGATCCTAAAAAAACTAATGTGGTGAGGGATTGAGAAGAGGAATTATGCTGACTCCCTTGTAACTCTTCACTGATGCCCTGACTATCTGATGCCTCCTCTGTGTTCATCTCCCAGTAAGCGTTAGCCACTTTTGAGCCAGTGTGGGTTCTGTGCAGGACTCGAATGTGCAGGACATTGTAATTGCTGCAATGCTACATTGCCTTTTGCTAGACTCTTTCTGTTACAGAGATCTCTCTGCTGGCATTGGCAGAAGAACCTGGCCTAGCTCCATTGCTGCCATATGGCAGCCAGTTGATACACAGATGCCTCTTGGTCCTTGCTGCAATAGGATGGTGAACTCCTCTGTCACTCCTCCACGTTAGCACACATTGAAAATTTGCTTTAAAACATTGACTCAGCGAGATGCTTAACCTTGATTTGTGAGGGCTGCTCTTAAGTCCAAACTGCTGTCTGGAGAGCCAAGGATTGTCCAAAGCACAGCCCCTCTGCTAAAATAACCCTCTATGGATGGCAGAGTGGAGTTCGTGGCCTTGGCAGCCGAGGCAGACGTTTGCCTTTGCCATCAGAGGAGGTAGAGTGCAAGCTGTTCCCGAGGCACCCATCTGGATGGCTGTTGGGCACATCACAGAGCACGTTGTGCCCATGAGCAGACCTTGAGCTTTTGCTGGATATAGCCATTGATTTCCACAGTGATGGATTAACCCTGCTCTTCCATCTTAATGATCAAAACAAACAGAGCTAAGGTCTGCAACAGAGAAACCTGAAAGGGGAAACCTATGCAGTACATTATGTTTTAGGAGAAGCTTCATGCTGTGGCTTTCATTGGGTTTTATTGGAGTTTGAATTGCTACTAATGGAGAAATGACAGAATGGGAAGTGAAGTCAGGCATCAGAGCTGGAGCACACTTCTCACAAATGAATTTTATTGCTAGATGTTCAAACAAGACAGATCTGAAAAGTACCAGAAGATCATTACCATTCACAGATTGTTGATGGCATCTTGGTTTTAGGATCCTTCCTGAACCATCCTTGCCAAGTAAATTGCACGGAACTTATTTTGCTGCTCCAGAAGGCTAAAGGATGAAGGCAGCTCTGCCAGGACTTGAAGCAGCATTTTGCAAGGGCCCAGGTGATACAAGCCTTGGGGCTGTGCCAATAAAGCCACAATGACATTCTTTGGTACTGTACACCTCCTGTGAATAACTGCCTGTCTGATGGTTTTAGGGAGACAATGATGTTTCAGTTTCAATAGATGGGGGGGTGGGAGCTCTTTTAAAGCAATATATCCCATCTCAATGCTTCTGTAAGTTTAAGATTTCCAAGTATAGTAGGCATATTAAAAGTTCACTGTTTCCATCCATTGTGATTATATATTCCCATTCCAGGATTCTCTGCATATACATAAATGGAAAATTATCCCAGTGTCAGTTTAAAAAGCTAAAAAAAAACCCCAACAAGCAACAAAGTTTTGGAACATTTTTTAAGCTGACAAATTAAATAACTTATATACATGAGCAAACATATCCACCTTTATAGTACATTAAAAACTTTGAAAGAACAGCATGATATGAAGTTGCTATGACCAAGCCTGCACAATGTAATTAATAGAATCAGCTAAATGTTTTGGTTGGAAAAGACCTTTAAAATCATTAGGTCCAACCGCTGATCTAATGCTGCCAAGCTCACCATTAAATTATGTCCCTCAGCAACTCACCTACACGTCTCCAGGGATGGTGACTTTACCACCTCCCTGGGCAGCCAGTTCTGTACTCAGAATAGCACTCCAGTATTCATTCATGACACTCAAAATTATCTTTAGAGTCTATAAAACTATTTAGCAAGCAATGATTGCCTTGAATATGAAGATGAGAGATGATGGTTAACAATGGACAATTCTGATTTTTCTCTTATTGTGTGTACCAGTCATTCCCACTCAATTAATGATAGTCAGGGGGTGCTCAGCATGTCTGAATATTAGTCTTCAAGTGTAACTTTTTTTCCAATTAGAATGAACATATTTCTGGAGGTTCTGGGAAAATGGGATTTTAAAATGAGACACAGCAAAGAACCAGTAGAACAGCCATGTTTGTGTACCTTCTTGTGATCCAAGAAACTAGTTAACGTTTGTACCTGACTCTAGGACAAATTAATTAAGTTACTTTGCAAGACTTTTATGATAGAAAAAAAAGAACCTTTGCTTATGAATAATGGGCAAATTATGGATGAGGTTTTGAGGTGCTTGAATAAATCATACTGTTTCATAGCTTGCAGGAAGGGTGGAAATATGTTTGACTTCTGTCCTCTCTTCATGACCAGCCTCTCTGCTTCCTCACCTCCTCCCTCACCCCCAACACCACAAGACTCAAGAGGAAGGTGTCTTAGGACTTTGTAAATACTCCTGGCATCTTTCTAAAGTCCATATTAATGGATATCATTTTGTACAAGAAGTATGATCCTAGTTCTACTTTCATATCTTGAGTCAAAAAATGGTCTCCTTACATTTCACGTAATGTCAGGAGAAAGGACGGGAGTGATAATATTGAGTCTTACTTTCTCTCTGTGTTCCTTCTTAAAGAATCTGAGAGCACAACAGGCTAATGAAAACACTGGATGGAAGAGGGGAAAGAAGGACTGGTACTCTAACAGAAAATAATGACATATGAAACATCATGTGGTTTTTGAGTGGCAAAGACTTTTGCATAATGAGTTGCAAGGTTTGTGAGGTATATGTAAGACCAAGTTTGTAAAGAAATTACCTACACAGTCTGTGGAGATATAAATGCTTTAACAAAACTTCAATTTAGAAAATGGTGTAAAACACCATCTCTTCCACAGAATTAGTGTATTTTGTATTTTAAGATGAAGTGGTTTTTAGCTGTCCCCTTTAGAGCTTACATATAGAATTAATGTGTAATAGTCTAAAATGAAAACATTGCTGACCTGTTCTTCTGTGGTTTATAAAGAATGAAAGTGACTATTCATTTCATTCTTATTTTCCAAAGGTTGTCTAAATCTCAGGAGTGAGGAGAAAGGCAGGTGAATGCTGTCCTTGATTGTGCCACTGATGTTTTGTACTTCCTTGGAAACTTACTCTATTCTTTGCCCCAGTTTTGCCAGTAAGAGTGGGTTCAGTGTTTCTCTACTTCATATTGCAGATAGCAATTATTAATATTTACTATGGCCTTGTGGTTCTTAGGTAGAAGGCTTTATTCAGATATGAAAATACTGCTTTTACAATTACTATTTCCATGCCAAAACTCTGCAGATAAGCTTTGTGAAGCCAAATCGCAGTGTTGTTCGCCCAGCTTTAGCTAGTACCGTGTGTCACTGTAGAGGAAGAAATTGCACTTCTTGTTCTTCCTCCTACAGAACTCCTTATAAACATTTCAAATGGCAGCGGTGTAATTATCTTTGATTAGTGACTGTGCTAACTTTAAAATTAAAAAAAAGCAAAGTAGATGTTGATTACCAAGCACTAATGTAGTGCTTTCATGAACAGCTATAATTCTACTCATGAATATACATTAATCTTATGCATCAGTTGTTATCTTTATCTACAATCAAAAGGCACTAACTAATGCAGCTTCGTTCTGGTTTATGAAACGTAAAGGAAGCATAGCAATGACCACAGTGTGGGATATCTCTGGGATGATATGAAATTCTTAAATGTCTTTTGAGCTTTGCTGTTTGAAATAAACCCTCTTCCCTCCCCACCCCAACCCCCAGCCAAAATGTGTAAGAATAACCTGTTTCGGAGAAGGCAGCAACCAGAATAACATTGACAGGGAGAGAGCTGAGAGTACAAGCAAATGTGAAAACAGAGGCCTAGAAAATTCAGTGTATGTAATCATTACTGTATAGTACATGAATGTTTGGCAGGAAAAAAAAGACCTCCAGAGTAATCTGGGCAGAGGAGGAAAAAGTGACCTGTAGTTGAAAAGGTGTGAAAATAAATTACTGGGATTAGGATTTATACAATGTTGATGTGTCTGTTATTATCAGCATCTGAACTGATTGCCTACATTTCTTTTCTAGTTAGATGAAAGAAAAAGCTACTTATGGAGCATGATTCCTTTCTTGGATTGAATGTATAAATACAAGCAGATGAGTTGTGCTCTAGAAATACTCATTACTCCCTATTGACTCTCATGTCAGTTTACTTGACTAGCAAAAATGTAGATGGCTACAAGTGGGAACATCTAAGATAAAATTAACCTCATTATCAGGGTCCTCCCCAGCTCCAACACTATTATTGCAGTTGTTCTGAAGTTGAAAAATGGCAATGAAAAGCTGCAATTAAAACCTGTTGGTTTTAAATAAAACATTGAGTGACAAGTTCTGGAGAGCTGCTGCTCTGCTGTCATTTTTCAGTCGTTTACCATGTCTTAGCTCAGCACCGTGCAGGCTGAAACACTGGGCTTGAGGTGGCATGTGCTACTCCTGCTAATTTCTAGAGCAGATATAATTGTTGCTTCCAGGGTGGTGGGACCTGTAGAGGGACATGAGTGCTGGAGGGGCTCAAAAACCCAGAAGAGCTTGTTGCCATATTAGCCTCCCATGGAGCATTTGCTTCTTTGGGTGCTTTTCTGAAACGTCTCAATCTTGTGCTGTTGCAAAGTTAGTCTTTATTCTGTACTAGGCTCTGTTTTGTTTGATTGAACTTGTCAGATCTCTCTAATCAACTTTTTAAATATCAATTCTCTCATACAATGTGTTGGGGCAATTTAAATGTTTAAATCTAATTGGCAAAGTGCGTTGTTGGGGTTTTTTTTTCTTCTTTTCCCTTCAGTCACAGAAAGAAGAAGGAGACCTCAGTAAAACCAATCTGGGAAGAGTATACTCAGCACGTTAAGGGGTCTGTTCTGAGTTTTCATTTTCCACTCTCATTATTCTGACTGATCTTTGGCAGAGCAAGGCAGGCGTATGGGCTGTATTTCCAACCCAAATTCTTTCGACAGCCGTGCAGCAGACTCTAAGATGGCAATTGATTGTAGCACTGTACAACTTAAACATGTCTGTGAACTGCAGTTACTGTGCAACTGTTCCCCTGGGTTTTCTAAAACAGACCTCAAAGTTTCTTACATACATTCTGTGGTTTTCTGCAGAGATGAATCTGACAAAATGCTCCGTTTGCAACCGTGATGCTTATAGTGCTCATCATTACAGCAGGGACAGAAACACAGGGGTTCTCCCTTCCTTCAGAGAACAATGCAGAAAGGTGTCAGCGTTTCACAGTGTGTTACTTCACCACATAATTCAGCCCCATCAAGTTGTCCTATATAAAAACTTATCACATCTGTCACTCTGAAGGAGTAAAGCCAACTGCCTAATTTTTCCATATGGATGTTCCTTGTACCCTTTGCACTGAAGTGCAAAATGTCATGTTATCACTTCCCCAAGAGGTACTGAAAGCAGAGGGAAGGGAAAAATACATTTTCAATGTAAGTTCTGCTGGCTGCTTTGTGACAATGTAGATTAAAAGGTAGTCTCGAGAAGAGCAGTGTGATTTCCTCTGCTAGCTTGCTTTGACACCATGGTTTTAAGTGGACTCGGTGTTTTGCAAGGAGAAATAAAATGGTTTTGTACTTGTCTTTAAAAAGGGGCTAGACCAAGAAAATAATGAGGTAGAATTGGGAAGCATAGGGACTCAAGGTTGCTGGCTGCATATGTTTAACCTGTCAAGATAAGCCCAGGAAGCACTTGGTCCTGATTTTTCTTTCAGTGATTGCATATCTATTTGATAACTCTGAAAGCAGTACCAAGACTTCTATTTTAAATGAATATGAGATGAGTTTCAGGTCTTATTCACAATTCTGACTTAGCAGTTCAGGCCTGTCACTACTAAAAGATTGAAGAAATGTACAAGAATGATTCATTCCCAAGAATGAAAGCCCATAATGAAAACCCAAGCTAGCAGGTCTGCAGGATGCTTGAGCCTTCCCCAACATACTGGGTTACCTTTGAATTCAGCAAAATTGCCTTTTTTTTTTTTCTCTAGGTGACATCCAGGACACAGCTTTTCAAGGTCAGTGCACTGCTAAAGCTCATCCAGCCATTCTCTCTTAAAAACGTGTTGGGAGATGGGAGGGAGCAAAGGGAAGCTGTTGCTTTTGTGACATTCTCAGTTTGTTAAACTAGATTCGCCATTGTATCTGGCTTCTTTTTTTAGACTCCTTTATTCTTCCTAAGCTTCCAATTTAAGCCAGTGACTGAAGGCAAAATGCCGGTTTTATCGCAATGACAAGAGAGCCGAGTTCATCCAGTGTTTCATTTAAAATCATCCTACAGCCCCAAACTGGATTTACATTGGGCCTGAATTGAGTCTGGATAAGACTTTTGACCTTTCTGAGGTTATTATGGTGTGGGATGGACAGGTTTTCTCAAATTCATTGCATTATACTTGTGAAAAGACTGCGGTACAGGTTCTCTATTGGAGTCACTCTTTTTGGGACATACTTTTAAAGTACTTCTAATCTGATTTAATATTCTCATGGACAACATTTCATTTACCTGTAAAATACAGTTGTACCCTTGCAGCTTATATGATTTCTACATATCTTGCAAAACCAAGCAGAATTTTTACTCGTCTTTCTCATAAACAGTATGTAACTGTTGGTATTTCCTTCATGGTGGCACGACTCCTTTAATAATGGGTGATGACACTAGTTTAGTTGGATTTAATGCACTGCTTTACAGTCAGTGGCTTTGAAACCAGGAATATACAGTGAAAATAAAGAAGATTAAAACCAATTGGATGTCTCTCACCCCCCCCCCCCCCCCACCTTTCCATAAAGCCTGGCATGCACATTGCAGGCACTGACATAGAGTGCTGCAAAACCTGACCCCTTGACCTCACTTCTGTAGGTGCAGAGGAAATGAAGAAAACACTGCTCCTCTATGCAGAGCTGAGTGCATTATCCCCTGGGGCTCCACAGAAAGACCTGCTTTTTTGTTTGCCAAAACCAGAACAGAATTAATGTGTCCTCCAGTGTATGAGATGTCAAATTTTCTCATATAACAATTAGTGCAAATAAAGGGAAGAAAATATAAAAGCAAAGGTTGCAGGTTCATAAATCCCTGTTTTAAAGTGTATTTTATGTTCAGTGTTAAAGCAAGAGTATATATATGAATGCAGTTTGACTTGTAACGTTGAACAAAGCCTGGTTGTTTGTGAGTCAGGCAAAACTCATAATTGCACTTGCAGAACAAATGTGCTATTATTTGATGTTCATTTAGAGCAGCCCTTCCTGAATAAGCAAGCAGAATATTTATACATTCAAGACTCTGTGTCTGATTGTGTTTGTGCGTGTAGTTACATATTGCAATTACTGTTCATTGACACTGTGCATGCATTTTTTAACATCTAACCTCATAAATTCATATCTCTAATTTTATTGCCTCTCACAGATGTATCTGAGGCTTGTGCATGCACATAGATAAAATGACTTCTAACTAAAGGTGGCACAGTCAGACCTACCAGTTACGTACTGGTTCAGGATCCTTTGGCAAACGAATAAACCAAGAGAAAAGTCAGTTTAGGAACTGTTACATTACAAGGAAGTGATGTAAAGAACGTTGACAAGAAGAATGAGGGACTGAGCCCTAAAGTTTGGGATGGGTTTTGATAGTAGTTGGCATTTTTCCTTGACTAATGACGATTCATTAAGCTCTGATCTTCAGACCCAGTCTCACCACACAAAAATATATGTAGGGGTAAATATAAAAGCCATTTTCCCCTTTAAATTGTAGGTCTTTTTTGATCTACCCATAATGAAGTTGTAGGTAGTACATAACTAATCATGCTACAAAGTTTACCTTCTGTTTTCCCCAAGTGAATAGGGCTGGATTTTGATTTAAAAAACACAGATTGCTTTAGAGTCATGGTTCCAGGGCTGTCCAGAATGATATTTGGAGTACAAAATATGGAATAAGAATTAAAATACTAACTGATAAAGTATAGCAGGGCAGAATACTCTTTAAAATGGTGTTAGGATAAGTTAAACTGTTGAAAATATACTTCAATTACTTTAAAAATTAATCAAGTCTGTAAATTAAAGTTGAAGGAGATAAGTTGAGGCAGATGAAAATGATGTAATCAAAAATCTTTAAGCTTCCTTTTTTAACTTCTTAACATATGTGTGGCTATAATTATTTATAAGTATCCAGGGAATGATAGTGTTTGTGAACTCCCTTGAAAGTTATCAATCCTCAGTCACAGATGTACATTAGAACAGTCTGATTTTCTGTTCACATTGTGTTTAGAGTTACAAAAGGAAAATTTCAAAGGGGAAAAAAAAAAGTTAATTTCTTGTCATCTCATAACCACCATTTATGACTAAAAATGAGGCTTGGAAGTTTCTATTCTACTCATTATGCTCCTGGAAAGGCCTAAATTTTTCATTTGTTTCTGAGCATGAGCATGCCAGTGGGGCTATTTGGATCACAATGTGAAAATTCCTTCATGTCTTTCCAGATGAAGTTGCAAAGAATAGTCAAAAAGATAATGAGTAGAGCTAGTTAGGGGAAGATTTTCTGTGATGTGCTTCACAGGTCTAGGGTGAAACTGGCCAATTTTGTAGAATTATTGAAAAACCACCAGCAAGTAACCTCTTTGATCCCTTTCCATCAGGATACATGCAGTTTTAGAGTACTGCAACCACCCACCTTCACTTTCCTGAAGCATCTGCTACCGTAACTTTGAGGTACATGTTACAATGTTTATCAAAACATATTTTTATATATGAAATAAAGTTTAGAAATGCATCTCACTAGACAGGAGTCCAACTCACTTTACCTAATAATTTCAAATGCATTGAGAAAAAGACTCTACTAGTGTATGGGAACCACCTTACCAGCATTCAGCAATACACGGATCCCAATTACTAGAGAAACTCCTGTTGACCCCTTTTGATGTGCACACATGAAGGAAACTAGTACTGCAGAAACCACTGCCTGTACTGCAGCTACTGAACTTTCTTGTAACCCCAATATGCCCAAAGCTCAACTGCTTTTCTTTATTTCTTTTTAAAATGGCTAAATCCAAAATACAAGTTCTCCAAAGCCTTTCCAGTGACCAGTTAAGCCTGCAGAGGCCTAGATGCCCACTAACTAGGATACCTCTGTAGTTGTCCATTGAGCCAACACAGAAATCTTTTCTTTAGTGGTATTTAATCTCCAGAAAGATCCAGAAATGAAATTTTCCTTTCCCCATAATACTTGTAAAGACTGATCAAATGAATACCCTTAGAACAAAAAGCCAGGTGAGATTTCATCCCGAACACAGGTGAAAGCAAGAGGAAACAGGCTGTGTATTTTTACTTACAACCTGGTGTTTATAGCTTCCACTTGGAGGATGAGAAACTGAGCTTCAAATCCTCCTATTGTTTGTTTAAAGCAGGAGGCTGCTGCTTGGAGCATGCGCTTGCACGGGCTGAGATAAAGTTCTTAAAATTTCTGCTATCAAAGCCTTCCTGCAGCCTTTTCCTTCTCAGGAGGTGAAATTTAAACCCATCTCCTTAGGATTCCCTGCCAAGAGTTTAGATAATTGAGAGTGCCAGCATCTCTGGATTAATACAATTTTAGCACTTGTATCGGGAAGATTATGGCGTGGACAATAGCGGGGCGCTTAGGGTTAGGTGTGCTGAAGCTGTGCTGAAGCTGTGCCTAGCTCTCTTACGTAGGCCTAGTCACTAAGATTGCTGTAGTACCCCATTGGTAAAAATTTAGTTGGTGTCTGTAAATTATACCTCAGTTTGTAGGAGGAAATATAGGAAAATATTTCCAGTATAAATTAAAAGTTGAAACAGGAGCAATCAAAACACAGAATGGAGCTGCTGAGGATGCTGTGGCAAACAGACCTACTCATGAGTAAACTGATCTTGATGAGTGTGAGAATTGGGATGGGTTTGATCTGTCATCTCCTCTAAAAAGATGGAACTGTCACAGTTGCCTAAGACCTGATTCTCTGCTGTTTAAGATGGAGAATGCAAGTAGCTTCTGGCAGACCCACTTCTGCTTAGCTCTGGGTTTGAAATATCCTCAAAGAACAGCACAACCATAACGAAGCATTTAGATTGCATGCTTATTCCCTTTCTAAGATGGAAAGAAAAATAACTCTTTAAAGGGAATCTGTAATTAAGCATAAGATAGTAACCAAGAGTGGATTAGATACATGTTTATACATTAAGTAAAAGGTATTAGCTCACAATTTGATGGATTCAATTAAACAAATGTATTCCTTGTATAAGAGTTAAGTGTATTTAAAACTTGTGCTGCAGGTCGTAGAATCACAGAATGGTAGGGGTTGGAAGGGACCTTTAGACATCACCTAGTCCAACCACCCTATTAAAACAGGTCCACCTAGATCAGGTCATACAGGAATGTGTCCAGGTGGGTCTTGAAAACGTCCAGAGGAGACTCCAGAACCCGCCTGGGCAGCCTGTCCCAGGGCTCCCTCACTCTTACAGCTAGAAAGCTTTTCCTTGTGTTTAAGTGGAATTTCTTGCCTTCCAGCAAAAATATCTAGAAATATCAGCCTCTTGCAGTAATTTCTTCAGTAGCTCTGTGTGTATTCAGTTGCTCTGCAAGTCAAGTCCTGGTTATGAAACATGACTCTCAAGATCTTAGCCATGGTGGCATAATTGGGTCTTTCCAAGCTACCCCTGTCTAATTTTGGGTTAATAGCACTTATCTAGCTCACATAACTGCCAAAATGCCTAAGTAATGAATTAATCCATCTTGTTAGCTCTTTCAGAAGGCTATGATATTCATTATTAGGCTAAACCTTTTTTTGTATTCTGCTGCAGGAGACTGAATTGTCCTTATATATTTTGGTCATCTTCTCTGATAAACTCAAGAGATCTATGGAGTTAATTCCCTGAGCTGGTTTGCTCTAGGAATCAGTAGGTTGCAGGAAAGTCTTTTATTTCACTAGATGTATGAGATGTCTTATGGAATCATGCAAGATGGTTTGGTTTACTGTCCTAAGGGAGTAACTTACAACTCTACTGGCATTTTTCAACGGATTTAAACAATATTGTCTCTCATCATCCAGTATCCAAGCAAAGATTTTAAAGAGAGCATGTAGAAAAGGATACATGAGTTAAAAGGTAATTATTTCTTTACCAATGACAGCATTGTCATAGCCAATGAAAACTCTGCTGCAGAATGCTACTCTGACTTTTATCACCAAATGGAAAAACTGTTCTGTGGATGCCCATTATACTTGTAAGCCAGCTCTAATGAGGACACTCTAGAAATAGGCTGAAATCTAATACAGAAAAGGCCCTCCCAATCTTTTCCTGTCTGGAACCTGTAATGCTTGCAAGGCTGTGAATTCTGTAGCCTAGCCTGAGTAGGCTGCCTAGGATAGAGAGCAATTGCGATGGTGGGCTTTTGTGACAAACATGTTCTACTAGAAGTGTCAATACACTGCAAGACACGCCAATGCCTGGTGATGGAAAATATTAGACATCTGGTTACTTGCATCCCTGTGTGAATTCAAGCTAGAATCCTACAAACAAGACAATGTCTCCTACCACCCATCATCTCACTGTCTCAAAGGAAATGTTTGAATGAGGAAATAAAGATAGAAAAGACACTAAGATTGTCGAGAATGTTGAAACAGTTTCTTATGCTGAGATATTGTCAAGGCAAATTGCACCATTAGCAATCAATTCACAGTTGAATATTGGCATCTCAGTAAGTGTAACTACCGTGTGGCCCATACCTATCATTTTTGCAAGGCTGCCTGTTGTAAGCAGAGTAAGCCACAAGTTAATACTTTAATTGAAAAGGGGAAAAAAAGCTAGGAATAGGAAAATCCTCTTGGGCTTCCTTATGACAGCTCATTTTGAGGTTTTGAGTCTGAAATAGAAGCTCCTTTAGAGAAGAAAGCGTATCGGTTTGCACAGATGCTGATTCTGCCATACAACAGCTTCCTTTGGTACAAAAGTGCTGAGATCTCCTTGGACTGCTGTTTTGAAGTTAATCCTTTAAATGACCATAATCCCAGAAACAGAGTGAGCATCATTTTGATTCTCAGCATGGTGAAATATTATTCATTTTCCATTTAAAAAAATGATATCATATTAGAAAAGGCAAGGAGAATATATCACAGTATCCCCTTCGAGGCTTTTTGCATTACAGTTGTTTTTCTCACTAGTGGATTTCATGCTATATCAGGCACACAAGTACAGAGAGTCAGGAACATAGGGGTGAATGTGAAAAGGGAATGGTGCTTTCAAACACCATTTAAACACTTTGTACTTTATCTGGTGTTCATCACAAACACCACGTTATAATCTATAAACTGCTATGGTCTTCTCAAAGAACTTGTAGTATCAGAAGAAAGTTTTCCCAGTTTAGGTCTACATTCCCTGCAGGGAAGGGAATGTACCCCAACTAAAACTGTCAACACTATTTGGTTGCATTTAGAACTGTGAGGTTGAACAAATGGCTACAAGTTGGTTGAATGTGAACAGCTCATTGAAATAACCTGAACTGTTAAGCTATTCTATAGAAAGCAATCTACACACCATTCAAACAAATTGAAAATAGCCTTCACATTGTTGAACCAGTTGGAATTGCCTTCTGCCATGAGTTATGTCAGGCTTACAGGGTTTTGCACAGTGTAAGCTCTTTCATGTTAGTGACTGTGTGTGTTCCAAAGCTGGAGAAAAAGTCTTGCAAGTTAACAAAAAATCCATAACCATTCCAGTCTCTGACTCATTTTGCTGTCAAAAAACTTCTGGGTAGATATCTAATGAGATTAACAACATTAACAAAAACGTCATGTCTCCAGTTTTAAGCCTAAGGACACACTGCTGTTATCAATAGGCTCCAGATCTCCAAGGCAAGGCAGTAGCCCACATCAAAACAAGCTCCATCAAAAATATTGTTTTCTGCTTTTGTTAGTGTAATGTGTTTACACTCGGCATTTTAAAAGCAGGTGGCCAAATGTCTTTGTGTAGGTACCGTGTGCAGAATGAAAGTAGGCTGTTTGATTTTCCTGTGACAGATTAAACTTTCAGAGTCTCCTTGCAGTAACTTCAGAAGCAGGTAAGGCACTGGTGGCTGCTCACAGAGACCCTGCTTTGTGAGCATACTTCTGCATAAGGGACCCATGTTCTCCTGTACAAAGCAAGAAGAAAATTGTGCTTGCAGGACCAGTGTGTACAATAAAAAACTCAATTGCAGAGAAATATCTGAGATGGCCTCTAAAGATCTTAAGGAGAGGCTGTGGTTTAAATCCTGCCCAGGAAAGTAAGGAGGGCTTTGAGATATAAGAAGTTACTGGGAGGTAACTTGCTGACAGTGAAGTAAAGCAGCTGGTTTTGTGATAAACTTCCACGTGCATGCTCTTTTCCTGTGATAAATTCGGTCAATACAAGGTAGATTATTTCTTTTTCATGCTGTTATGCCTCTCTCTGATCAGCGATATGAACACTTAATTTCTCTGTTATCCCACAGTAGCTGTTTCTGTGCCTATGCCATTTTTATTGTCCTGGATTCCTCTCCTGCATGTATAAGTGGCTCCCATCCCTCCTCAAAAGTAAGAGGCCAGCGTTACTCCTCTACCCATACACCACAATTCTCATCTGATGTTTTGATATGCCTTTCCTTCCTGGTCAGGAGCAGACATTTGAACCAAATGGTTCAATACTAAAAGTGAATGTCCCAAGCATGATATTACACATGATTTTAAGCAGAAATTCTTTTGAATATCTCCTTTAGAAATTACTCTCATGAGTATTTAACCGAGTAGCCACTGGAAGCTTGCTGCAATATCCAGAGCCAGTGAAATAACTTCTGTTTTTACCTTTGAGTTCTGTGTGAACAGCGGAAAAAAAATATTTATTAGTGCCTCTTTAACTAGTAATTGCACATCTGTTTCTTTTATGTGGAGCTGATAGTTTATATGATGAAAGGATAGGGTGAATTTTTCAGTCTTCATCCATTTATACGTTAGAACTTTTTCTTTCCTGCATTTCTGTGGGAGTGCTGTGCACTTGGATTAAGGTGGAAAATTTTTCCTAAAGTACTGCTCGAAAAGAATGAACAAGTATGTTGGCATATTCAGCAATTTTCTAGTCCCAGGTAATTAATCCTTCACTCTGAATGGCTGGCAAAGGTCTAACGTTACTATTCTTTCAATAACATATAGCATATGCGTAAAGAACTGTAAGGGCAACCATAAATTTGGCATGCTGCCTTCATTCATCCTATCAAATTGCATTTAGCAGTGGTCAACAGCTGAACAATACAGCACTTTGCATATTTTTCTAAAGAATATTGTGAGTCTAATATTCTTCCTCTTGACACTTTTGACTGAATTAAAATGGAAGCAGGAGTAAGCCCCAGATAAGTAGTCATTTGTTTACCCTGTGTGCTTGGAAAAGGGTGGAAATTCTTCCAGTGTTGGCTTTAATAGTTGGTCTGTGCCTGCCATGAAGGCTACCCATTAACAGCCCTTTTCTAAGCCTAAAGAGATATAAAAGATAACATTGCTTTATTTTGCATAAGTATGTATCTGCATGTGTGTGGTGTTGTGTGTAAATAAAATTATCTTCAGGCTCTTTCTTTTATCTTGAATATGAAAACGCCTGTGTTGCTGGACTGATAAGGTAAAAGACTCTTAAAATTCACAGGCAGAGGTGTTGATAAGGGTGTCTCTCAAAAATAACATACCTCTTTGGCCATTGGATTTAATAAGCATAGGGCAAACATCAGTTTGCTAGCCTGTAGCATATTCTCAGTCTACATAAACAAAAGGAAGCTTAACTTATCATAATTGCAGTTAAAAAATACTGTGAAACATAATGGCAAGGATTTGGTAAGAGGACTTTCTTCTTTTAGAAGGAGAGGAAACCCTCCTGATTCGTATGATTTGTTGTAAATGTCTTTGTCATTTCTAAAGATCTTCTGTAGGTATTTCAGATGGAGATTCCCCTCCAAACCCCACCAAGCTATGTCTTTTAAAGAAATGCAAGCACTGGAAACAAGATGTTCTTTTGAGCACCTTTTTGTTTTGGTGCTGTTATACACACAGCTCTGTGTGTAACAATAAGGGAAGAATGTTAACATCAATGAGAACAGAGAACAGAAACGCAATAAAAATGGAAATTAAATAAAACCAAGATTTGATCTATTTAATAAATGCAAAGCCTGGGTCCCTTCAATCCCAGGAGCCAAAGTAAGGATAGAGAAAGGCAAGTCCTTCAATTATTCATGGATACAGATCAGCAACAAGCAATTATTGCCTTTGGTTATAAGAATTCAGTTGGCAATGAGCACTTAAACCAGATGTCTTCTTCAAAAAGAATCTATAGGACTCTGACAAAACATTAGCACCTATCTCCAATTATCTCCTTATTGGGTCCAAGCTGTCATCCAGGAGAACATTTGTATTATAGTTGTGAGTAAAATAAAATATAGTGAGTTATAGTTCTGTTTATGTAGAGGAATGGTCCCTATACACATATACTTTCTATTTGCCATGGTTTAATCATAATTTCATTGCAACAAGATGCAACAAGGCATCATTTTTAGGAGAAAACTCCACTTGTTCCTCCCTGCTGTGGAGGTCTGATTCAATATTCTTCACATAAAATGGATGATTGTGAAGAGGCCAACGATTCAGACTTCTCAGAAGAACATGTATCTTTAAATTGCCACAAAGAGTATTCCGTCAATATATGGAGAGAAAAACAAAACAACAACCAAAAGAAACCCCTCTCTGCTTATTGAGAGTGATAACAAAAGAAATTAGGTTCAGTTAGTCATTTAAAATTCTCCAGTGTGTTTTTCTTACCAATGTATTCACAGGAGATTTGCATTTCTTCCTATCTCAGAATAGCTTTATCTGTCTCTCTGAGCTTTTGTTTCCACCCTCTGTTTTCTTTATATTCAATTTTAGTGTGCTTTGACACTCCTTTTCAAATAAAAATGTAAAACATTGGATTAATGAATTAGATGAAGTGCTCAGCTTACTATCTGCTCCTGTCTGTTATGAGTTTAAAACTTTATTGGGGATGCAGAATTAAATAGAGATCTTACTGCAGTTGATCCAGAACCATCCTTCTTTCTCCCAGGAACTGCTCTGTAAAGCCCAGCAGGGCAAATCTGCATTGTGATACCAGCAAGGTGCTCCCAAAGGCAAGACTCATTTAAGACTGCAGGGGTGACAGATGTACACTTTCCTCTACCTTAAATTCCCAAACTTTGTAGAAAAACATGCAAATAGAAACTTTCTAGACCAATGTGACCTGGGACCACACATAGCATAACAAAGCAATCTTGTTTGTGATAGTTGTAAAATAGAGCTTCAGATAATTGCAAACTCTCCTGGCTACAGTGACAGTCCTGTGGTCCTTCTAGATAAGGAAGGCTCCTCAGTGGCATGAAGGAGCTTATGTTGTATTGCATATGTTTTACTGCCTCCAGAGACAGATTTCACTCAATCTGGCTTGCTCTGCTTTGCCGTTTCCAAGTTGGGCCACTTCCAGAGGACAGAAAACTACCTTTGAATATATTCTAACCTGGGGCTTGAGGACCCAGAGATAGTTGCCACTCTTTTCTCCTCTCCTCCTTCAGTACTACTGAAACAGTAAAGGAAGGGTATTGACCTTTTAAGTTATTGCTTTGCAGAATAGAATACTCCTCTCTCAATCAAAAGAATTGCATATATTCAGGCACATAAAGTTTACCTCTCTCATCCAAAATCATAAGGTTATAGACAAATGCTAAAGATTGTAATTATGCAACTGTAGAAAAATCAATCTTAGATTGATAGTTTGATCATTTGGTGTAAGTGATTTTCCTTTTAGTCTTGCTTAGGATCACAAAGAATGCAGTATCAGCCAGCCAAAGCAGATATCTAAGCACCTACAGACTATCTGATGTTTTGTGTCCTGCTGAGGGAAAGGGAAAATTGCTACTGCTAAACCAGAGGTCTATAATTCTGTCTAGAGTTAGAAGCCAAGAATATCAAGTCCTTAGAGTGACTAATGAAAAGGGTGGCTGGTCACAAATAGCTTGTGCTGTTGGTTAAATGACACCCAAAATAGGCCAGGTACATTGGAGGGATGTTATTTCTCACTCTCATGTAATCTCTGTGGGCTTCTTCATGGAAGTTTAATTAATACCCCTGGTAAGCACAGGGCCTGCCAAAGGTCATTTGAAACATTTACTTTTGTTAGTGACTATATTGCAGGGGATGCATTTTCAATAGATTCTGCCTGAACTACTTCAAAAAAATGCCATTTGGGCTTTGGGGATAGACTGCTGCCTCATTAAGGTTAGTGAAAAGGGAAGGTTTGGTTCTCCTGGAGACTGAAGCAAAACTGCTTTTTTTTTTTGCCTCCAGTCCAAAACTGCAGCTCTTTAAACCATGAGAAATTGGAACCTTCTGTATTAACAGGCTTTGCCCCAGAATTGGATTAGTAAACTCCTAAAAAAAACCAAATCCAAATTGACAAAAAAAGAAACAACAAATTAAGACCAGTTCAACAAACAATTTAGATCAAAACTTTCTCCAAGTAATGAAAATCTACCTATGTAACTGAGAGAACCGTTGGGTCAGGAAAGGTGATGCCACCATAACAAAACCCTTAAGGATCCCAAAGCATTCGTGACTGTGACACCTCAGTGACTCACTGCAGCTGTAAGTGAAGCACAGAGGTTATAATCTGGCTCTGTGAGAGAAAGGTGTCATTAAAGTGTCTGGGATGCTGTTTCTCACAGAATGTGAATCATCTGCATTGACATATTCAAATCAGAGGGGTGCAATAGTACCTGCCCCAGGAAGTGTGTACCACCAGAGAGCCAAGTAATCAAACACAGCTTATAGCCCTCACTCCTTCTGCCTCAAGCCATTCTTTGTTACCGTGGAGAGGATCAGCACAAAGATTGGTTCCACCTGTACAGACTTCCCAAGTACATTCTCTCCGCAGCTTGTTTCTACCTCTGTACTCTGTCCCAACAAAGGTAAAAGCACTTTTTTCTTTTTCTTTTTTCTTTTGGAGCATATCCTTTCAAAAAACAACTGAGCATCCAAGAAAGCAATGCTTTGCATTTGAAATACAAATCTGGAGGGGAAAAAAATAAGGCAACAAATTAAATCTTCCTCTTCTGTAGCAAAGAATACTGCCTTTGTTTTAGTGAACATCCTTTATCATTCAGATATGCTGCTGCAGCACTCAGACATGCCAAACATCTATTCAAAGGGAATTCCTTTTGATTTTCCTTTTATTCCATACTTCATCAATGTTCCAAGACAGCCATCATTATCTAAATGATTAATCAGATGGATAGTCCCACCATTATCTTAATTGTTCATCCAACCTTGCTGCAATCCTTGCAACCACCAGTGCTGATTTCAAAACTCCCTTTTTGGCTACTGGGTGGAAACCAAAAGCGTTAACCTTGGGGTAGAAGCAGCAAAGGAAAAACCTTACATTAAAGATTTAAAGGTTATTTAAAAGAATGGACAGAGGAGCAAATGATGGGGTTATTAGTAACCATCTTCAATCAATTTTAATGCTGAATGAACAGATACTATACTGATCCATATGAATATTATCAAGCTAAAGATTTGGGGTCTTATCTGAGATCTTCCCTAACTTTTGTAGGATATATATATATATATATATATATATATATATATATGTTTGGTCGTGGGCATTGCTGATGGTTTTAAATGTGTCTTTTATGAATGGATTATCTATTAATAAGAGTATAGTGTTCCTGACAGCTTTTTAGTTGTGAGTTAACAGCATATTTTGATGAAAAAAATCCCTCTGAAAGCACATCTGCACCAATTCATAGCAAGTAAAATTTGGAGCAAAGGGAAAACCTAAGCAAAGACTGGACAATCTGTGGAAAATTGGAACCAGTAGCATTAGCTGATTAAAAAAATGTTACTGCTCTAGCTGTACCTCATGAGGAGGTTAGATGTACAGTTTCTTAGCACTCCTTATGTGCCAACACTACTACATACTTTTAAATGTTGCCCTTTATATTCCTCCACCCTTTGTGAAGGGGAATAAGGTGGCAGCAGGGTGGAGGGTTTTTTCCTTCTTTGATATACTTAGTAACAGCTTCAGCAAAAGAGCAGTCTGTGGAAGTTTAGCTATTTTATTCAGTTGAAGCTGGAGCCTCTTGATGCTCCTTTCCCTGCATGCATGAACACGCCACTTCTAGCAGGGCTGCAAAAGTGAAAATATAGCTAGTGTACCTTTCCTGGGAAGAGCATGGTGGAGGGTGCAGGACAGAGCTACAGCTCCAGGCTACTTCACTCTTATCTGTGAGGGGTTCCCAAAATCAGGGCTGTCTGGAGCATCTTCTCGCCAAGCTGTACCTCAGGAAGCAAAGAACAGGGAATCTCTGAAGCTGTTTACAGCAGGTAATGATGATTCCTTACTCCTGAGTAAGGAATGATTATAAAAAAGTCCCCTTTGCATCCCACTCAGGCTGGATGAAACTGAGCCAGGCACAATGGCTATGCCCAGACCACTTTATTGTCAAGTGAGACCACAGCCAAGTTCCCTCGCTTAGAATGCTCACACAGGTTTAGTATTGGTTTCAATAAGTTAATGAGACACGTTTGCAAAGTGTTTGCAGAGTACAGAAGAATATTTTGCTTGGGTGTTTCTGTTCTCCTATCCAGTTTGGTTCAGGGATTTAGCTGGCTGAAAGATCGCAATGTGTTAAGCAAAATAGTGGTGATGACAAAGTGAATGGAACCTACAGGTCCTGGTAACAAGCTTGGACATGCCACACACAATGTCCCAGAGGAGAACTCTTACTTACTCAAAAATTTGTCTAGGAAAAAAGATGAATTTAGTGATGTGCCCATTTCTTCTGAATGTTAGGCAGCTCACCAGATACAGTAGTTTAAACTGAGGGTTGCAAAGCAATACTCCAGCCTATACTGGATCAGCAGCTCTACTGAGCTGAACCTGAGCCATCACCAGAGTCTGGCTGGAAAATCTGCACGTGGCTCACTTGCACATTTGTTGTCAACCGACATTGCTCTGCACTGGTGCCCTCAGTGCTTGGGGCTGGGTTAAGCACTGGTGACATGCATGGGCAGTGCATGGGCACATCACAGTTTGTGCCAGCACTGCTATCTGACTGCTGACAGACGAAGCAGCAGAACAGTGCAGGTAAGGCGTTGCGCACTCCGGAACCCCAGGAAGCTCAATTCAGAGATGATTTTCTCTTCATTAGAGGCAGATTGCCTCTGCAATGGTGCAGTCTCGCATCTTACCCTCTTTCTCAACTCATACCTTACTTTCTGAACAGCTCCATGGAAAACAATGACTTAAAAGAGGGCGGCATCTATGCATAACATTTTGTCATTTTCTCTAATTTCCTGTCTCTACTTCTCTAATCTCTGCCAATGCTGCCTTCAAGTCTCAATTGTTCTATTTTTTTATCTAAGCCTACAGAAGCTATTTCTGTGTTAGTCTTCTTTTCGTTTTCCCCCATTATTTCTTAGCTAAAACTTTCCAATTATTTTGTCTTTAGTTAAAAGACTTCACTGCTTCAAATTCACCCTGGGCAACTTCATTATTTTCTTTTCCAGCTATCTACCCTGTGTCAATTACAGGGCCATTTTTTTTTGCTGTGTTACCAAAGCAATGACACCCTGGTCCAGTTTTCTAACACAGTGATAACGGTGTTTGACTCACAGTCCTTTTTAATTGCTCGCGGATTTCAATCTAATTTGTGAAATTTGTTTGTATTTCCAGTGTGATGAAGTGGAAATGTGGTGATCTTTTAAAGGAGCAGAGTACATAAATACAGGCATCACTGCCACCCTGTTAACTTTGGCCTCACTTTGCATGCTGCCAGAGCTATCTACTGTAAAAATGGCATCAATACAAATGGCTGATTTTTATTGATAAATGTGCCAAGTTAGCAGTGTTTCTAATAAGCTTGATAGCACAGCATCAAAGAGCTGACTTTCATGTGAGAATATCATACCTCCTGTTTTATAGGTGCTTAGTTCTCATATTATTTAGTATTCCTTTCTGTTAGTGGTGTGAGAGTTATTATTAGACACATACCTTAACCAAAATAACAGCTTCAGGTATTTCAGAGATACTTAGATCTGAAGCTGAAAACAATATTTGCATGTAATAATTGCCTCAACTGCTTAATTAAACCTAAAGTTCAGACTTCGTTTCCTGGAAATTTCAAGGATTTTTTTCATCTGGAGCCAAAACTGTCGCTTTTCAGATTCCCCTGGTGATTTTCATTGCGAGGCGCTGGGCTGCAGCGGGATGAGCGATGCTGATTCATGTTCCTTGGGCCGTGTGGTGCATCCTAATCAAACCCTCATCCTTTCTGTAGGAGCCATTTACGGTGGTTAACAAGGTAAAGCAAAGTGGTGTCTTTGGGGAAAGGAAAATAGGAAAGAGACACAGCCTGTGCTTCCTCGAGTTCTTGAAGCCTTCCTCTGAAAAGGAAGGCAGGGGCATGTCAGTCATGGACGATGTGGCTGCTGTGGCCAGATGTGATTTCCACCTGCCCACTTTCTGAACTACTTTTGGGAGGCTCGGAGAGTTGGAAATCTGTATGAACTCAATATTTAAAACATCACTTTGTTGGGTTTTTTTAAATTTAGAAATCCAGGGAATCCCTAAAACCACTGCCAAAACCTAATGCAAAGCGTGGCTGCTTTGTCATAGCAATTATACTTGTTTTTTTAACCTTTAGAAGGCCACATCACCTATGCTTCAAATAAGCACTACACTGAGGTAGCAGGAAGTTGCTGCAGGTGACTGGCCTGTTTGTAGCTTCCTTGAGAGATCCTTTTTAGAACAAAGGGTGTTTGGAAAGGGGGCTTATGCAGAGAAAAACAAATTAAGGGAAAAAAACCTGCATTTTGGTCCTTGTGACCCTGTTATATCAACCAGTTCCCCAAGGAGGATAAGTATGGCCTTTAGCATTCCTTGATGGCTCCAGCAGATCTGTCAATGCCTATTCCTCTCCATAAGAAATGTCACAGCCTGTTTTGAAAGTGTAAGAACTTTCTCTGCCTCGAATAAAGCTGTAAAGGGGACCTTTATTTCCAGCTGTTAGAGGCTTGGATTTCTACTGAAACACAACTAGGTGCATGTCCTTTGGCAGTGTGTGCTGTTTGGAGCTTGTACTGCTGCTATGAAGCCTGTGTCTATTTTCAGATAATTAGAAACCATCAACCAATCTGTTAATTAAATTCCAATGGGGTATGAATCAGAAACACAGCTTTACCTGCAGCAGCTCTCTGTGAAATGGCACATGCTAGGAGTCTGCAGAGTTTCAGTGTTGTTAAACTTCTTGAGCTGATGAGGAGACAGGCTTTCCCTCTCTCCCCACCTTGCTGTTAGTCATTCAGTGCATCTTACAGGGTCTTTTGTAGCTTAATAAAATAAATGCTTTGCTGGCATGTTTCACAGTAATGTACATGCATAACTTTTGTGCCTGATATGAGCCACTGCTATTCATTTACATCAGGAAAAAATTTTGCTTCACAAATATACAATAAGAGAAAGTCATTGCTCAAAGTCACTGCAACCTGAGTAGTCACGGTAAGAATTGTCTAATAGTGAGCTCGCTGGAAAATAAGGAACTTCTTGTTAGTATTCTTATCCTTTTTGATGCAAGAGACTAATGAAATAATTGTATATTTTTGTTGTGTAGAAACTAGAGATCAGATGTCCTGAGGAATGATGTTCTGTCACAAGAACGGGCTGTTTTGAGTGTGAGAGGGATACAAAGAGCAGCTCTCTGCTCAGTCACCTGAAGGTGATTATTCTGAGGTGTTCATGGATATACACGTACACACACACACACACACATCTCGGTGCTCAGAGTTGAAGCCTTACAGCAGTCTTTCTGTTGCTGATTCCCTTCCTGAGCTACTTCTCTCACTCTTTTCCACTGCAAGCCAGTTTCAAGAAGATTTAGCTCAGAATCTAGCAAAGTTGCTCTCTTGTTATTTTAAATGGCCAACAGGAGATAACTAGCTCATACTAAAATAATCTCTCACTGAGAAACTGGGAATAATTTAGGAGAGAGTTGAAGACTCTGTCATTACTCATATCTGGGGGAGTTTGTATTTGAATATTGCCAATTAAAAGTGCCCTTAGAAACAGCTGAAATAGGAATAACTTTCTGAGGCCTGTGTTTCTTTCTAATTATAGCTCAGAACTCGTAGTCCCATGGCACTCAGTGGAACAGAAGTTAGAAATGACAGACACTTCTTAGATGACTTTCACTGAATGGGTTTTTTTCTGTCCACTTCTAGTGGTTCCATAAGCAGGTTTGACAGCTTCATCAATGGGCCACCAGCATTTTCTCTAGGAATCGGTTCTCTACACTTCCACACTTTTTCTCTCAGAAAGGTTTTCTTGCTCTGGAACCAGTGCTTCAGTGTCTTTTTGGTATCATTCAGTTCTTTCGAATCTTCTCTCTTTGATGTTTGCATTTTTAGCTGCTGACACCTCATTTAGACCTCGCTTCATCATTTATCATTTTGTCCTTTATCATTTAATAACTCCTGGCTCCCAACAAGTTTTGCTGGTCTTTGAATAAACCCCAGAGGTTCAGCAGTAGCTTTTTGATGCACCAGGGCCAGAGAGGGAGAACTAGCTATTTTTTTTGAGTTGGAGATGCCATAGTGTGAGTGAATTCTTCACATATTAAAATACTCTTCATAGATCTGAAATGCATCCCACATCCGTAAGAAAAATGTTCTGAAGTCCTATCATGGCAGAAAAGGAGGGTTGTCTGCGTTGCTGGAGTCATCATCACCAATTCTCATTCTTTGGGATCATTCATGAGTCAGCAGAGCCCAGGGCAGCCTTTGGGGTGCTCTGAGACTGTGTGGAGGCTGTGACAAGGAAGGGAATATGCTGTATCAGCTCTCCTGCACTCCCTTCTGATCCAGCAGATCTGGTCTGTGCTCAACAGAAGAAAAATCTGTGTTGACTACTCCCACTTCAGTCAACCAGCACATTTAAATCAGAGCGTTGCATTCAGCTTCTTCAGCGAATACTCTTCCTTTCACAAGGCTGAGTAACTTCCACTTCCCTACAAGGAACCTGCTGAATTTGCTTTTTGATTTGCTTTTATCTTCCATTGCTGCTTATTTCCAGGCTTCTTCCTTCAGCCTTGTGAGTTCCATAGGATTTTATCTGAGGAACTAATTTCAGGCCCCAGCTCCTGCAAGCTCAGGTATTGACACAGGCTAAGCCCAAAGTCCTGAAGGAGCAGACAGGATTACCACAACATAATATTTCAATAAGATGAGAAATCTATAAGCAGAGTATATAGGTCATGTCATCTACTTGGCTCTATCTGTCAAATTATCACAAATCACCTGGGAAAATGTGATGTTTAGGTTGATCTGTTGTCTTCTCATTTCATTTCTAGCTTACATAGGTGTCTGTCTGCACAGGAGTGGAGGGAGCAGCAGTGCTGAGCTCCAGGAGGCAAAGGGCTGTTTTGGTGCCTGATGTTTGTTGGTGAATCAATGGGGCAATTCCAAGTGACATGTATTCCTGGATGCTTTTTTTTTAAGCAGCAAGTAACTTAAGCTGTCAGATAGAGTTCTGCAACTGCAATATTTCAGGTTTCTCCCCCTCCAGCGTCTAGCATAAACTACATGCACACCCAGACTTCATCTGGCTTGTCAGTGTAACTGCATGGATTTTACAGCAATGTTGCAGGCTGACAGGCTGCTGGGAGCTGAACATGACTTCTGATCTCCTGCTCACCAGGTAGGGCTTCACTTTCAGTTCTGTTGCCTTTTTCTTTCACAAGTACGTGGTTCTCCCAGGTATTTTATTACTGAGTTCTAACAGAGAAAAAAAACCCAAGCCCACAAACCAAAATTAATAATATGCCAGAGAAAAGTAGAACATTTGTAATTAAAGGATAAATAATAAAATTGCTGGAGGGTAAAAATACCATGAAGTTTTTTAACTACAGTGGTAACGTCTATTTAAAATGGTAATGAAAAGCACTCTGCTCTGTAACTAAACCATTAAAGGCCCAAAGAACATTTCCAATCAAACCAACCCCAGTGCTATTACCTAGTTTGCCCAGAGTTTACCTGAGGACCAGGGATTCTCCTTTCCTGCATTCTGAAAAGAAGTGTCTGGTAGACTCATGAAGTTCATGGACACCATCTGATGCTCTGCTCTGACCACTGACTTTGTTGACATTGCAACCAGAATAGTGAACAAGTCTGTTAAACACAGAGTGAGGTGCAAAACTGATACTGGAAGCTGATGGTGTTTTATCAGTTGGACAGTTAATGTTGTTATGCATTAATTTGAAGGGAGTAGGATCTGGCCTGTGGTACATTACAGGGCATGACCAAGCATATTACATTTTTTAGGTCTACTCATTCTCTAAGAGACATCTGAGAACTGCTTCAGTACTATTTATTGTCTATAGTAAGGCTGTGCCTCTATTCCTCTTGTGGGATGGTGCCTTATCCTTCTTTCTATCTGAAATAAAGAAGTTCTGATGCCCTATGCTGACCCAGGGCAGCCCTGGGGGTTTGTTGGCCTCTCAACAGTCTTGTTCTGTTTCTTCAACAGGTTAATGCAAAATGGAAGCATCTTCATCTGTCTGTTCCTACCTGGATGGAAGCTGGGTCGAGTTGGTTGGTCGAGTTCAGAGTTTGGTTGTTTCCATGCTCTGAGTAACTCCAGCAGGATGAGGCTCACATTAAAGTAAGGAGGGAAGAGTTGGGAAGAGAGCACTTATGGCTTTACTTGGTGCTGGTCCAAGCCTGGGCATATGTTAAAATTTAAATTAAGGGGTTACTTCTACTCCAGGGTCATCTGAGGTACCCAGGAAGTGCCTGAGGTTACTTGAGATTGCCAATAGGGTCCTAGAGGAAAATATTACCCCAGAAACATTGATCTGGGGAGGTCATCTCAGGTCCTAAATATGTCCTGAGGTTACTTGAGGTCATCAATTAGCATAGGGGGTTAATATAGGTACACTTTACCTCAAATTCTGCATTCTGGGGTTATTTCAGGTAACTATGAGGTTACTAGAGGTCATCTATTAGAGCCTGGGGTTACTTCAGGTCATTGTGGGGTTACTAGAGCTCACCTATTAAGGCCTGGGGTTACTTTGGGTCATTGTGGGTTACTTCAGGTCAACTTTACATCAAGCTCTCAGTTTTGGGGTTACTTCAGGTCATCGTGGTGTTATTAGAGGTCAAATTTATTACAAACTTTCTGTTCTGGGGTTACTTGATATCATTGTGAGGTTATTTGAGGTCATCTATTAAGGCCTGGGTTTGCTTGAGTTCAATTTTACCTCAAACTCTCTGTTCTGGGGTTACTTCAGGTCATCAACTAAGGCCTAGGGTTACTCGAGGTCACCTATGGTGTTAATAGAGGTCATGGTTTGAGGCCCTATCTGTAGTCACTGGTACCCATGGTGTGCTTTGCCTGGGCTGGAGGCAGTTGCCCCTAGAAGGAGGTGCTGACAGGTGCTTTCCTTGGCTCCTCCTTCTGCATCTGTCTCCTTTTTCTACTCCGCTTCAGCACAGGCATTTCCCAGCCCCCACATGGGCCACATATGTCCTCAGCCACATTTCCCCCTTCCTGGCATGTGAGGGGACAAATGTGGTTCCCCAGGGCCCCTGTGTGCTCCCTTCCCTGCCTTGCTCATCATGGAGATTTGTCTGTTCACACACATCTTCCCCTTCCAGCTCCTGACACGCAGCTGGCTTAGGGGGTGGGCCACTGCCACTCTGCTTGATCTCCCAAGCTCCCCAAACATGCTGCTCTGCTTTCTCCCTGTGGCCTCTTCTCTTTCAGCTGCAGCCTGTGCCTCACTCCCTGCTTCTGCCCTCCTTTAGGAAGCACCAGCCCCGGTGTGCTTCCTCTCCCCAGCCAGTGCAGTTCTCATACATTTCAGCAGTTCATCGTGCCTCTCATTCAGCTTTTGTTTTTGCCAGTTCATGTTGTCATCCTCCTTTTGTCTTCTCCCTTTGGTTCCCATCCATTACTTTGGCTGACTGCTTAAACTGCACAGATATTGGTACCCTGCCCAGGAAAAAATGGAACCAACCCAGCCCTGCTTGGACATGAACAGGCCACCGGTGTCCCAGAGAGAAGCCTGAGAGGAACTGATTTACACAGGCCCGACAGAACAATGAAATTAAGAAACTGCTTTCACTGGTATGAAGGACAGTGAAGAGCTCCTTGCAGCTGCAGTGATCTCAGATGATGGGAAATAAAAAGACATAATTAGTATTTCTCCTCACGCCTCCATGTCAACTTCAGAAACCCAGGGCACTAAACCCGAGATTCATGTCTAAAAGGAAGAGCGTCTGCTGGGTGTAACACAAAGGCATAAAGCAGAGTCAGCGCTGGGGACAAACACATGACTGTAAAGTCACAGGATTTATTCTATTCCATTGTTATTTATTTCAAACACCACGTACAGGTTCACTCTCTCTACAGCTGCTCACATCACTCACTTTTATTAGGCCCTTCCCTTCCATTCACCCACCACTCCCCTAAGGTCGGGTGTGTGTTTTCCACTGTGTTGTGACTGGAAAGCCAATACTTGACATTTCCTTAAAACACTGATGGCAAAGGCAGGAAAAGCAGACAGGAATTGGTACTAATAATCTTAGGAAGGATGGTTTTTTTTATCCCAACCATCTAGACTCCTTCACCGTGCTCTGATTAACAAACTAGGGCTTTCTAGACTTCGGTGTTTGCTGTGTAAATAAGAACACAAATCCTCCTGCAAGTGTCTCCGACAATTTTATTCTAAACAGAGAAAATCATGGCAGGTATTTACAATCTGTGCAGTGCTCTGAAAAAATTCAACTTAAAATGTGCTTTCATCAGTGTTGGAACCTATGGAAAGCCAACAGAAAATCAGGAGTTGTACAGACTACTGGTGATCTCCTCGGAGCACCAACTTCCCCGCAGGTAACGCAGCTCCTGTGAAACTCTGAGCCACCACAGCTCAGAGACACACATTTTGTTGCTAGATCTTCTCTGCAGCACAGACTTCAAACCATGTTTGTCAAGAAAACCAAGCCACTCTGTGTTGAGATCTCCTTGTCTCTAGCCAGGATTCTGCAGACACGTTGGAGATGACTCATTTCCAGAGGACCTGCGTGTCAGTGCAGGGATGCTGAGCAAAACAACAGCCCTCTTCTACTGCCTCAAGGCAATCATGGCCACAGCAGCTCTGTCTGGAAAGATAAAACTCTTCAATCAGTTCAGAAACATTTCTCAGGAGCCTAAAACTCTAAAGCCAGGGAGCAAAAATAATTTATAACCTGTACAATTCTTGTTTGGCTTTTTGTCTTTTAATTAACCAAAATACGTTGGGCCAAACCTGGGCTTTTAAAGAAATGAGTAAGTTGTCAATACTGAGTCAGCTCACTCCGGCAGCCCAGACACCAGGTATGATTCTTCCCACTTCAATTAGCCACAGCACATTCATTAGTGGGCCTTCAGCCTACAAACTGTAAACCCCACGAGGAACCGCTGCCTAAGTCAGTTTAGTGATGAACTAATTAACTGTAGGCAGTAAATAACTAATGAAGTAATGCAATGATGTAGATAACATTGAAAGCCACCTCTGGTGGTATCGGTCAGATCAGAGTACATTCTGACTCGGTGATTCTGGATTTGCTACCTGTTGGCCTCCACAGTCATTGGGATCACTTTTCATTAGATGGTAGCTTTAGATGATGATACTCTACTTGCTCATCCATATCCTTTTATATGAAAACTTACTGCACAAAGGCAAAGCCTCACAGAAACGGGTCCTCACCGCTCATCCAACAAAGCAATCCTACCTTCTGCTTACCCCCTCTCATTCACAGCTTCCTCCTTTCTGCACTGCTCTCCAGCTTCTCTCCTTGAAACCTGAGCTCCTCTGCTTCCCCTTCCACCTCGGGCTGGCACATCTCCTGCGGTGGGGACAGGCTCATGTGCTGGGACCGCCCCAGAGCACGTTGGCTCGGCGAACCCTGAGACATGAAGAAAACAGCTCCCCAAAGGAGAGACAGCCATGGGGGCTGTGCTAATGAAGGACTGCGGCTGGTATCATTGTAACGCTCAAATACAAGCAGAAAAGGTACGCAGCCACGTGCCCAAGGGAGCAGAGCTGCTTTACAGAAATAAAGGAAGGGAGGAGATGAGTAGGTGAGACAGTCTCTCATTACCAGACATGACTTCACCTGCAGGCCTTCCTCTTGCCTCCCAGCAATGACGCTGGCTTTCTTTCACAGCAATTCATCCATTTCAAAGGGCCAGCAGCATAAAAGGAATCTAAAAATAGGTTAAAGCCTGAAACCAAAGAGCAGCTGTTTCATTAGCAACAAGGGAAGCAGGAGGGGAAAGAGTTGTAGGACAGAGCTCCCTAAGTGTGTCAAATGACTTGTACTTTATGCTGTCTTACAGAAATTCTTCTAGTACCTGGACACATTTCAGAGGTGCAATAACTGATACAGCCAGGACCTGCCCTGTGTGCGCTCCTCTCTCCTTATGCTGAGATAACTGAGAATTGGGGTGCTGGGACACGGCCATGTATCAGTGTCCGACATTCTCCAACATCCACCATCTTGCCCTGGGGCTCAGGAAGCTTGCAGGAACTCAGATAGTGTCAGAAGCTCAGCTCTCTCCCTGGTGGAGACAGAGACTGCTGGGAGTTGAATCATTGCTGTGCTGGATGCAACAGCTGGACCACGCACTGAACACTGGGTTCTAAAGTATCGGTTGCACAAGGTGGTTTCTCTGCATCCAACCCATCCTTGGACATCTGAATTCCTCCCCCAGAGAAGAAATCCTTTCCATGCAGGTTAACGTTCATCTTTTATCCAAACACTCTGTAATCCATCAAAACACTGATCCCAACCTCAAAGGAACCTGTTACAGGCCAAGCTCTTTGGGTATCTTGGAATGATGGCCTAAAACCAGAACGCAAACAGTGAGCAGAACAAAGCGGGATCCAGCGTGCTCAGTCCAGCCAGCATTCACTGGGGAGACAGCAAGTGGAAATCCTCACTCTGTGTGTGTGCACACAGCTATTCCAGTTTAGAGCAGGTTTTGGATTCAATAAGGCTGAGTTTAGGAACAACAGTTCTCAAAGCTCATGACCATACCATTATTAGACAGGTGATACAGACACACAGGCCAGGAATGAGAGTAAAAGAAAATACCATGCAGAATTTTAGGCTGCTGAGAACAATACAGTGTGAGAAGGGATTGAACAAGTTGAAGCTAAATCCCTCAGATTACAGAGGTGCTCTGAGAAGATGAAGGTGTGTAAGACATATCAGTCTTTCATCACCTTTATCCTTCCTTCCTATGGATATGCTTTGCTGCCTGTACCTGGCCTCTCCACACGGACCACCACTGGGGAACTCCTGCTGTTTTCATCAGCTTAGAAACACTTGGCATGACCTGGCCTTCCCTCCTGCTGCCTCTCCCAGCCCAGGGCCAGCTCTGCATATAGTGCAAAAGGCAGAAGGGCAGTGGGACATGTGTAGGGGCATGGGGTTGCAGGTCTTACAGTAGCTGTACAATTGAGGTGTAGCTGATATTCCTGCCTCTACACCAGGGAGCCTCTTGGCTTAGTTTCAGCATAAGGTAAGGAAGATCAGTAGCTTCAGAGGAGTTGCAGAGAATTGGCAAGTTTGGCTGAATCAGGAGGGGTCAAGACAGAAAACCATAAGGAAAAGAGTAGAGAGAGGGCAAGAGAAAGAGAGGTACTTGTCAACAGAAAAGCAGATGCTTGAAAGAGAAGATAATTAAAAATTCTTCTCTTTTTCCAAGTGGACAGAGGTTGTACTGATGGAGACTGCATTGCTCCCAGAGTAGGACCAACAGTACTCCTGACAGTTACAAAATCACCACCTCCAACTCAGGCATTTGTCTGCCAAAGCCACACCTGAAGAGGTGCTGCTATCTGGGAAAAGCAAAGCAAAAGACAGCTTTCTGAACTGCCTCTCTCTCTGTTTGCCTCGGATTTAGCCTTGGAAGATACTTGGTGTGTTAAAAATCTTGGCAGAGAGGGGTAGAACTAATCTGAATAAATCAATTAAGAGGTCCACATCTGAGCTACTCAGATAAGACTTTCTTTAAAGTTAATGGACATCATACAATTCATTATGCACTAAAACAGAGAGCTAAAATAGGACAGGTGAGTCATGCCTAAAAATATCCCATCAGATCTGTTAACTCATGAGGGAAGCCTGCAGTGCCCAGAACAGCTGCAGACAGAGGTAGATTGTGGGTTTCTGAGGTGAAGTGAATCCCACTCCAGGTTCCTGTCAGTCACTCTCAGTAGAAGGAATGACCCCTTCTTTTCCAATACTGCTTGCAGATCAGCTGGGAGAAACACTTGTGGTCTGCTTTGCTGCCTTCCTCCAGCTGCCTCCCTCCCACCTGAGGCCTGAGGACAAAGCCCAGGCATGTTCCAGTCAGGGCTGGGATCAACAGCACACCTCCTTTCTCTTTTCAGGGGTGTTTGAGCTATATGTTGCTCCTGGAGATCAAGGGTACTGGAAACCGAGGCTTTCAGTCCTGGATCTGTATGCACAGCACCACAGAAGAGCTAAGCACCATGTATCAGCAGAGTGGGATGAACCCCACCAGGCATGGGGCACAGCGCTGCCCACTGTGCCTGCCAGCCTCGACCTGCTGTTAGCCAAGGGGCAACACTTTAATGTGTTCCAGCAAAGCAGGGGAGAGGAGAGGTGGTGAGACAGATAGCTGCCTTGTGATTATCTTCAAGGCAGGTGGGGAAGAAGAGAGTCCTGGTGTGGGAAGCCAGGAGAGTTGAAAGACAACACTGCCTGGCCGTGGCCTGCAGGGATCATTACGGGCAGGAAAGTCACCTTTGGGGCTGAGAAGCACATAGTGCTCTTGGAAAGAAAAGCTCTTAGAGAAGAAAGGACTTTCCCTCGCAGGGCCTGATGAAATCAGTGGGGAGACTGGAATGTATTTGAAAGCTTCATTTATCCCCTTGTCAGCATCACCTCCAGAGAGGCTGTGGCAGGGAACAGAGCTGCCAGGAAAGGATGGGACAATGGTTTGGGCAGCACAGCCCAACCCAGAAACCATATTCAGCTTCTAAAAATAACAGTGGTTGGACTTTTGTTTTGTTTGGGGTTTTTTTTCCTTACATCTTCTTCCCTCATCCCTCAAATATCACAGCATATTTCTCTTGATCAGTGCTCCTCAATGACTGCACTGGCACCTAAGATCTGTTTTGACCACCACAGACCATGACCTCCCTGAGATCTACCGGAGAAGCCCGAATTGCCCTGGGTTGCCCAGCCCAATCCTTTTCCTCTCACACGAGCTGCACATTATTCTTGCTGTGTATTAAGGTTTGAATCTTGGGTTACCATTAGCTCGTATTTTGGGTTACAGTCAGCTTTCCTTCTCAGCACAACTTACTGTTGCAAAGATGGATGCCTTTTGGGTGACTAACCCAACGAGCGCTGTGCAGATTCTTGGTAATTAGCCCTACAAATACCATCATTAAACTTTAAACTGACATAAAGAAAACGTGCAACTGAGCATGCTAATAATAGCACCAGCCAGTTTCTTACACTGAATGTCTCCATAAAAATATTCTTTGTAACACCTTTGGCACAACTGGGACCTTGCATAATTAAATTTGATTTCACTTTCTTACAACTCTAAGCATAACTGGGGACTTCTAATTAGTTACAATTATTCTGTTCAGAAACGTGTTCTATTTAGTATAATCTTGTATTCTTCCAGCCAAATGCCATACCTATTTATTAGTATTATTATCTCCTACTGATAGCTTTTTAACTGAGACATTTTGACCAAGATAAACAACTACATGCCTCCCAACCACAACTCTGTGTGGCATGGGCTTTGGGCGGTAAAATAATTTACTAAGTGAAAAATAGCAGTTGATGGAGATAAGATGATTTTCCATTCTACTGTTTTAAGCAGAGATAAAAACAACACAGGCTGATTATCTTCTAAATCTAACATTTCCACACCCCATCCCACCAAAAGCTGCTAATAAAGTGGCCTCAAGAGAACTTCTCTTTAATGAAACTTCCTCACCTAATTGTGTTTCCCTTCTGTTAGAAGATAGTAGACAAGTAGACTACAGTTTTCCCTCTGTAGCTGCAAAGCCTGCCTGACTGGCATGGCTGTGAGCACTCCTTGTGCCACTCAGTGAGAGAAGCAAGTATTGTAAGGTCCGTAACACCCATGCCCAAGAATCACAGAATCAGAGAATCACAGAATCTTAAGGGTTGGAAGGGACTTTGAAAGATCATCCAGTCCAATCCCCACGCCAGAGAAGGGTCACCTTCTGATTACGTGCTGATTACAAGGGCATCTAGGCAAAAAAACCCCTCTGTTTTCTGCACATTGGTGCCCTGAGCTGCAAAAGCATAGATATGGTGTCTCACAGAGCTCACTCAAGCAAGAGGCAGAGGTTGGATTACCAACTAAACCAGAAACAGACAAAAAGTGACAAATTTGAGAATAAACCACCAGAACTTATTTACTTCTTGAGAAATTAATGAAGCTCATGAGCTCACAGGTTGCAAAGCAAATGAAACAAACATCTTTCCCTTTTAAAGTCTAGGGAATAACAGCAAGTGGAATTGACTTTATGCTTGTCTTCCCTCTAATTCACTACAGCTACCATTCTGGTGAAATATAGAAGGGAAATGGCAGGATAAACCTATCTCAAAATGAAAACAACATTAAACAACAAAGGAGCTGGGGAAGGCCAGGGAGTAGCACATAACTTTATCCATTATGTAAGTTATTTTGTCATAGCCACGCTCACCATTTCTGTAGTGCTTTATATTCACAGATGTAGGACACAGTATGCCTTTGGAGGTGATTCTATCAACTCACGAGGCTTTGAAAAGATCCACCAGCAAGTTAAAAGTAATTGAATTTGGAAAAGCATTTGTACTTACCAAATATACTGCAGGGTCTCAATGCTTTCTAGGTCAATGCTGTATCCAACTTAGCTTGCAGTTTTCTCAACACTGAGCATTCAGAAATCCTAAATATAACACCAACATCATGTTACTTAAATAAATAATGAGATCACTTTATTTTCTTGCAGATTTTTATGCATACAGGTTGTTTATTCTCCAGGCTTTCCACTTTTTTTTTCCTTTCTGAACAGGAGGAAATTTACTTTGGTGATAGAGGTGAAAGATGATAAAGTTTTAGGCTACTTTGTTTCAGCCGGGACATCAAGCAACACACCAAGACCTTTCCCCAGCATTTTTAGGTTAATGATATGATCCCAGCAACTGAAGATCATCTGAAAATTACCAATTAAATTGGGTTTTGTAGTCTTAGTCTCAGACTTTGTTTTTTTCAACAAGAAAGATACTTGAGAAAATGGGTTCAAACGACCCAAAAAGTTAAAAATCTTTGAATTTAGTGTCTAACCCTGATATTCTGGATGCACACACTTGAAAAACCACCCCCAACTGTAGGAAAATTATTTTGGTACTAAAAATTACTGGTTTATGCCAGAATCCATCCCACAATTTTTGATATGCCCACATCAAATATGATAGATTAAGCAAGAGGTTTCAAGTTCAGCTTATAAAGCTCTCTACTCTCAGTCACTGACAGTAACCCTCCACTGTAAAGCAGTAATGAGCTTATAGTTAAAATATTACTTCTCCTTTTGTGTCTTAAGGAGGATTTCTTTTCCTGTTCCCTTTATCTGTTTGTATTTGGGACAGCTAATTTATTATTGATGTAAAGAAGTAATTCAAAATTTAATGATTAATTTTCATGTAAATCTTTCTTATCTAAATAATTGATGGGAAAGATGAGCATAGGCATTTGGAGTCAGCAGTTGTTATCTCTTTTGGCTTATCTCTGTAGCAGTACTCTACTCTGTCAAGCTGCCTAGAGAACACACCTTTTGGTGGAGATGGGTTGAATTCCCCAGCCTTGTATCATTCCAGATGGGGAATTATCTGAATAGATATCTCTGCTCTGTCCTCCAAAATCTATATATTCATCCTGCCTCCCATATGGATAAGTACCTGATTTTGCATAAAGCACTCAATCTTCTGCATCATGAGGAGGCTGGAAAGCCACAGTCAGCTGATCCTGCAGCTGGCCTGTTTGTCCAAATGTCTATCTAAAAATGCTCAAATTTAGTAAACTAGGCAAAAGGCCAGGCAGTAAAATGCTATTGCCCCACAGCATGATCCGTGCTTGACGGTCAGGATTGAGTCGTGCTCTGCTCTTTTGCAGGTGCCCTCCTCTGCTGGGTTCATGGTGTCAGACGCTGTGTCTGGAGATTCCAAACCATGACCATAGCACTGAAAACTACTTCATCTGCATCCAAAGTCTTTCAATCCTGCTTTTCATTACTCAGTAATTTGTATTCACCTGTAAATTGATCTCTGACGGTCCTTTAATCCCCAAGCGAGAATTTGTCTGGATCTACCAGAACATCTCCTGGGAAAGAAACAGTCTCCTCCACAGTTTGAATGCAGCTTGTGTTACGTGATTTTCACAGCAATTAATATACTTAATAAACTCACAGGATGACCTCCTTTTATAATGTTTAAAGTTCAAATTTTATTACAATCTGAAGAAAATACTCTGGACTAGAAAACAGGTTATTCTGAGGAAGATAAGTTAGTGGCTTCCTCCTACTCTGCCCTGCTAACATTTTAATATATATTTTCTTTAAAAGTTAAATAGAATTGTAAGCTGTAACAGGGAATAAATGTTATAAAGATATAAATCTCTACTGCCATTTACGTGATAAGTTAAAAAAAAAAGGACCCATCTTTTCATGCTTGGGGGTATTTTTCCCTCAGAAGTCACTTTTTAATCTGATTTAAATCCAATTAAGTCTGAACATCTAAAATGAAGAGCAAGCCTTTGAATTTATGTATAACTGATTTAACTAATCACTGCCTTACTGCAGAGCTACTAAGCAAACAAACTATGAAAAATAAATGTGAAATTAGATCCAAATCGCAGACAGCCTTGATTTTGTTTTTTAAATAAATAAAGAAGTAACCATTCTGCACAGAGCATGGGGCCTCTGTTTGCTGCCAGCAAGGCAAAAGCTGCAGTTATTAGATTAAAAAAAAAAACAAAGGTGAAAAATGATTTTTTAGTTCGAAACAGACACTGTGGTTTTTACCTTTGCATTCAGAACAGAAAGCACAAACCTTCCTCCCTGCGGCTTCAGCGGCTCAGTCCTGATTTGGGCTGGTCATGCATTTAGCACTTGGCTTCTTCAAGTTTCTTACACCACCTTCAAACAGACATGCTGGGATGGTGCTGGCTGGTTGCTCCAGGCCCGAGAGGCATCCTGACATCTCTCGTGCTCTCCCTGCCTCCCCCGGAGGTGACGGGCATGGGAGCCTGCAGCCTCCCCGACCCACATGTGTCACCCACCGCCCCAGCAACCTGGCTCATCTGAGCCATCCCCTGAACAGGCTGCAAGTGCTGCAGAGGGGGTTCATTAGGAAGGAGGGTTTGAAGGACAGGTAGGAAGCGCTCCCCTTTCATCTCTCTCTTGCTCTGTTAGTTTCTGTTCTTCCTTGTTTGCCAGCACTGACACTGAATGCTAATCAGACCAGGCTTTAGCCAGCCTCAGGCTGCCATTGCCAGGTAATTAGTCCAGGTATCCCACACTTTACTCTGACTACCTCATACATGAAGCAATTTTGGTAAGCCATGGATATTTTATAAGCATGTCTGAGACCTGGCAATCTCAGTTCCTGCCACATCTTAGTTACAAGCTGAAGAAAGAACATGTTACTGTCATCACGGTTCTAGTGTGCTGCATGTTACAGAATATCATAATTGTGTAACCCCAGGGTAATGGAATAACTTTTAAAGCTCCCTGTCATAAAATATCTTCCATTAAAGTTGCTGTCTGCTTCATATGTGGAAACCACTATCTCATCAGTGAGCCGACACTGGAATACTGCCAGACGCCATGTGGCTCTACGCCTGATAAAGCAGCTTTCTCACTCTGGATCACAAGCTCCGTAGCTGCAGGCAGAGCTCCTCCCAAACCCGTTAGTACAAATTAATGAGTGCATCCAGCTTCCTCCAAGCAATCTCCTTGACATTTTCCTTCCCCTCTCACACACATGCTCCCATACATTGGAACTGGGCTCCCGGAGATTGCATCTGGAAGAGCGCTATGCAGAAGCAGCTCATTCCTGAAATGCCTCTCGGGTGTCTATCATAGCTCATATCCAGCAGCAAATGCCGCTTGCAACAGCTCAGAAACCCTGCAGCTATTCAGCCCAGGCAGTAAGAGCTAAGATGGCAAGCCCAAAATGACAGCTCTTAACTCACTGCCTCATTCCTTCCCTTGAAATAAAAGTGTTTTTTCTCTTCCCCTTTTGAACTATGTAACAGATCATAAAGCTTTCAGAGGGCAAAAAGTGGGAAATCTCACATATGTGCCTTGGAGATATGTCTGAGGTGTACAGACAGGGAAAGAAACTTTGTTTCTTAAACCCTGCCACAATTCTGTGCATCCAGCTCGGTGCTGTGGCAACAGGCAGCAGGCAGCTTGTGACAGCTATCGTTTACCAGTGATTTTTCTACAAGTGAAAGGATTCCTCAGCTAGAGGTCATCTTTTTTTATGATGCTTGATTTGACTGTTTTGATGATCCAAAATCTACCCCAGGTTAAAACATAAACCACTTAAATAATTTTAAGCCACTTGAAGATTCTCCCATTCAGTTCATAACTTATAAATGTTCCAATTTCTCATCCTGTTTGCAATCCCTACCCACCAACCCTTGGTACTGGAGAGGATTAAGTGATAGGATGATTTTCACAAATCATATCATACTTGCCAAGCATTACCCGAATGCCATTAAAGGTCCAAGCATCTGAGTTGGAATGGCAGGTATTTCTCTTCCTCCCCAAACAGCACTGAGGAGCTCACAGACAGCAAGAGAAATGCAAGAGGCTGATATGAAAACAAACCTCAGGTTAGCTCTCAGTCTTTGTCAGGACTGTTTCAGTCCTGGACCTGTCTGTTACAGGAACCAGACAGCCATAGGAAGCTGGTTCCCTAAATTGCCATGGAGCACATTGAGCTGCTCCATTATTGCCATTTTACCTAGCGTCTTTAGGGATATTTTAGTCCAGTTCTAGGTAATTTTTTCCTCTAAATATTGACAACCAAGAAAATGGAAAGAAAAAGATACCACTGAGAGATCTGCACCATTTCCTCTCCATTCTGGATAAGGTGAGTTAGGCAAAAGGTAATAAGAAGTGATGGATTTGTGGGAGAGCAAAATTACCAACGATGTATTTGAAAGCACTTTTGATCTGTTTATTAAAAGTCAAGATGTGCTTCAAAAGAAACCCCACTGCACTTTTAAAGTATTGCATGGATTAAAAAGGATGCACTTAAAGAAATCAACTTTTTTTCCCCCTCTTTTTAAATTGCACTGGGATTTATCAGTGTGGTACCAGTAGTAGGGAAGGTTTTGCTACAGCATTCTAATTAGCACAACCAGATCTTTCTATAAACTTAAGGACTCCAAATTTACAACAAGAGGGATAGAGATGGGTTTATGCATAAAGCACTTTTACAGTATTTATTGTGGAACAGTTTCTCCCTCCCCTGCCTATACTGCAGTTGCTGTAGGAAAGGCAAAGAAAAGAAACTAGAATGGACATTGCTGATGGCAATGCACCTTACTGATGAGGTGGCATTCATTATCTTCCCCTGCATAATTGGATTTAGGAATGTCACCATTTTAAATATAGCATAAGCAGTCAATTAAGTTCTATTTCCCACTTATAAGGCCATAAACAGAATGAAGGAAGGCGACGGCAGGGGGAGGAGAGGCAGGGGAGTGAGGTAAGGAAGGAGGAAGGCATGATACAGGACTTGCTTGAGCCTGCATGTGATTAAGAAAAACAAGGTATGGCAACTCATGCACACACAAACACGCTCCTATTACTCAAGGCTCAGCAAATCCCCCAGAGGACAGTTTAATGGCCACTATCTACCTTGACCAGACAAAGCCCCTTTTCTTAATCCTCAGTCCTCCTGAACTTTAATCTGCTGCTATTTAAATTTGCCATCAAATCTCTTATTTGCTTTGCCTTGTTACTACCTAATCAGTAAGTATATTATGTCCTAACAACTTGTATGTGTTCACTGTGGCTTACAAGGGAGGACAGGTTACTCTGAGCTGTAAATAAAACCACCTAATTTAAACACCAGAGAAGAAATCGTGGAGCAAGATCAAAAGACCCTGATCCTCAACCTAGATTAGTATCATGATATGACAGATCCTTTCTCCTTTTGCAAAAACAATTTTTTCTTCTCTTCTCCCCACTATTTACTCATATTAACCTTTTCAATATCTGTCCCAGCCAGAACAAGTCATTTACTCCTCAGACCTAGGAGCCACATTTGGGGATACCTTACTGGGGCTTTGCAGGCTGGGCTGGAGAGGAAAACTGGGCATAGGTGCCCACAGACACAGTTCTCTGGCTGCTAACCACCACCTACCAGACCACACTGCTTGCTGGGCCACACCACAGCCCCCAGGAACATGCCTTGGGATAACACTGTGTAACAAGTCAACTCTCAGGCTGCGTCAGCAGCCAGCAAGTCTGTGAATCTGTCCTGCAAGAAAGCCAATGATCAAAAACTGAAGTAAACTGATACTGAAAACCCATTGGCACCCACTGCAGTTTGGGTGCATAACTCACAGCAGGTGTATGTCACCAATTTGCAAGAAGTCTGTTTTCTTAGAACAACAACAACAATTTGAGGGAATCAACATTGTCGAGAGATAATGGTCTCCCCCCAGCCTGAACCAAGAAGCTATTAAAAGGTACCAAGATACAAGAGGCAAAATATTTACTGCATGTTTGTTTAAACATGCTACACAGTCACTTTGAATTATAATATCACTCCTGCTTCTAACAGCCTTCTTAGCCTTCTGGAATTTTCATTTCTTCAAGACAAGAGAATAAATTGGGCAGAGAAATAGTACTGAACTTAACACTTCACTGTATGCTCAGTGGCTGCTAAAAATCCTGTGACCTCATGAGGTCTACTAAAATAGAACACATTTAGTATTTTCCTAAACTAACTGTATGTATTGAAAGTAAATGGTAAAACAACAGGGCTCTGGCTATATCTGGTATTAGGAGAACTGTGAACTTCTTGGAGTTTTTTGATAGAGGGAGAAGTTATAAATATCAGCAAGGGTTCTGCAGTGCTATACTGATGTTCCCCCAGTGCAATTTGTTTACTGCTCCGAGATATTAGACCGCCATATATTTTACTTTCCCTGCTAGTAGCCAATTTGAAAGAAAGCAAGTAATATAAAAATAGCTATTTACTCTGTAACAAGCAGTACAGTACATTATCACTCGACATCGATGTTGTTAGAGGATAGCAAATCAATAATCAGTTCTTATTCAGTAACTTTGTAAACCATCTGCTTCTATCATTGCAAAGCAAGCCCTGCTGCAGCAAAGCCTTTACTGCCATACTAACAAATAATTTCCTTTATAACGTCTAAGACAATGTTGTATCAAAAGCTTTCTAATTGCCTTACCATTTAAATAAGTTATGTTCTACAGACATTTTGCAGAAAGAGGAGAAACTGTAACTCTCTGTCACCTTCACCAGAAAATAGTTTGTTTCTCTTTCAGACTCAAGAGTTTGTGATTATATGATCTATTACATTATTAGATTCTACATGCCAATTTTATTATTACCATTTATCACTTGATTAGAGTGAGCCCAAGATGTGCACAGCTCAGAGCACTCCCTCCGAAGAGTTCTCTCTCTGCACAGCTCTGTCCAGAGGTGACTGCTCAGCTCACCTGTGTGCCTCTATTTAGGCATCCAGGATTCCTTGTAGAAGCCCTCAAAGGTACCTATCACTCTTCACTAATCATCCAGGGACCTCAGCACTCCTTTTTGTTAAGTATCTAACATCTGACAACAACTTGGGAAGAACAATACAGCCACAGCAAAGTCTCAGGCATCCCATTGAGTATTTGAGAAATGGCCTAGCAGGGCTGAATGTGGGGAAGGGGGATGGGCAGGGCAGAACTGCAAGCAGAACTTTATTTGGAGGTTTACAAAGGATTCAGGCCTCCAAGTAATCACTTTTAAGCTGCCTATGGAGTCATTGGTTTCCTTCACAAGTTGACTGCTTGTTAGAAAGAAATGAGCAATGGAGACACTCGGGATCCCAGTCCTGCTCTATCTTACTCACAAGCCCTTTGCTTCAACAGTAAATCTTGCCCTTACCACTTCAGGCAGGCAGCTAGGAAATGGCCTGCTGCTGGCTGGCTGCTCTGTCTGGCCAGCCCCTGCTTGGCACAGTCCCACTCTCACCACACTCATCCTGGACGACTAAACCTCAGGCTCCATTAATCTTATCAACTAACAGAGGTTTCTTGTCTTTTCTTTTGTAAATAATTCTGCCCACACATCTAAATTTAAAGTAGCACCTTGCTCCTGCCTTCCTCTCCCATCATGCATGGTGCAGACATGGAGGAGCAGAGTGCAGCCAAGGGCTGTGCCCACCCTCAGCACATCCTCCCAAGCACGGGGAAGCTGCAGCTCCAAACCCACTCTCCTGCTCCTGGGCCACCTATCACAGCCCTGCCAGCTGCCACTGGCAGGATTTCTTTCTAAACAAAACCACAACACAGAAAGCTGAAGCAGTTTCAAACCTCCAGTGCTCTCCATTTAAAGACAAAGGAAAACAAAAAAATCAAATAATCTTTCAGTATATTGACTCCCTTGGACTACTTTTTTGGTTTCCTTGGCTTAGGAGTCTTTCCTATAAATCACTTCTACATTTAGTGTCATCAGCTTCATGAATTCATTTGTCTTTGCTAAAAGCTTCATTACTTGTGTTCGTATTACCTGGCTCTTCAAGCCACGTGTTTCTCCTGCACACTCTGTTTGGAATTTAAACTGCACAATGACATCATGTTCCCAACATTAAGTAATATTAGTTTTATTTGATTAATTTCAGCTCCACTCTTCTCTCATGCAGAAACCCAAAAGGCTGTTTCTAACCCCGAATACTCAGTGATGTCCCATTCCATACCTGACAATGCCCTTCCAGTTTGCAAAATGTTACCTCTTCTTTCCATCTGGTGCTAGCCTGAGCTTAATAAACCAGTTACTTTTGCTATAGGCAGTACTCTCACATCATAAAAAATGCAGAAATCTCATTGTGGTGTTACTGCTCACTTTGACATAATGCTTTATTTTCCTTTTGGTTCTCTCCCTTCCATTTGCAAGCTTTGACATAATGATTTCTTTTGCCTTGAATATCATCCCATATATAAAGAAAATTCCATTAACCAGGATCTTTTTTACTACTCTACTCTGTAAGTATTTTGTCCACTTCTAGACTACCTGAGCAGCTTCATTCAAGCTCCTAATCCTCTTCTTATTCTTAAGCTATCACAAATCACTTGTCTTTTCAAAATTCAGATCTGATAATCACACAGGACAATCACACATCACAAATCTTTAAATTTACTGTTTTGTTCATCATTGTATTTCACTTTGAATCCACTTGCTGAAAGGTATTTTTTGGATAGGATGTATTTTCTGAGTTGAAAGTGCTTCTGCATGCAGTTTTATCATATGCCACAGTGCTGTTAGTCAGCGCCAGGGCATACTGGCATAATGCTAGATCACTAGTGTTTTCTGAATCAAAGCTAGTACCAGGAATTTGGCACTGCTAACATACTATGGCATTCTTTCTTATTTTCTGGGGTTTTAGGGGGAGGGTCTTCCCCCACAGGTTTAGGGGGGTTTTTTTCTGCTTACACTTAGGCACAAGAATTGGTCACCTTGTGGTAGAAATTCAGAGCAAAAACACTGACAGGAAAGTAGGTCAGTACAATCCCCATGTTTCACTCCTTTCCAAGCATAAACTCATCTCCAGCATCAGCTGCCTCTCAAAAGCTCTCAAACTCCCATCAAGGGAGTTAGATATCTCTCACCCATTATTTTCAATGAAGGTTCAGATGCACTTTGAGTCTTGGCACATTGAGCTTGGCCTGGACAAGAAACATCAATCTTTTACATCAGTGGCCATGGCTCCTCCTGAAGTTGCCCAAATGCTGCCTTCCTTAGGGGGTGGCTGGGCTTGTGGTCCCCCAGCTCAGTCTGCCTCTGAAGCCCAGGCTCTCAACGTGAGAGAAAAGTGGAGCTGAAACTAAGTAAATAAAAAGAATATGACTTAGTGTTGGGAATATGGTGTCATTGTGCAGTTGAAATTACAAGAGGGGTGTGCAAGAGAAACACAGGGGTTGAAAAGCCACCCCTGCAGACACGCAGGGAAAGGCACACGCTGTACATCAGTTTGTTCTCCTCGCCTATCCCCTCACTAGGGCATCTGCCTTGCTTGTGGCCTCTGTGGCCCAGGGCAGGCTGGATTCTTACCAATTATAATGATACAAGTTGAGCACTGAAACTTCCAAATTACTGAAAAACGCACATTTTCAAAACACAGTCTTCTAGAGCTTATCTCTTAACACAGCTGGGGTATAAGTTTGGAATATGTGGGACTGATATTTCTCATTGCTACCCTTCTAGTGCATCCACCCACTTGAAACACAGAGCATACATTTATTTTCACTCAAAATAGTATTGCTCACACTAGACAAGCTTGCTCTGCAAATATCTCAAACATTGACAAGTGACACAGAATGAGATGGCTACTCAGAGGTGAAAAGGTCACCGAGTATAATTTCTTTTTGCCCCAGCTGTAGAGGATATATATGTGCACACTGTAATCCCACACAGTTTAGGATAATGCTTTAATTCAGGAAGAGAAATAGCTTTGAACTTTCATGCTGAGCAATACTTAGACAATGAAAAACTTCAGCTAAATTCCTCTCAACTTTGCAGGCATACGGAACTTTGTTATGCATTTAACAACTTTCATCCTCTCCAGCCAGTTCGAGATTCTCCTTCATCCAGTCTTGGGAAGCCCATTCTTAACAATCCCACACACTAAGGCAGATCGTTGCTAGCATCTCTGACATTTCTGAGGCACCAACAGAACATACCTTCCAGAGACTTCTTCCTGATATTGGTGAAGGGTGAGGAGAAAGGGAGGAATCAAGCTTTTTGCTTGATTTGCTTTAAAATACATATTTGGTTTTTCCTAACCCTCATCTCAACAGGTAAGAGTTTACCCTTAAAGTTTGTCCTTACCTGAACATACTTTGATGATTCTCTGTTTCTAACTTCATAGGCACTGAGTAAAGAAATATCTACTTTGAGTCTAGAGACACAGCAGCAGCAAAGCTCTCACATTCCTGCACCTGGATGAGAATGTTGCATAATATTTAGGTAGGAAAAACAATCTGCATATATAATACTGTGTATGAAAAAGGAAATCAGTCCAAACCAGTCTAAAGTAGCACAGGTTACATCAAATACATTTGCAATTCTTGTGACAGAAAAAGCAATCAACTGCATTATCAGAAAACAGAGTTTTTCAACTCTGGTCTCTGCTTTGTGTCTGAGTGATGGTGTGATGTGCCACAGAACTTCTGAGCCTCTCTTCACTGAAGTGCCTGCTGGATCTACATATGTACCATGTAACCACAAAGGCATTCAATAATGAAGAGCTTTGGGACAAGTAAACATGTCGCAGTGTATGGGTGACACAACCAGTCACTTGAAAGAGACCACAGAACAGAGAATAGAAATTAAAAGCCATTCTCAGAAGGTTTGTGCATCTATTGCTGTACCCAGGGAAAATACCATCACAACCCTGTGAAAACAGTGGCTGTAAGCACAGTACCACCCAAAGACAAATAAGCTGGCCATGTGACTCTGAGCCTTTTGCCAAGATGGTTTCTCCCCATCAGGGAAGAAGCAGATATAAGAAGCCTGAATTGCTCCAGATCCTGATGCAGCTGCTTGGATCTCAAAGAAAACATGACAAGGCTCACTTCAAAACACCATTTAAATAAAACAATCTCATGTACAAATTCAAGAAGAAACATAATTCAAGTATGTGGCACTGCTGAAGGAAAGACCTAGCTCCCAGCCAGAAATCCACTCATCAGAATTCTGTGCATCCCTCACACTGTGCAGCTGAAGTAGCAGTAATGTATTCAAATGACACACCTATGACTTTGGGGGCTTTTTTTGACTGGTCACGATTTTTGACATCACTTGACCATCTGTTGTGAATGTCCTGGTGATGGCTTCATTTAAATAAATAAAAAATTGAACCTTTTTATCAACTTATTGATATACACCCTCCTCAGATAAACCTGTGGTTGGGAGACTCTTCACCAGCAGCTAGCAACAAGAAATAAACCTGTTAGCATCCGCAAGCAATATTTGCAGATCACAAGCAGCACCAGCACTACATTACCACCTCTCTGAGGGTGATGATCAACTGCAAGAATCATAGCAGATCTCTACCAGTAAGAGAGGAGAACTGAATATGAAACGTTCAGACACTCCAGGTTGAATTATTTTCCTTAAAAAAACCCATTATATACCACCATGATTCTTCCTTACATTGGTTTCAGTTTCCATGGGCACCAAAGATCTACCTTAAAAGGAACAGTAGCTTCTTGGCAGGTACATATTTCAGATGGCAGTATATGTTCCTCAAACAATTATGTCCTATCACAACATCCACTTAAAATTTTACATCAAACTGTATCAGGAGACCCTTTAAAAATCTCTTCATTAATGATGATTATGTGAGTACCATTAGATGTGAGACATTCCCATACTGCTTGCAGGAGTTACGATTTAATTCTCCTGCAATCTCCTCCACCAGTTGTGTAAGCTCTCCTGACACTTTACCTTTTGTTTTGTAAAACATTACCATCCTGCCAGAGAAAACAAACAGAATATTCTGTTTGTCACTGCTATCTGATTGAAAAGATGTTATTAATTAAATATTGCACAGAGTTTATACCTGAAAACTCACTGATGGCTCTTGGGAGAGGATGTCTTACTGGAAAAACAGTTGTTATTTAGGACTCTGAGGCAACACAGGGACACTGATAAATCTCCCACACAGTCCTCTGAATTAGGCAGCTACTATTCAGTATTTTGGGGGAATAGTTTGGATTTTCCTGGGACTATAATAGTGACTAGCATGGCTTAGTGTGGTTCACGACTCTAGGAGCAATTGCGTTCGCTTTATCCCAGCAGGGGAGTTTGCAAATGCAGAGGGAGCAGAACTAAGAAGTCACTTCCTTCACAAAACACAGCACAATGTTCTGCTTTAGTACCTAAACTGAGTTTCTTGCCAAAAAGAGGAGGCAAAGCCATTTAACCAGAGCTGGAATCTTCATTTGCTGTTTCTCCCTCATTTATTTTTTTGTCATCAGAAGTGTTACATGCACAGAAATTACTCCTTTACAGGATAAATAAGTAGAAACAGCTCCAAAATTCCAACTACTCATAGTAAAGAGTTTTGACCACGTAAGATTCCTTTCACAGAGGTCCTTCATGTTAAAACTATTGCTCTTACCTTCTGAGTAGACAGAAGGTCCATCTCACAAACAAAGAAGAGATTTTTTCAGAAATCATCAATAATATAAACTTATCTGGGTTTTTTTTCAGCATTTTCACTGTACGCCCAGAAGTTTATAGGGAACAGGGAATTTCATCACAAAAGAGGTTTAGAAAGTTCTTACCTTGGTCACAGAGGAACACAGTGAATTAAATTTTCCTCCTCAGTGTGCTCTTTGAGCTGTGGCTGTGGCTTCCAAGCACTCTAAAGATAAATGTGATGTGACTAGTGATCAAATTGCTTCACAAGGAAAAGTTCATCACAGTCAGGGTAACTGCTTAAAATGCAACATAAACAAACAGGTCTGTGTCAATATTGTGACTTTGTATAAACAATTCAAGCTGTATTACTCTGGAGATAATGACACATAATGCTGTACAAAACGCTCTGAAAGGGCTTTACTGAATTAATCTGCAATCGAGTTCTGGAAGAAAATTAGTCTGTGCTGTGGAAAAACGTGAACTTCTGTGCTGCTGTCGAATATGATCCTACCAAGGTCTAGAGCTTCCAGACAGTATCTTGGGAAAGGCCTTCACTCCTACAAGGTAAATGGGAACAGAATGACTTTCAAACGTTGTGTTATCTTTAAGCCCAGTCACGAAGAACACGACAAGAATCGGTGTGTATGACAGACTGGAATACATGAATTTGGCTGAGTGAGTATAAATGAAGCATCTCTTACAACTCTGACACCACATCTCTGGGCAAACATTCCTTCTAGCAATATCACAAGTTCAGGTCTGGAAAGGACAGTGATCAATGTTTTAAACCTGCTAATAAAACTAAGGGAAAGCAATCTGTACATAGGATTTTATTGAGATGCCCACGAGTTTTAAATCATTCCCCTTTATATCTCAGCCCACTGGATATCTCATCCGACTGAATTACCATTGGGTTTTACAATGTGATATACAAAATGAGCTGACATTATGATTTACAAACATCCTTTGAGCATCATATAAAACACAACTGTTTCCCTTATTATACAATCATTAGGGCAATGCAAATATAGTCAATACATTAGTAGCTGAAAACGATGGGGCATTTTAAGAAAATAAATGTAACTTTACCACACAAACCTGTTAGATAAAACAAATCCTGTCTAAAAAAATGGGAAGAAAGTTGTCTGAATGATTGCAAATAATTTTTATACTGTTTTGCCACTGTCCCCTTATAAGAAACATAACAGTACTTCATTTAAAAGACGACTAATTTTTTCACTGTATTGTCACACTTCATCTTATTAATCAGTTTCACATTTTCTGCATGAAACTACAAAAAAAACCCCTCACAAATGTAGACTTCCCAAACTGTAGCCACTATACTTATTTCTGCACTCTTTTCCACATATTCAGTGTGATTAATTAAATAAACATAAAGCAAAAAAAACCCCACTACACAAATGAGCAGAACAAAACACGACGGCACGTTAAAAAGGTGACATTTAAGCTGTAGATGCCATCACCATAGAAATATGTTCTTGCTCTAACGCCACAAACTTTCTAGCCTCATGAAAAAATTAGACATTAGCTGAAGAGAATCTAAACTCTAACCTTGACTTAGGGCTGAGAGTTTTAATTGGTATTTCTGTCCAAATGTAGGTACTGAACAACACTGTGTGCATGGTAAACTTAAAACTAACTATTTTTAATGTCCTAATATGGGAAAAGAGAAAAATCTGTTTCTGAGCTGTTAATTGAGTAATGAAAGTTACCACGTGTTAAGGTCTCCTGTCCCACATGACCCTGGTACAGGGGCTTCTGTGTTTTGTCATTAAGGTGGCAGTAACTGAGAATGGCAGATGACATCCTTATTACTCGAAATACAAAACCAGAAAAACTCTGAACTCATCAATGATTTTACAACTGAAAGCAAATTCAAACCTAGTCAATTTAAAAGATATCATCTTAAGGGTCATAGGATCAATCATAGAGTGGTAGAGGTTGGATGACTGCACAGTCCAGCGGGATTACACCCTTTTCCAGCACTTGCAGTTTCTCTTGCAAAACAGAATACTGATAGTGACTGGTGACTCCTGAATATGTGTTGAATTGGCAGTGGAATGTGTTTTTAGTTCCATTTCTCACTACAGGGGTCTTGCTGCTGCTCCATGTGTTTGGAGAAGAAAGTGCTTTTCTTTTCCCTCCCATTTCATTAAGTACATGGCATTTAATTTTATAATTTTTTAAGACAGACTTACTTTGATTACTTCCATTCTGTCCAATCAAATATACCTTTGAATGCTTTAAAATGTTGGACAGCTGTGAAATATAAGTACTATGCAATTTGACTGTACATACATACATATTTTCATAAATACATCTGACAGGGACCTTGGAACTAAGTATGTGATATCATGGGACAAAACCACAACAGGCTGTCTTATTTGTAAAATCTAGATCCAAAGTAAGAAGAGCTGAATTCTATCATGTTGTCAATACACAAATTAAAACAAATATACAGCATTAGTTTACCCATGAAATAATTTAAATGTATTTGCAAATGTCTCGACAGGAAAAATGTGTCATTTACAACACTGAAAACTTGTAACAACCATTGACTCATATGCGCTGTACTGTAAGTCACCCAGACAAGGCTAGCAAGGATGAGCATAGTGATAGGTCCCAAAGGCAACTCCCAAACATCTTCCTCATGTGGAGACTTTGGTAATTGTCTGTTGTATAAAACGCCAATGCACACGACTTCATTTCGGGTGTTCACTTCATCAGTTTTCCTCCCTCGGCACAGTCCAGTCTGACTACATCAGTTATTGTTGAGACACTCTAAATCCACCGAGCAGCAGACGTTCCCATTCTGCACAGACAAACAAGCAGATGTCAATCACCTCTGCAGAACAAGTTGCAAAGAGCAAAGGAGCTAGTGGCACACAGAGACAGATGCACTTCTGACACATCTCCTGCATACAAAAACCTGCTTAAGCCATCATCCCAGGGTGTCCTCGGTCAGTCCCAACTGCGGTGGCTTTTTGAGGAGGCTGACCTTTCCCAATAGCACTGAACTGGCCTGAACTACTCATGAACTAGAAATCTGGATGTAAAAGACTCAGTGGTCATAGAATCATAGAATGGTAGGGGTTGGAAGGGACCTTTAGAGATCATCTAGTCCAACACCTCTGGGTGTTGATCCTCAGAATAATATACAGCATGGCAACAAAGATGATTGGATTTTTATTCCCATGCAAGCAAGTGAATGGGGAGAGTTGTGATGTGATCCATGCAGGGAAGCTGTCCGTTTGTCTGAAACAAGCAGCTAGTTTAGATTCTCGATTCATGGCAGATATGTATGAGGGGAAAACATCCCATTTGGCTTTGGCGTTTAATCCCTTGCTAAATATCTTTCTGCAACATCCAGACATTTGCAAAACTATATCATGTTACAAAAAACTACAGGAACCATCAAAACCCCAAATGAACACTTTTTTTTCCCCCCTGTTTTGTTGGGGTTTTTTTAATCCAATGCAAACCAATAGCAAAAACTCTGAAGAATGACAGAAAAGCTACCTTCAATAATTTAAAGCCCTGGAGCAACAGCTTGGTTTCCCACAGTGACTAGAACAACATTTTATATAACCCAAAACAACATTTTCATAATTCTGATATTAGCACAGTGGGGTCATCACTGCATGGAGCAAGGGAGTCAGACTGCACTTCTGCATTAGAGCCATTGGATTAAATACATCTTGGGGAGATTAGGGAACAGAATCCGTGACATTCCCTCCCCACTGCTGTTGTGGGAGTGCCTTCATCTCTGAGCTACAATGCGTTTCTACTTGTGGACTTGGTGAAAGTTTTCTTAGTGTTTTTGCCTGTGCTTACCAGCTCTGTAAAACACATTTTCATGAACATCCACATTAGGCATTTATTAAAATACTAGCCTAGATTCGTACTGAGAATGCCTGAAGGGCTCTCTGACAGAATGTCTGAAAGCCACACTAGAACATTCCATCTCTGTGCTCAGAGTTTTCAACAAGAACAGAATTGCTTTTGTTTCCACCCTGCAAAACACAGAAGGTGTGGGTTCTTTAGGCTTCTGCCCTCGGTGTCATTTACTTTCCTGAGATCCAAATGTGAGCTTTCTAGGGCAGAAAGTGACCTTGACACGTTTCCACTGCCATTCTAACCTGGCCCATCGTACCTTGCATTTGCAGGTCGTACAAGGAGATCCCACCATAGTCCATACAGCACCGCTAAGTCTTGTGATGCCGTAGCCGTCTAGACAGGTTTTCCTGATGTCATAGGTGATGTTGTCAGCCAGACAGGGGTCACTGACACAGTGCGGACAGCACTCTCCTTCCGAGATGGCTGTGTACTCGCAGTTTAGGTTTGGGCACAGAAGAGGCCAGCAATCTACCTCTCCTTCCTGTAAAAATTGAAGCAAAAGTACGCTGAATTTGTTGCCATTTATTAGCTACCAAGAAACTTTTCATCTTCTTGAATGGAAAAGTTTTATTTTGTCAGAACTTAAATAAAATGAATGGATCAGCCCTCAGTTTGGTTGATCAAATAAGTGCATGTTTAAATACTGAGCTGAAGTTCCCTAAATATAGCAGACTATCATTTGCTTGTTTCTTGACTAAACAACACTGTTATCATCATAGCAGGGGGACTTGAGCTCTTTGGGGTTCTTAAAGGCAGCATTAAATATCGGGTTCCGATACTGCCCATAAACTATAATTTCTGCAGTGATCACCCTGCAGACTCTTGCACTCCTTCTATGCCTGGTCACATCAACATCTCTGCGGGATCACAGCAACTGCCTAAAGAGAAAATTAACACTGCAGATCGACACAGGTTAGTGTGTTCGAGAAGCATTGAACATTGATCTAACTAGTAACAGCCAAGATTGATTTTCCTGTCAACTCCTAAAGAAACTGTTGGAGCAATACCACTTCTGTTCCACCGAGTCATTGCTTTTATTATTTAGCTTTGTTTAAAAAGCGGTTTAGTAGATAGAAACATAGAGGAGAGAGTATCATCAGGTCAGTTCCGCAGAGTATTGCTCTGTGTGTCTAAACTTAACCTGCAAAGGGCTCCCACAACTTGTGTTATGCTACTCCGTAAACCTTCAGATGTCGATAACACCTTACATGCAGCACTGATTCAGAGCATCACTGGCTTTTTAGCTCGGTATGTTAAACCAATCATAAAAGCAGGCAAAGAACTTTAAGCCACAAACTCAGAATCCCTTGTAAAATACATCCCATCTAATATTTGCCATTATTGCTGGCTGTAAATGTTTCTTGCTGTTCTTTTGAGAACAGTAAAAAAAATCTAGGAGAATATGAAATACAATACTTCCTGTTGTATGTTATGTATAATTATCTCTTAACAGTAACTCAGCTTTGAATGTAATTTGTTTCCTGATGCTCAGACACCCCTTGATTAATATCATATATAAAGACTATGTTGTACAGAGAGCTATAAATGGATAACTGATAATTTTAATGAAGTTCATCGCTACACTAATTAGTATGTCTGTGCAAAACTTAAAGCTTTAGGGAAATAATCTACACTGTCTAATGAGAAAACAAATGTTCTTTATTCTGCATGTTTGTCTGGCAATTTCAGTTTTCTTTCTCCTTCTTTTTTTGGTTAATTTTCATTAATTCCCCATGTGGCACCAGCACTCCGTTTTTCCTGAATTTGCTGAATGAAAAAAAACCCCATAATCCCATTGTCCATTTTGATAAGACAGGTACACCAGCTGGTATCATTAAAAGCTGAAACTCCTCCAATCAAATCCATTGCATGTGAATAAAAAAAAAGTTTAAAAGTCATTTAAAGATCAGATGACCTTAGAAAAGTTCTTGAAAATAGACTAACACTAAAGTTAATACAGCGTCAAGGTTTCCAAGCTCTTGTCAAGCTTTTCATTTGGCTCATTAGACCTACTTATTCAGCATAAGAGGAAAACTGAAGGTGCAGCTTTCAGTTCCCTGGTGCTCTGTAAATGCTTTACCCATTCTCAGTCTGAAAAGCAGGTGAAGAGAGAGCCAAGAGCCTCCTTCCAGGTACGCTTTGCTAAAAATCATCATCCTTAGTATTCTTGCTCCCTTCTGAAATGCTTTTACCCATACCAGGCAACGGCACTGCTGACAGCTGTAGGTCCAGTTGTCCCCGCTGCGGTAGAGCTTGTGCCCAGTTTGGTCGAGGCACTGGCTGGTGACGCGGGTGTCACACTCCGGGCAGCAGAAGAGGTCGGCGCTGGGGTTCCTGCAGTCACAGGCTGTCCTCCGGCAGAAAATCCGCCCATCCTGCGAGGACACATTGCCCTGATGTCAACCACAAACTGCCAGACAGCACCCCGGGTAAGAGCACAGGGGAGAGCTCAAAGGGCATGTATCAGGAAATGTTCACTTCTTAATGCACTTGACATTCCCAGCAATAAGGACTAGACCCTGCCAGCTGTTATACCTCAAACAACAGCATTGTCCCAGTTTCTATCCATGCATGGATCCAACGCTGTCTGAACCGGGGTACTGTTTCTTTGTCTCCAGCTAACTGAACTGAAATCAGTACCTCAGTAGACATATAGTGAAGTAATTTCATATCTCATTGGTTACATCAACCAATTCTTTGAGCAGTTGCCTCTCTAACACTTATAATATTTGTTCAGCACTATTTTGACTCAATGTATCACTGTGAAGAAAATATCTCGAATAAATAAATCAAGGTTATGAAGGTGGTCCCTTTAACTTCATAGGAGCACAATGGAGCAAAATCACAGTAGCACTAATCATTCTGCACTTAGAATTCACCACTGGTTCTGTTCCACATTTGGACCTGCAATACAGCAGTTTAATGCTAAATGGATTTATCATCATCTATTATAACTCAGTTCATGTATCCAACAGGACCTTGTAATTCCACAGGCTCTCCAAAAAATGATTTTGCTAAATATTTGCTTACAGTATTGGATGGCCCATTTTGTAAAGACCATTAAACAGAACTGTTTGAGATAAACAGAATTGCTTCTGCAGGTAAAGAGAAAAGGATATATTCTCTTTGCATCACAGAAAAACAAATTGATTCTAATTCTAGTTATGAAAATTGGATGGACTATTGTGTTTGAAATGATACCCATTACTGCAGGTGAGCCAGCATACTGATATGTCACACGTAGACTGGGAACTGAAACCACAGTTAACAACAAGGAGATTATTGAAAAGGTTTTGACATGAACTTCTTTTGCATTCAGTGCTAGTTATTGGATTAGTCCTTATTGAAGCAAAGCATCCCCTGCAGTCAATTCAAAGGTAGAGAGGAACAAAGCTATGGAACACAACTGTACGCTTCCTAAAACAACTCCACTCCTTTCATGGCAGTTTCTCAGTATTCTCATTAGAGTCCTGTTCTGACTCCATAAACCTGCAGCTGATGTAAGAAGGAAAAAAAGTTTTTCATTACCACCAAATAAAGGGACACCTTGCAAAGCAAAGGAATTTATTTCCTCCAATCCTTTTAAGAAGTGATTTCTAAATAGAGTGACAGCAGCCCAGGATGTCTTTTCCACAAGCAGACAAAATAGTCATAACCACGGCATGTAGCCTGGGTGGTTGTTTTGTTCATCTTTTGATGTAGGAATCTGTGTTTGGCTCTTGTTTTCAAGCAAAGCCAATCGTGACCACTACGCATCACTGACAAAATCAGCATCAGGGAATCACAATACCCATGTCTGTCAATGCCACTGCAGCATTTCATCAGGGGTTGGAATTGATTAGAATACTACTTTCTGGTTTTAGAATGATTGAAATGATTTCTCATACCTAACAAGGAAAGCTGAAGAGAACACAGAATTCTGGGAAGGTAGACAAAGGCTATGTTAACATGGATCTGCACTGCTTTTGCCAACCACAGAGAATGGGACCAGACTGCCTCCCAATCTTTGTTCAGGTTTGTATCAAAACAAGACACCTAAGGATTCTGCACTTGTGGCTAGTTTGCTGCTTCAGCTGTGGGAAAAGGAATAAACAAGCTTTATTTCCTTACCCAGCCGTCTGAGTAAATCATGAGGTAAGGAAGAAGACTGAGAGTGACCCGTTTCCTTAGCTACAGGCCCAGTCACGTCCAGATGCAATGCTGGGAATAAAGCCTTTCCACACAAAAACCAGAAAAACAAAAAAGTCATCTTCCCCTTTCAGCACGTGCTGAAGGAAGAGAGCTGAAAGCTTTCCCTGACGGAGAGTTATGACTAAATCTCCATTCTTGCAGGCAGGAAAGCACAACTGTCTTCCACCCCACGCTGAGGGCAGACATCAAGGGGCATCTCAACATAAAAGCTCTGCCAGGCTGAGTAGCTCCAGGCATATGGGGTTGTGCCAGGCATCCAGCAACTCAAGGCCCTTGACAATGGCAGTCTCCTTCCTTTACATAATGGAGTGCTGATTAATAATGGCTAACAATAACCTGTCTGCTTAGTTCCAATTTGGTTCCCAAGCTTTCAAGATTAGTTTTCAAATTCCCCTTTCAGCTGGTGACAGTGCTCCAGTTCTGTGCTCCTCTGAGCTTCTGTGCTCTTACCTCTGGGGAGCAGCTAACCTTTTACATTGCCTTTACTCTCTGCATTTCAGAACACTGACAAAGCCTGATGATTTTGCCAGAGACCTTTTGGTAATCATAATACACTGCTACTCTCTTTATTCTTTAAGCATCTGTATTTTATCTGCAACCTCATTAGTTCCATTCCTTTCAAAAAACATTTTTATCCTTCTACTGCAGGGACACAAACCTCTTAAGTCACCTCTCACGTGCATCTCTGCAGCTCTATAGTAGCACTGAGAAATATATAGAAAACTGAGAAATGTATAGAAAGCTTTTGGTGGGTAATAACACACAGCATCTTATTAGATGCCCACCAGCCACACTGAATCAGTTCTATGTGCTTCCTCAGCATCAGTGGTGAGAACACAAAATTGTTCTTACCAAAGGAAAAACTGACAGATAGGGGAATCACTGTAAAGGGTGACTCGAGTTTCCACAGAGCCCTAAAGCCAATTTGAACAGAATTCAGACCCTGCAGAAAACCATCAAACTGCTCTTGCCCTCAGGAACACACTTTGCCTCAGCACACCCTGCAGTTTGCAGTACCCCCAGGCTTTTTTCATACAGGGAACGGAACACTGTCTTAATCAGAGGACAGATGCAAAGTTCAGATATAGCCAGGTTAGTTTTCTTCACAAGAGAGAGTAACAGCTTCCCACTCCCCTTGAAATTTCTACCAGTCTTAAATTTGATTATGTATTAAACCTGTAAGTGTTCAGGAAGATGCCTGTAGCAGACACATCACAGAATCACTGTTGTTGGAAAAGACCTTTAAGATCAAGTCCAACCATTAACCTCACACTGCCAAGCCCATCACTAAACTAAACCCTCGGTACTTCATCTATGGATTACTTGAATAACTCTAAGGATGGTGACTCCACCACCTCAAATTTACCTGAGGTAGTAGATCAATTTATAGTTTCCAGAATTTGTATTTTTGTAAACTTTACATTCATTCAAATGAACAAGGACAATTTGAAGAGACTGGGTCTGATGAAACACTGAAATAATCCTCTCTGTACTTCAATAATGACCATTTTCTTCATTATGCAACTGAACTAATATAATTTCTCAGATTCCATAGTACTCTCCTCCACAAATAATCTTATTTAATGAACTTCAAACTTAAGTAAGGTGTTTCATTTCCTTTGCACCAGATTTTAGGTTAAAATATTTCCAAGATGGGATCTGTGGGTTTCAGCCAATGCACAAAATCTGTCCAACTGACCTTTCCCAAAACAACCACAACAAAAGACAAGCTGAAAGAAAGCATTAATTTAAGTCTGAAATGCCCGCTTCTGTTGATTTTGGCTGGGACGGAGTTAATTTTCTTCCCAGTGGCTAGTATGGGCCTGTATTTTGGATTTATGCTGGAACCAGTGTGGATAACACAGGATGTTTTCATTACTGCAGAGAAGGGCTTGCGCAAAGCCGTTTCTGCTCCTCACCCCACCCCACCCCACCAATGAGGACCTTGGGGGTGCACAAGAATTTAGGAGGAGATCCCACCAGGGCAGCTGAGCCTAAATGAATCAAAGGATATCCCAGATCATATGGCTCAGCAGGTAAAGCTGGGGAAGAGGAAGGAAGGGGTGGCCATTCAGAGCAATGGCATTTGTCTTCCCAAGTAGCTGTTACGTGTGATGGAGCCCTGTGTTCCTGGGGATGGCTGAATCCCTGCCTGCCTATGGGAAGTGGAGCCTTGCTTTGCCTTGCTTGTGTGTGTAGCTTTTTCTTCACTTATTAAGCTGTCTTTATCTCAAGACACGATTTTTTTCCCACCGGGGGGAGCGAGTGAGCGGCTGTGTGGGGCTTAGCTGCCAGCCGGGGTTAAACCACAACAGCCTCCTAGATAAAACAAGTGAGTAGGATCATTTCAAAGTTCAGGTAAGAACTCTAAGGAATGATTTAGTTACACTCTGCCCTCTTCCTCCGAGAAAGCTGAGTAGGCTGCAAAAAGGTCAAGCAGAGCCAGCTCTCTGTGCAACTGCATGAAAAGGATAGAGTCCTGCAGTGGGTTTAAGAGGCAGGTAGTCTGGTATACTGGAAGCTATCACAATTCATAAAAATATGTTTCAATAACATATTTCATTAAACACAAGTGAAGACTCTAGGTCCTGCCTGGGATATGACAGAGGAGAAGCTCTCCCTGTTTCCCCTGTTCTACAGATTTGATTCTCAAAACAGGCAGCTACTGCAACAAAATTAAATGCAAATGTTAATCGAGAGAGGAAAAAAAAAAGGGAAAGTGAGGAAGATACAAAGGAAGAGTCATAGCAACAAAAACTGTCAGGCTTAGTTTAAAATAGCTATGTACTAGTTAATCATTTTGTGTATTTTCCTGTACTAATAAGAGCATTCAACGTAAGAAATAAGTGCAATGAGAAATGGCAAATAAAACAAATTACAAGCAATCTAAAATGGGAATGCTAATAGTTGTAATTCTGCAAAGGCAAAGCAGATGTCTTCACATATATTAAACTGTTTATTCTATTGACTGGAAATCCTTTCAGAAGTCAGCCAGCTCCCCAAGATCATAATAAAAGCTTGATATATATTCAGTGGAGTTGTACACTTCAGCATCTGAAGGAAGGAGTTTTAGGGAGCTTGAGGCTACTTGAAGTAAAAAAATTACAGCAGCTAACAAGAACATCTTCCCTTCTGAGCCCAAAAGACCAACATACTTTGCAGATTCTATCCACTCTAAAGTCTTAATTTTCCTGTCTGCTATATTACTGCAATACAAAAATAATGGGGCTTTCTGCTTCTTGTTACTTTAAAACAACTCTTCCCCTTTGTGCCCCTCAAACCCTGTTTCTCTGGCTCATAAGTGTTGAGACATGGGGATTGATAGGCCAATTCTCATGCTGCATGTTCAGCTTTTCACTGTGGCCAAAATCTCATCTTACTTATGCAAGGGACAATGGTGTTCTGCTGTGTCTAAGGACAGCTTTACCAGTGCCATAAAAGACCAATCGTTTCACAGATTGGTGCATTTCTAAAATCCTTCTAATTTTAGTGACAGCATTCCTCTTTTAACGAGTGAAAATGAAGAAAGCAATCTCAAATGTTCTTTTAACTTGCTTACCACACTGAGAACAGAACTGATAATTTCCAGGGGGAAAAAAACAAAGTGTCAGCTCTAAGGTAGAACTATTTATACTGTGCCTGGCTTCTTCAAAGGTGCAGAGAGAGTTGCACTGCTCAAATAAGAGAGCTGTCAACACAGTCAACCTGGGATGAGGAGGAGATAGCTTCACCTTCCTTAACTTGAGGAAATTAAGAGCCTGCTGTTAGGTCCTCTAACCTTTGACTCACGCTCAGGCCTTTCTTCTCATCCAGTTAATTCACATGTATTCCAAGTAAAGGGAAACATCACCAACAGTCTGACTACAGTGCTTGTCCTGTGAGATGCATAGTCATGTGAAAGAGAAACTGAAAACAGTCTTCAACATTTCCAGGCTAGGTACTAATCGTCTGTACACTGTGTGAAAGGGTAATGCCAGACTCTGATCCAGGCATGCTCCGAGTGTCTCTGGCCTGCAGAGTGACACAACAGAAGCTCAGCAGGGTTAGTCATGATTCAGCTGTGTCTGTGGTTGTGCAAAACAAGAAAAACAATGAATTCTCAGAAGAATCTCCCCATCACTGCTTTAGTGCCCACAGCAGAGCTTACCTTTTGCCTCAGCACCTCGTGCTTAGGCTACTGTTTTCACCAACACTGGTGGCACTGCAATATTGGGTTTCTGACACGGGCCTGGAAAATTAAAGGACTCCTGAAACCCAGACCAGCTGGATCTCACCTTGCAGGAACAAACGGAGCATCTGTCCTCCCTCAGGGTCCACACCTGCCCATTCCGCTTGAAGCCGCCTTCATAGGGACAATCTCCAGTGCAAGATGGTCCGGATGGACAAAGGCAATCAAACCCTCCTGCCAGGTTCACACAGGCTGAATCGTTCCAACAGGTGTGGATCTTTAAGGCACACTCATCGATATCTGCAAAACAGCAGATTTATAATACTTTGCACATATTTTTTCACTGGGCAAATGTTATTTCTGTATTAAGTAATTTTTGCTCATCTGCCTCACTGGTGGAAGAGTGCCTGCTTCCTGATATCTTCCATATTTACTTGCTAGACATTAAATACTGCTTTTTATATTTATTTTTAGGTTATCCTTCAGTGTTTCTTTGGATTACACCAAGAATTCTTAAACTATCTCTAGCAGGCTTAACTGTAACTGCTGAGATCAATATACCAAGTGGAACTGTCTATGGGTGATGAACTCGAACCTAGAGACAAGAGATTAGAAACTAGCAAACAATCAGAGTGACCTTCTGCCAGCTAGATCACTCTCTGCTCTGGATTTTACATCAAAATAGAAGTGCACTATCCTTCGTAAGTTCCTAGCATGATCAACATTTCCCATACTAAAAGTAATCAATTGCATCCTTTTCCCATTGTTGGAAGATACAGGTGAATGGGTGGGGGGGGAGAAAGGAAGGAAAAAAAGAAACAAGAAGAAAAGAAAATAAAGAAATCAGAAGCACCTTAGCACCAAAATAGTCTTAGAACGAAACTATGTAGGAGAAGTATGATTTAGCAATGACATAAAGAAATAAGTAACAAAAGAAAATCATTATACGCTAGAGAAAAGTGAATTACAGTATCTCATTAAAATTGCTTTTGGAGGGTAAAATATAATTATGCAATATGAATTTATCTAGGGAGTTATTAAAGCATTCTTTTTCTTGCAGTGAAAGTCATGAGATTTTTAATCACATTGTTAAAAACAGGTATTTCTTTCAGAAAACAACTTTGGACTGTTATTACACAGTGTATTGACAGCTTGTCCAGATAAAATATCAGGGTCTCTTTTGTTCCAACATGAACAATGAAAACTGTAAGCAACAGTGGGAGGAAAGCTGAAGAAGAAAATCCTTTAGAAGCATTTGATGCTCTCTATCATGAAAATTCCAGAATACTGTTACATGAACTCAGAAATTACAAGGAAGAATCCTCACATTTACCTTTTCAAATTACTTTATTGCTAGCGTGAAATTTAGAACTCTTCAGTATTACCCAAGTGCTTTTAACTTCTCTCCAAAACATAACATTAAAATATTTAACAGAACTTTCAAAAATAACTCAAACCTAAAGTGTAATTTAGAAAGGTTGTGATGGTCAGTTGCCCTACTTTATGGACAAGTGCCATGGGTTCCTCACAAAGACAGATCTTCAAAAGATGTGAACATCTACAAGTATCTAAATGGTGGGTGTCAGGAGGTTGGGACATCCCTTTTTTCTATAGCAGCTAGCAACAGGACAAGGGGCAATGGGATGAAGCTGGAGCACAAAAAGCTCCACTTAAATATAAGAAAAACCTATTTTACTGTGAGGGTGAGGGAGCCCTGGCACAGGCTGCCCAGAGGGGTTGTGGAGTCTCCTTCCTTGGAGATCCTCAAGACTCACGTGGACATGTTCCTATGCAAGCTGATCTTGGTGACCCTGCTTCTGCAGGGGGGGTGGATTAGATGATCTCTAAAGGTCCCTTCCAACCCCTACCATTCTATGAATTCTCTCAGTCTACTGAAGGGAACTCTCTAGAACAACAAAATCACTACATTCCCTTTGATCTGCTGAGTCAAACCCCAGATTTCAATTCATAAATCATCCAGCAACAAGTGGAAATGTGCTAGTGCTCTTGGATTTGACCAAATGCAAAAATCAACCTGCACAATCGAGCCCAAGGGCCTGGGCTGCCAGAAAAGGGCTGTTCCTCCTTCTGTTTCTAGAACCAAGGAGAAGCTGGAGGCATTTACACTACAGAAATGCTTCACTCTTGGGTTAATTTGTGACCCACTCCTGGTCAGAGCTGTTCCCTGTGGCTTGATAGCACAAATAACTGCTCATCACTCAGAGCTTCTTAAAAACGGTGTATTTTGCTGCCCTGACAGTCTTAATTGCTAAGAAATAACATTATTACTCTAATGCATTGCTTAGCACTGAGTATTTGAAAGGTCCACTATCAGGGCTGTAAAAGGTGCTGCACTAAGAAAAATTAAAACATGTAGTTCTTTGTTTAACAAATGCCAGAGTACCACAGGAGGTAAAAACCATGAAGAGTGACATGAAGCGAGGTATGAATGAGCAGGTATGAAATGAATTCTATCCAAACAGCTACTGTAAGACACAAAATATCCTTCAAACTGTCCCATTTCCCTTTCAATAGACTTTGACTTATTCACTCTGGTGATTTCACCAAGCATGGACACTATTCTCTTGAATAGTACATATACAGGATGTAGTGGGGTCACAGTGCAGATTAGAAGGGTAGCTTTCACAGTTCAAAACTAAAAGGATTTTCACAGATGAATATAAAGCCATATTGCCTACAGAGTTTCATGTAATTGCTTTACTTATGACACAGAAATCTAATTCTGTTTCCATGTAATTTAACAGATTTATGGAAGGCCAGATGTTAGCAATTATAGAAACTAACATTATTCATACTCTCAGTAATACAGACCTGTTCACATTGCACAATGCCAACTTAATCTCTTATACATATCCAAAAGGGAAGGACACCCTATTTACATGCTGCTACTGCCCTTCTCCACTCAGCACACACAAAAAGGATGTCTCCATTAAGAGTGGCCCAAACTGGTAAATGGGACATTCTTGACAACGAAGCCAATCAAGCAAAGCTGAGTAACATAGCATGAACATAAACTCCTAATTGCTACTTAGTTTGTTCTCTTCTTTTTATTCTTTAGGCAAACGACGGTTTCTTATTATTTTCCGGCATTTATTATTGGAAAGCTTTAGTCATTAATCAAATACAAAAGGCTTGGACACCATACTCATTTCCAGATGAACTTTTAATAGAACTAATTTTCTGAGAACATCCCTTTGGCAGTTTCTTCTTGTCACTGATCGCATAAGTCAGAACAAACCGCCAATGTTCCCAGTAACATGAGGGAAAGAACTTCTAAGCATAACATCTTTTTGTGCCTTTACCTCCTTCAGCCTTAAACCAGACTGGAGTAGGCAGGGAAGGATAAAACCCCAGACAAGTGCTCCCATATTGTTAGCTCCCAGTAAGCTTAAGGAAGAATTTCAATTTAATGGAGATCAAATGCACTTGCTTGTATCGACATAAGATCAGCGTGTAGATGCCTATGCAAAGGATGGAAGAAAACACTCATATTTGGTACGAAACTTCTCTTAACAACTGGAATCAATGTGTCAAAAATTAGCCTAGTTTAAAATTCTGAACGTGTCCAAATCAGTCTTCTGCTTTGAAAACTGAATGATGAGACACTCGCATCAAGATTATTTTTATGTTATTCAAATCCTTGCTCAGTTCAAATTCCCCACGCTGCCATCAGGTTTAATTTGCTTTTCCACAACTGCTCTTGGAAGATGTGGGCCCAAAACTGGAATGTTTAATGATGGGCAAGGCAAAATTGTACACAAATCTTACTTCCTGGTACAACAACACTTGGTGAGAAGATGAAATATTCCTTTATAAATCAAGCAACTTTGAAGAGTAATGGGCAAGTACATATGCAAAATAGCAAGGACTAGTTCTTTCCTGTGTCTTGCCAATCTCCCAACAATCTCATTTTCACACCTGGAATTGGACTTTGCTGTCTTATTCATTATACTGAGATAATCTGTGGCAGACTACTAATGAACCCAAGTAAAAGATGTAGAGTTTTACTTCCCCACTCTGCACAGTTCCTACTCAAGTAAAAGTGAGGCTATAGTGGAAATGACCACAATCAGAAACTTGCTTGAAATGTTAGCCTTATGGTTTTCTCTATCAACAACATATAGCCAATAGCAAACCGATACTTGTCTAGACATGTCACCTCAAACATTGCACTGAGCTACCTGATCAAGATCTTTTCAGGCACTCCCAATCTGTGCTGCTTTGAAAAAAATATACAGCAACAAGTTTCTGATCATATTTATTTTAGTCACAATGCAACTTGTCACATTTTTGGGACAGGAAAAGAAAGAAAACAAGTCATCTGAGATGTGTTCATCTCCCAATACACCTTCAAAGTACATAAAGAGAGCTCGGTAACGTGGGCAGACAAAAATCAGAATCAAAATGGAATGGAATAATCCCGTGAGATGCAATTTCCTTTTCCATCCTTTTTGGCTTTAACAAGAAGTAATTTGCCTCAGCTATTACAAGAGGTCCCACAGTCACTGTATCTGAATGGGGTAGAAGACAAGCATGATTGTACGTATCAACACAAGTTCATTAACTTGGTTTCACTGAAATTTTAAACCAATCCCCAGATACTTCATTTCTTAGTTTTCAAGGCTACTCAGGTTTTAATGGTATGACTTTTCTATAGCACCTTAATAAATGTGTGCAAGTCAGTCATGCAGTGTGGTGCTCTGTAATATCATGATAAGCTGTTGCAGAAGAAAGAATCCTACTAATGTGCTAATTTTAACTGTTATGGTACATTAAACCATTTTAGTATAATGTTAGTGTGAAAAATGTGTGCTAGGCTCCCAAATCAATGTATGTATAAGTTAACTAAACATTGTTTTGACATATCCTTTTTCACAGGCAACTTGTCACTTAATGTATTTACCTTCTCTCTAAACCAAAATGATTTGGACTCATCTTAGAAAAAATAAATCACTAAACAGATCCATTTTTAGTTAGAAAATATTTTATGATGGTGCTTTTATTCCATAGAGACATAATGGTCTATTAAAGAACATTGCATAGTAAATTAGATTGTGAATCTAGGACTTACTAACACTTTCTAGAAACACAGAAACGACTGAACACAATTACCTTGCAGACACATAATGCAACTTTCTCTCGGAATACAAGAGTCAGAATCTACTAAATGGGAAGTTAAGAATGAGCATTTTTGTTTTTCAGGATAAAATCCACAGACACAGACTCTGATATTACAAGCTTTGAGGAAGACTGTGAGCAGAAGAGGATTTGTAAAACTGCAGGTTCTAGCGTTGGTCTTGGATACTCTGCACCATACGCACTCTGTCTACACATCATGTTTCTAACAATAGACAGAAAAGCCATTCCCAGGCATATAGGAAGATTTTCAAAGGCCAGGTCTATCTTTTTGTTTGACAGAGAAAAGGGGCAAAAAACCCAAAGAACAAACCTCCTTTTACTTTCTCATCTAGGTAACAGACAACACTGCAGCATACTACGGAGTATATGAAGCTTCAGGAATTGATTTCAAACCCATTTAGACTTGACCCTCAAAGCCCTGCTGCACCCAACTTTTGTGGGAGACTAACACACGTGGAGTTTTTCTTCAAAGTTGCCAAGTCCTATCTTTTCCCAGCTTTCATTTCCCCACAACACTTAGTCTAACCCTGCAGTGAGGTCTAACAACACAGCCCTTCAGGATTAAACACATGGGGTGAGAGGAGGATCCGTGTCAAGTTTCCCCACAAAATTTGCACTGATTCTTGAAGAAAAACATCAAGAACTGTCAAGGACTGTTTCCTTGGTTGTTTTGCTTTCTGTACTTGCAAGTCATGATGTAGGGACTAAGAAACATGAAATATCATTAAATAAAGCGGAATCAGGCATTTTCCACTCTAGAGTGTAAACAGCTCTCTACTAGAAGTCTCTCACTTAAAAGAGAGATGGAGATTAAAAAACACAATTTAATTTGCTTCTATTTTTCTGCTCTAGACAGGAGCAAGTGTTGTGGAACATCATTAACTTCCCAGAACATGGCATTTCTTTGCCAGTTTTTCCCTTCTTGTAGTTATCACTGAAAATTCAGTGGTGAGGGTTTATTCAGTGATTACCTAACAAGGTAGCAGTAATGAGCTAAAAGGTGCTTAGTGCAGGGGAAAAACAGCATTTGCCAGTTGCCTCAATATGGTACCAGCAGATAGTAGTTAATACTGGGACAGGTATCATGTGACAACTCACAGATCTCCATAAAGTATTCTGTTCTGTTTACCTTAAAACATAGCAAAGCTCCTATCCAAAAAGAAAAAAACAAACCCTCGAAGAACCTAGCAACTGTAGCCTACATGTTTTAATTGCCAAGCAAACCTTGGTAGCAACTTAGTAGAGCAATTGTGTTTTGTCTGCGAGCAGTATTCTTAACGTATTGTGAAGGGCCAATGCCTCATAAAAGTGCTATCGCTGGAAATTAAATTACATTCTCTTAATTTGAGCCTGCTCACCATCACCTTATGAAGCTGACATCTTTTATAAAAGCACAGCCATGGAAATAGATTCCCTTTTCAAAGCTGCCTTCAGTTGATATTTTGAGCAATAAAAGTATTTTCCCAAGCTTGAAGTGGCCTGGCTGAGTCACACACCTTATTACCCAAGCTCTGGTGCAATATCATGACCTTCCCCACCACATCTGTTGATTTACATGTTTGCCCCTTGCCAGGTGACAAACTCTACTGTTTTCTGCTAGTCAATGAGAATACAGCTTTTAGAAGCACCGAGGTATCACAACACTTCTCAAATAGAGGTTATTTTTTAAAGTGTCCTGCAAGCACTGCAGAGACGCTGCAAGCGATGACTCAGCTGCAAGACCACCTACATATAAATGGAGGAAAAGAGGGTTAACCAACAAGTACACTAATACACCCAGCAAAACCAAACAGCTGCCTGGCCTTTGGGCAATCTGTCAGAGCTGAGTGCTCCCTCCCACTGCCTTATGATTTTCATATGTTATTATGGTTATTATTTTGTGGAGGAGGTTTTAATTATATTTTTTTTCACTTATGTTCTTAGCCTATTTATTGTTCTCCAAGTTTTGTCCTTCAGGGACAAAAAAGAAATGTTTCAAAACATACTGAAGGGCAATGGCTCAAATCCACCTCAGGTACACACTAGGATTTCAGTGTATGCTCTCTAACCTACACTATGACAACAAAACACTGTTGCTAAGCAGATGAACTCTCTTTTACCTGAAAAAGAATGAATGACTCTGGCCCTGACTCTAAATACTCCACCATAAAAAACACTCTCTATAACATGACGAAAGTCAGTGTTCAGATAACTGAGTTTTAGCTAGAATGTGTGGTGTTAGCTCTCTATCATTTTAATCATTTTAAAACAACCATCGTGGCTTGAAATTGTCAATATGAGCTAACAGCATCTTTCAATGAATTTTTAATTGGTTAACCAGTCTAACAAAGTAAAATAAACTGGTTTATTCTCTTTCTGACTGGTACCCTGCAGCAGATGTTTCAGAAAAGCAATTCAGTTAAAATAAGCCTGCTAATTTCACATTCTGTTTACAACTTGCATATGGCAAGATGAGCACCTCACCTTATGAACTTCCAGGTCTCAATGAGGGCAGTTTGCTTGCGCTCAAACTCATCCCTTCAACCTCCACAGAATACACAACATTTTGGACTCCTTTTGGCTGTGAGGTAGCCAAGTGCCCTTCCCTTTAAGAGCAATGCAATGCAAGCAATATTGACCTTTCAGCAGCCTAGCTATGGGCCATTCAAAACCACAGTCTTGTCTACGTGTCTGTCTTTTCCTGAGACCACCCTGAGCCTTGTATCTTCTTTGTGCTAAAACATCCCTGACAAGGGACAGGGCTCCTCATGCAAACAGTACAGGTAGGCACTGGGAATGCTACAAATACCTCTTATCCCCAGTTCCCTCAGGGCTTTTTGAACCTTATATCACACTGCTTTGACTTCTCATCTAGAAAAAGTTTTCAACATTGTTCTGTCCATTGCTCCTTTTTTCACTATTTAAATAAACCAGAAGAGACCTCTTAACATTTAAGTATGTGTTTAGAAATAGATGACTTTCACAAGGAATTTTATCTGTTAAGCCACAAAATGCTATAAGTTTTCCATTTTTTTACCCAGCCACCCCAATGAAGTTCACTGTTTTGACTTTACTGGGGTCCCTGCCAGCTTAAGACAATGGATGACAGAAATATAGCTGGACAGTTTACAAAATACTGGTTTCAAAAGTAATTATTGTTCCTCTGCATTTTTAAATCACGATGCTATCTTATCCCAAGGACTTCTAATAGCCTGAATTTCTAAAAGATGGAAATGTTTGTTACAAGTTGCTTTTTATGTATTTTTGTTAGAAACTTTTGTTTTACTTCAATTGTATACTTTAACTCTTAGAAAGGGCCCTTTGCAACTATGGACATGAGAAATGAAATTTACAGTACTGAAAAAAGAAAAACCTTTTCACAGAAGCAGCAGCAAAGCTTTTACAGAAGATTCATAGAACTGAGAAGAGATGAAGTAACTGAAGTTCCAAAGAGAGGACACAGAACTATGAGCAGTTGATCTGGATCTCTACAGAAGTTAAAATGAGATCCTTTCTGAACAGTTTTAAACTCATCTGATAAAATATGATGTAGGAATTACGTATGAGGCTTCTGAGAAAAGGGAAAAAGATGGAAATACTGTAAGGCACACGTAAGCCACAATTACCATCTTCAGCAACATTTTATCATTGCTTACTTGTAGTGGCACAAAAAGTCTTATGGATGGTCAAGGGCACTCAGGCTGCAAGAACCAGCACTAACTCCTGATGGAGCCTCATCCTTTGCCCTCCCAGAGAAACAACTGACCAGCTCCTACACATCCATCAAAAATTCCTCTCTGTTCATGCTTTTTGCCTTAGTGTGAAAATATGATGAAAGGAACTTGATGGTATTTGTATAATTCTTAAACTACAATGACGAAGATGCCAAACCATGGAAAGCAAACAAATCAAAGCAACACAGATATACTCCAAACATGTTCTTGTGTTGCTCTGCTGAACTTGAAAATGGAAAACCAACCCTTCCCCTTTTGTGGTCTATTTTGCTCCCCAGAAAGCCTACTTTCACTTCAGGTTTTACAGCAACTTATTATGATAAATGGCAAAGTGCAGTAAGTCACACTCTGGCTCTCTGACTGCCTCCCTCCTGTAATAAGCATTCCAAAATGTGTCGTGTTTTTCGACTGGCACCCATGCTGCGTGGCTGGGGATGCTGACAAACACAGCCATGCTCATTTGTGCTCTCATTTTAACCTTAAACACAGTAACTGCTCAGGACATAGTCTCAATAGTCACATTGTAAGACCATGCAGAAGGAGGAGAGAAAAAAAAAAAAAGCACTATGCTGATCATTGCTTACCAACACAGGACTCCCCGGAAAGAGAATAGCTTCCATTGTCATGGAAACCGCTTCTGCACTCACAGTGGTACCACCCTGGGAGGTTAACACAGCGTGAATGGTTGTGACACTCAATGATCCCCTCTGCACACTCATCAATATCTGCCTCAGAGAAAAACACAAGCCAGCCAGGAAATTAATTTCCTTTGACATCAATGCTTTAGGTTTGCTTTTTTTTGTTGTTGTTTTTGTTTTGTTTTTAAACTCTTCCTTTAATAGATGGCTCAAGGTTTATTACAGTTCCAAATAACAGACACTTAAAACACAACTCTCATAACGAAAAACCACAAGAATACATCATGGAATTTGATACATACAAGACATTGGTTTACATCATGTTTTGTTTAAAATGGAAAGCAAACATGCAGGTTTTTGTACTTTGTTTTGGGTTTTTAAACTCAGAAGTTACACTTGTCTGTGCATACAAAGCATGGCAGAGTAGCTTCCCCACTGAAAAGTCAGTTTCAACAATACTCAAGGCTTTACAAACTGCACGTCCCAGCACACCTTGGAAAGAAAGAGCATTTTCTTCAGTACTTGTGTTTCTGGTGTTCAGCTCTGCTATTGGCAGTTATCTGGGACTAAAGGTGCTCTGAAGACTTTGGAAACAACAGTTATTCTCTTTTGTTTATATGATCGAAATAAATACCTAGTACACGTGTACCAGTGTGTGCCAAGCAGAAAAAGCAACCTGTGTTCCAGCTGCAACAAAACATTTAGCTGGAAAAGAGGAAGGCAAACAACGGCGAGTCCGTGGCAAAGGAAAGGTACGGCAAGGTGAACATCTTGCTGAGTTTCAATCAATCTACTGTTTTTATAAAGGAGTTTCTAAAATGTCTGTAACACCGTTAAATAGAGACTTCATAATTGCTAGTAACCTTGGTTAATCACAGCTGGCACCTGGTTGCTTCTCCCCTTTGAGCATTTTTCAGCACATTTTGTAGGGTTGTAATTAAAATTAGCAAATTAATTATATGTTAACCTTGCAGTAATTTAAGAAGCTATTATATTTTCATTCCTCTATTTAGCTCAAGCTTTTTTTTTTTTCCTTTTTGTTTTTTAATCTTGGACAGTTTTCAGCTGGGTACCTTATCAATTAAAATGAATCTCAACTAACAAATATTATCCATTTTCATCCATTGAGATTTCTTTTGTTCCTCAGCAATCCGTACATTCAAAATATGCATAAACTGTGCACACCAAATGCAAATTTAGGGAAAACAGGTTCTGAAACTGCATTTCGTTCTGCAAGCGTCAAAGTGCCAGTGTCTCAGGATCCTGATGCAAGAGTGAGTTAAGGCTAGTAAGTAACCACAGAGTATGCATTACCAAATACATACATCCATATGGTTTAATGCACTGCAGTGGTCATGTTGATGTACATTGAAATTTAGTTGAATGATGTTTCCTTCAATACAATTCCATTTTCTTACATCTTACAAGCAATAACACAGAAAAGTTCAGTTTCTCCTCATTTAAGTAACAATATTTATTCTTGTTGAAACATGGCTGAGAAACCCAAACAAATGCCTTTTTCCAGCTTTTTTCTTCACTCTCACTCAAGAATTGTTATCTATGTAATAGGGTTAATAACCACTATGCACCTCTAGCTTTATTCAGATTCTATCTAACAATGAAGTCAATTTTTTGCGCTATGAAATGTCACTGCTGCCACCTTTTCTGTACTTTTTGTTTTGTAGAAACTAATTTTAGTGTTAAAACACTGCACAAATCTAGCTGTCCATCAACGATGAGTGCTGCTTGCAAACTCAGACACATTCAATTCATTACAGCAAATGGAATATATAACCATGATCTTTTCACATGTCATGGCTGACGGAACAAGTTTAATCCTATTTGGGAAGTGAATGACTTTGCTACTGCAGGTCAACTGCAAACGAATCCTTCTGCTTGCTTTCTTTTCTTCTCCAGTGTAGAACTGGAGAATACTCCTGTTTAAAGACTGCTTCCCTGGGTCAGTCCTGTACCAGACCTCTATCCATTCAATTTTACATTTGTAATTTACAAAATCAACAGAGTTTTCCAAAGGTTCATTTCCAAACTTGAACCCTTTTGAAAGTGTATTTGACTTAGGCTCATGGTGTTGGATAGTAAATTACTATTATATAGTAGATATCTACTATTCTATAGTAGATAGTAACAGGACAAGGGGTAATGGGATGAAGCTGGAACACAAAAAGTTCCACTTAAACATAAGAAAAAACGATTTCACTGTTCAGGTGAGGGAGCCCTGGCACAGGCTGCCCAGGGGGGTTCTGGAATCTCCTTCCTTGAAGGTCTTCCAGACCCGCCTGGACAAGTTCCTATGTGACCTGATCTAAGTGAACCTGCTTCTGGAGGGGGGTTGGACTAGATGATCTCTAAAGGTCCCTTCCAACCCCTGTCATTCTATGATTCTGTGACTGGTAGATTACATTTCAGAAAGCCTGTCTGCCAGGATACCAAAACTAAGCAGCAGTTTACTTAATAGAAGATGACTGTCAGGGCATGATTCCCTGTAGATTATGTCAGAAAAGTAACGTAACATATGGAATTATATCAAGACTAGATGGCTCTCTTATGACAGTGCCATACCTGTCAATAGCTTTTGTCCACTGATGGGAGACATAAACCAATTTTTTTTTAAACCAGCAGAGCTGGGCAAAAAGGAATTGCTTTCAGTTCTACAGGTTCTTCCTTTCTTCATCTCCTTAAAGCAGTGGCGTTATACCAGCACTGACTGACCCATGCTAGGAGCAGAGGACAAAGGAAAAGGAGGTGCTTTGTGGGTTGCTTTGGCAAAATCTGAAACAAAAGACCAAAAGCAACTAAAAAAAACCGCAAACCAAACCCCATCCTTTAAGTTCTATTCCTTAACACCATCTTTTTTTCTCCCAGAGCCATTCCCAGCTTATAAGAGGTGCCTCACTGCTCCTCACGTCAAACTCAGCACTCCTTCCTCCCTAGCCCAGTCTTCTCCTGCATTCAAGTGTGTGTGCTGGAGACAGGCTGGGCTGATGGTACATGGAGAAGGATGGGGAAGCAACCCTTCTCCTGCTTCTCCAGCAAGTTAGTATTCCTTTGGCAACACATCATTAAATACAATATGCATGAAGAGCAGCATAAACGGGAAAAACCATTAGTGGCTTCCTTGTTTGTCTAACACATTGCAGTTCCTTATTCCCATGCTTCAAATGATGTACATAAAGACTAAAAGAGGAAAAATTATTACTATTAGGTCTGTAAGCTTCTCCTGTGATCCTGTGTATTCTTTGTAGTCTATGTACAAACATCTCTGCAGGTACAGGGAAATACTGTTTAGAAATTCCAAATGATTTTAGGTATCTCATAATCGCAAGGGGGAACTGTAGGTAACAGCTTTATAAAATGGTGATACATATTTTGTGACATTTCTTAGTTTACCTAATAGATCAGTTCCATCTGGGCACACTATGGCTTTTGAAAACACCTTTTTGAGGACTCCTTCTGCATAGGAAGATGTTGTTATACATAATAGCCAATTCAGGGAGTGAGAATCCGTTCACCTTTCTTCACCTTAGCTTTTCTGTCTTTAGCTGGTAGAGTCTGATTTGCATACTTGCCTCAGGATGAATATCTTTCTATCAAAGTCTGGTTTGGGGTTTTGCTATAGAATTTGAGCTATACATGTTCTCTGCGTGTGTGCTTTGCATGTGCAGATGCTTGCCAGAATATACCATGCATACTTTCTTTATAAAGCTGAAATGAAAGTGTATGCCTCTGGCCTGAGAGTGAAAACAGTACCAAACTGATAATCATTCTTCAAAGGAGCACAGAAAAACCTGCTTGGAAATTCTGTAATGACACAGACCAGAGGAAACAAGGAGTGGACGTACTTTTGCTTTAGGTCTTGCCTGTCCTAAGTGCTGCAGCAGAGTAAGCACGTGGCCCTCAGGGCTCCAGACTCTGCCATCTTGCGGCATCCCACCATGGATGGAGAAGCCTGGATCTTTATGTGCACATCTTTGTCTTATCATCTCACACAGCTAAGCCAGGCTCACAGAGGCCAGTGAAAGCCACTGACTCACAAATTTGTATGAGTTTTCCATATATCTGCTTAAGAGGTGGCGAGTCTAAACCTCAGTGCTTGTGAGAAATGGCCAATTCAGTATTTCCTTGAGAGCTGAAAATTTCCCAGAACCTTAATTTGCCTCTGGTCTTCATCTAAAATCTGCACTATCTTTGCATTAAGTGTAATATTTTTCACTTCTAGCTGTGATTCAACACAAGACATTGCTGCTTTTAGCCCTGTGAACTATCTTTGCAGTTTTTCATTCAAGCCTTCTTATAATATTCATGTAAAAAGAGATCTTGTACAGACTGTTCCACTGCTTGTTTTTTACCCCTCTCAGTTATTTAACCGTCATTAGTAAAGAATTGTTAATGGATCTGGCAACACTCCACTATAATGGCTTTGCAAAAACCTCAAAAATGGCACATTTTTGTATTGTAGAATAAAGGCCCCAGTTGGTTGTGAATAAGCTCTTGCAGGATGTTAATCCTGTCCTTTAAGGACAGGTCTGTAATTTTTACTTTTAGCATCCCAGCATCTTGCATTATTCATAAAGGTATTTATGCAGACAAGATAAATAGGATAATTTAACTCAAAATAAAACACAATGGCTTCAGAACCCAGTGAAAAAGTAAAATTAAAATAATTCAATCTTTTCTAATGCCTCATTTTAGTCATTTAAGTCACTATGTGATAATACTGAAAGGAAAACTGTTCAGTGTCACGTAATAACCAGCAATCTGTAGTTTCAATGAGACAGAAGAGTTTTATTATAAAAGTGTCTGTTCATCAAACCCTTACTGTGCTCTTTTTCATGCAAAAACTATAAGATCCTTATCGTTAGCTCTCTGTTGATCAGGATATCTATAAGCAGGAAAATCATGTATGAACAAGAAAGGATCACACAGGTCTCAAGCTACCTGAATTAAAATCATACCCTGGCAGTTAGCTCTGTTAGTTCCAGAGCATTACAAGCTCTGTTTTCCACCCTGGAGTATTTTTCTTTAGCATAAGAAAAAAACAAGAAAAAAATCAGCCAGCCAACTGAAGTATAAGTTCTATGTAAAATACAATCTCTTCTCATCTCCTCCTCTCACATGAGCCTCACTTCTATGACACAAAGATAGCAAGAAAGGGACGTCACTGATAGCACTATGCAAACAGCTTCCCTACTGTAAAGGAGTCATTTGACTACTTTAAATAAACCCTGAAAGCAAAGACAACTATTTTGGATGAGCAGAGATGAGAAACTCTCTAAAGAAAACATCTCCCACAAGCCTACCTTTATGCAGAATTCAGTTGATGTAAGCAAATAATAATTCTATATCTTTACATGAAGGCTGAATTTTATCCTTTATTATTGACTCTTATATTGGCTCTACCATTAAACCTGTACATTAGCTCTGACAGTTTGCTACAGTTATGAACAAGTGCCTGCCTTTATTTTTAAATATATGCAATACAAAGCAGGAATGCATTGACAGACAACAGCTATCCTTAAAGTCTGCTAGATTTTTCCAGTGCAAAGTAGAAGCCACAACACTCTGACCTTGTCACAGGTTTACAAGCCAGCGTGCCTAGAATACCAACAATACAGTACTGGTAAAGCTATTAAACAAATGGCAACTTAGAACACAGATAACTGTATCAGTTACATTTGAATAACAACTCAACCTCGTGGGGCCAGTTCATTCTTAAGACTATAGAGATACTAAAAATCAGAAAGGACAGGAAACACATCTGGGCCCTACTTATTGACATTTTCAACCATCAATATCTTGTCTCATAGCTTAAAGTGTCTCCAATGATAAAGATTCCCCTTCCCTCTGACTGAAAGCAGTAGTAGGCTCTGGAATAGTTGTTAGCGGAGTTTTTCCTTGACATTCAGCATCTTTTTAAATTACTTTCATTTCAACTCATTAGGAGATTTTAGGCAAACATTTGGCACCAAATAACATATTTCCCTCTCCTCAGCAGTCATGGCTGTTTCCACAGACTGATTTTAATTGCATTGTGTTTATATTGGCCTTTGTAGTTCCTTCTCAGGCAGGAATAGTCTTGCCTGAATAAGTGGTACAGACTTTGGTCCATTTTTCTACTTTGAGGACACAGTAGTAAACCATAAAACTTTAAATCTGTTGAGACGTTGAATACAGCTCCAATTCATGAATAATCAAACCCACGCAACACTTTAATGGTATTAAATGGCTTTCAGGGATGAAAGGTATGCCCACCACTCATTATAATTAAAGAACAGCTGTAATATGCTTTATTGTGTAATTCTGGATTGGTGTTATCAAGATTTTTAATCATCTGAAACTCATGTGCAAATTTAGAATGATGAGTTTAACAATAACAAATGGAATTAAATTGCTATCAGAATAATAACACAGACTAGTTGTACCAGCAATTTTTAAGATTAATTCTTTTAATATGTACCATCTAATTTACTGAAATTCATTTTTAATGCAGACTCCAAGATGATGCCTTTATCAGTTTAGTGCATGTCTCACCTTCAAATTCATCTATTTGTAGGCTAAATATGCTGCATGCTTGGAGTATGCAACCTAATGGTCTTGAATGGTCCAAATAAATGTTGCTCCATGACACTGGGGCTGAAATAAGATGTTTTTATTCTCAAAATAAAAGATTTCTGTGTGATGTAGGAAATAAGAATTGCAATCAGAAAGCACATCAGTAATATGAAGAACTATTTCACATTTAGTATTGCATTTGAGTTTCTCTTACAAATGGGATTTTAATTCTCATTCTACAAGTCAGAAGCAGACTGACTTCACAATTAGCAGGTGAAGCTTCAAACTGAGGCAGAGACTTTCTGTCAAATCTGAGGCCTATGGGCAAAATGTCTCTCAAATTATTATATCACCCTGAAAACAGCAAGGCTATTCGCCCAATGTTTATTATATCTAGGCTCTTCCTATGTCTTGGAAGACAAGACCATGCTTGATAGAATGGGCATGGAAGATGCAGGGAGCACACAGCTCAAAATAGCCTGTTAGCAAACTCCAACCATTGCTGGACTGAAGACTTGCAACTTCAAGATGAAAGTTTAGCTTGCTGCCTACTAGTCCCTTGTACCTGCTGGAATTCAGATCTCCAGGAATGCCTTTCTCATACTCCCTTGACATTATGTTCTTCCTAAACATGCCACAGCACTTTGTCAGGACCTTGAATTTATTATTTTTCTACCTACTTAAGTAGAAATATCGTGACCTCCATACTAAGGTTACTGATGTAAATCAATCTGGTGGCATTTCTGTACAGAAACTCAACTGCTGTGGATCACTAGGAAAGTTTCTTTATGTGATTTTCTACAGTAAAATTGAGAGAGATCATGTGTAATTCACAGATGAGGCAACTCAGGCAGAGAGATACAGTGAATTACCCAAAGTTGCCCAAAGCAAATGTGCAAGAAGCTCCTTAAATTTGTAATTCAAGCCCAGTCTCGTGTCTTTTAGGTCACCATTTCTCTATTCCCTATGTTTTTTCTCCAATTACCAGATAGAGGCAAGGCCAACCTTCCCCTCCTTCATGCCTCATGAACATGGGCTTTATTTCTGAAGCATGTTCAGTGATCTTCATCCTGATTACTAATTCAATTAAATTGTGATACTGGAGTTGTATCTTCATGTATTATACATGAGCAGCTATTCAGAATATTAGATACACGTACTAGAATAAAATGAGAGAACAAGATCAACAGGAGAGGTCTATGGTGTCAATAGACTGTAATCAATGAAGCCCTCAGCACACAGAGGTATATTTCTGCACAACTAAGGATTATGGAGGTTTTTTTTCTAAAAAAAAGTTCAAATCTATTCTTAACAGCACAGTATTCTTGTGCCTAAAGCTGCTTTAAGCCAGTTCAAAGCATAACTGCTGTAAATTCAGATTCACTTAATTTGCAATGACTGGTAAGACCATACTAAAAATCCATTGCAGAATTACGTGTCAGAAAATCTGTGGCAAATTACATTAAATATCTGATAAAAATATCAATGCATTAACCAGAACAAAAAGTGGTTTTGCCAATTGATTTTGGCATGCTATATTTTCTTAGCCATGATCACAAAATCTGAGCAGAATTTTCTAATGAGGATATATGTTAGAGCAAAGTAGTTGATGAAGGTCACCCAGCTGCAAGGTAGCTCGGCAGAAAAGGAGCTGAGGGTCCTGGTGGACACCAATTTGAACCAAGGTGACTGCTGCAAAGAAAGAGAATGGTATCTTCAGCTGCATTAGGCAAAGTGCCATCAGTAGATCGAGGGAAGTGTTCATTCCCCTCTGCTCAGCACCTGTAGTGCTGGGTCCTGTTTTGGCCTCTCCAGCACAAGAGAGAAATGGAACAACTGGAGACAGACCAGCCACTGTCCATGAGGATAAGAGATCTGAGCATCTCTGATGAGAGGAAAGGCTGAGAAGATCCGGGACTGTTTAGCCTGGTGAAGACATGACCCAGAGGGCATCTTACCAATGCATAGAAATACCTGAAGGAGAGTGCAAAGAGAACAGAGACAAGCTCTTTTCAGTGGCTCCAGTTGTAAGACCAGAGGCAATGGGCACACGCCGAAACACATGAGGGTTCAAGAAAAAACATCAGGAAAGGCTTTTTCAGTATGAGGGTGACCGAGCACTGGCACAAGTTGCCCAAAGAAGTTGTGGAGACTTCAACCTTGGAGACATTTGAAAGCCATCTAGACAGGATCTGGTAATTGACTGTAGTTGGCCTTGCCTGAGCAGCATGGTTGGACAAGATGATATCCAGAGGTACCTTCCAAACTCAAGCAGTCTGTGATTCTGTCTCCAAAGGAATGCTCACTCCAACAAAAACTACTAAACTGGACATAGGCTGCAAATTGGTTAATCGAATCTACAACAGATGAATGTAATCTCTTATTAAACAGGACATTGACAAACAGCATTCTCTACCCACTGTACCAGTTGTCTGTAATCCAGTGCATTGGACAAAAAGAATCATTCAGACAACACTGGCTCTCTATAGAAAAGCTTTATGGATGAGTCTTACCATTACTATCCAATCCTAGCAGACTATTTCACGCACAGTCTTTAGGTAGAAGACATAACCGATATATCACTCTATCTAGCACTTGAAACGCTGAAGTTCAACATCAAAGTCATCGAAATAGCCTATTATCTTATCTAGCACATCCTATGACAGAGAATAAATGCTCCCTACCACACACTCTTCAGTGATTTGCCTCAACTGATTTTGAAATGACTCACATGATGAGTCCTCCTCCACTTCATTGGGAAGATTATGTTGCAGCCCAATAACCCACAATGTTAGGAAGTTCTTTTGATTAGTTTGAGCCCTTCCATAATCGAATATGGTTCAGACAAAATAACATTTGTCCAAACAATTTCACTGCTAACGGGAGGTAGCAGCTGATGAGAAAGTGATGAAAAAGCACATTTTCTTCACTGTGGCTAGGGTGAGGGAGTGTCAACCATTCTCCTTACAACTCCCATGTACACCACTGTGCCAAAGAGCACGAGAAGCAAAGCCAAATTGCAGGTTTAGATTATAATAGTATGGATGCCCTAGAGCACCCCTGAGAGCTTAATAATAATGGGAAACATTCTCAATTAGTTTTTTTTTAAATCTTGAAATGATTAAAAGCTTCAGAAAAGCATTTTCATTCATACAGCCAGAAATTCTCCCAAGGAAGCAAATCCTCAAACAAGCAGTGTAAAAAGAGCTCTTGAGATCCTAAGCAGAATAATGTAAAGCTCTCTGCATCCTTAATTAGGGAAGAAAATAGTTCAGGAAGTGCTGATCAATACAGTGCAAAGGACAAAAAAAGGCATACTTTCATAAAGATGATGAAATTTGTGGTTAGTCTTCTGTACAGCACTCTGGTTTGCAACTGTTCTCATTCAATGGAAGTTCCCCATCAGGAACTGCAGTGAGGTGAGGGTTGGTCTCTTCTCTCAAGTAATAATGGCCTCAAGTTGCACCAGGAGAGGTTTAGATTGGAGATTAGGAAGAACTTTTTCCTTGACAGGGTTGTTAGACACTGGCACAGGCTGCCCAGGGAGGTGGGGGGACTCACCATCCCTAAAGATAACGACAAGTTGTGTAGCTGGTGTTGAGGGTCATGGTTTAGTACTATGAGGTTGGTGGCTTGACTTGATGATCTTAAAGGTCTTTTCCAACTGAAATAATTCTATGAAAAGATGTAATAAAATTTGCTAAGCAAACAACAGTCCAAACATCCCACTGACATGGTCGGAATGGCGAAGATTCATTCAACCCAACAAGAGATGCTCAACAACCACCCTCTGCATCTTCAGGAGTCTATAAGCCAATATACAGACTTTCAAAAGGTAATATCGACTGCTTAATATCTTCTGGTTTTGAATCAGAACTAATTTGATGTTAAGTTACTTGTTCCACTAAACACATTTTTAAAATGTAAACATTTATATTTGCTTGCAATCAAGCTAAAAATATTCCCCCATGGAAGAGATCTGAAAAAAAATCTCAAAACCCATCTTCAAATTAACTCCCTATTTTACACTCAGTTCTAAACAGAATTACAGAGAATAAAGTATACCAGCAGGTATGAAAGTACAGTGCTGCATCCAGTAAAATCTTCCAGGTGAAAAACTCAACAAATAAATGTTCAGGATTAAAAGCAACGGTCATTACTGCCATTCTTCTTTCTAAATGCTGCATTGAGCATCTCCAAATAAATAAGTGCCTGTTTCCTTAGCATAAAACGTGCACTTTGAAAGAATATGCACTCTCTCTCATTTTTTTAATTACAGACCGAATTTTAACTTCACTAAACCATTAGTTGTAGACTTTGATCAGACCCCAGTTTTTGCAGCCTGGGTGCTGCTTCAGACATCAATAATTCCAATTAAACCGACTCTGAGATATGACTACATCATTTCACTACGCAATTAAAAATGTGCAACTGAAATAAGTAGAAAATCCTGGAAGAAAAGCCAGGGGACTCATCAAATGTTAATACTAATAATAAATACACTTCTATAACATCTTTCATTCTGTGATCTCAAAATACTTCCTGAGTATTATCTAATATTACAATACTTTGTAAAAAAAAGTCTTTTTTTTTAACTTTGTTTATTTGATTATCTGAGAGGAGGCTGATTATTCACTATGAAGATAGAGTCACCAGTGCTTGCTGCATGAGTGAGATCTCCACTCATTAAAAAAGCCACATTTACCCAAACTACTTTTGTGCCCCAAATTTAATGAAATTAACTACATTTTATTATGTGTGAATTTTGCCATTCAACAGGATTCCCAAAGTCAGGAGTTTCTCGTAACAGTTGACTTTGCTATTTGAATTCACGCTTTTAAAATGCACTAACCTATACTACCATTCTGCAAAAACATATCTGCAAAAGCTGGCACATAAAACTAGGTTTTATTGCACTAGAAGGATCATTTTGAACAGAAGAATCTCAAACAGCTACATAATCTAAATATTAGTGCTTGGGGGTTTTGAGCAGTTCCAAAGACAGACTCTGTGAATCTAGATAGATGAGTAAATACAAAATGATAAGCAACAGCTACACCTGAGGTTTAACACTCGTGCTACTATTGGTCCTGACCTTCACCTTGAAAAGTTTCTCTGCATTTCTGTTTATTTCTAAGCAAGTTTTTTGATACTATAGATATCTTTAGTCTCTCCTCAGTGAATACTTCAGAGACTATGTAGCTTAATGAACACACAGAATGCTGCCATTTTACAGTGTTTATGCATTTATATACCTCTCGCTATATATACAGAGTCTCTGTTTCAGAGCTTCATTATCAGTGAAATGACTTTGATCTATGGCAAGTGAGCATCTCTCAGAAAACACCACCCTATACCTATTTATGAGGAAGACTACTTTTGGTGAGGTGAGAATCATTGAAAACAGAGCATCCCTTTAGATTGCACTGCACATGTTCCTTCTCACACAAGGACCATATAATCTTTTTATGAAGACTATGGTCTCTATTGCACACATTAGATCCTGATCAAAGACAAGGTGAGGTGAGCTGTTCCAGACTATAGGACAAGTGTGACTCATGTCATAAACAAGGCCAACAGCAGCAGTAGTGGTGTGAACATCAGAGGATATGAGCAAGAAAAAGGTTGTAGTGGAAGCTTTTCCACAGTAGGAAATATGACCTAATGGTACCAGGCAGTGGAAATTATCCTTAAAGACACATGAAAGCACCTAATATGTCATGGCCTGTAAGACTTAAATCACTTGAGAGTCAGTAAAAAAAAATTGCTTACTGACTCACAGTGACTGAGGCCAACTGTTGCTCTGAAATAGATGAACACCAAATACTAGCAAAGCACGCAGTATTATCAGGGAAAGTGGGACCACCAAATATCTGGCTTTCCAAAATGAAGTTTTCACTGATACACTGGTTGTGAAATACAGAAGAATTGTGAGATGTGTATTTCATTTACTTCTTAACCTGTGTCAATTTAAAATATCTTCTAATTTACACTAAAATGATGCTTTCATTACATATCCTTTAGTTATATTACATACCTGCCAAAATTTGTCAAGTCTTTCAGATGGGAAACTTCTTTTTTTTTAAAATCCGAAGTAAGACCATCTATTTCTTTTTTTTCTCTCTTAGGAAGAGGTCATTTATTATGCTCCTACTGACATTTTCTTGGTAAAACTACCTCATTTTTCAGTAACCGAAAATTCAGTCTCTGGCCTCACGCATTGTCAGTCATCAACATAATTTTAGTTCTCACCACATCACAGCCTGCATACAGGTGTTTCAGAAATGCATCCAAATGTACGTCCAAATTTTGATCCAATCCAATATGGGCACTTTCACTGCTGATAAAAAATTACTATCATTAAGATGTCTTCATGTGTTTTAAACTAGTAACACATTCATATTTTAACAAGAAGCTCCTGCAGAATCATCCTGTTGGATTGATAAACATGAGGTACCAGAAGGTGAAAGGAGGAAGCTACTAGTAGTCAAGAAGGAATTGAGATGATAATAGAATATTTACAGTCCTCTTCCACTTGAGTCATCTCTGCTGGGCAGAGCAACCAACATGTGAGGGAGGCAGAGTCTGCAGGGATGTATTCAGTGTTCAGGGCAAGATGGCACCAGTATCTGGAGGGGCACTACTGTCTTTTATCTGTTTTGTGAGAAGTTCAGAATGAGCTCACAGGAGCCTAATTAACCAAATTCACAATTCTTTCTTCTTCTTCAGTTACATTGGATTTGACCTTAGAGTGAAGCAAGTGCATACATAGTCCACTGCTACCTACCTTTTAATGACATTTCCTCTCTATGGAAAGGTGAACATTAAACTGAGAGTTAGCTATTTTATTACAGTGTCATTGCCTAGTGCTCAGATACCAAATCACATGCATGGCCCTTTTTGCCTTTGAAAAAGAAAAGAACAAAAAGAAGGAGCAAAATGACATTATCCTGCTGTCCTCTATTACCAGAAGAAAAAAAATCTGTTCCTGATTCTTGAAATAATTTCTAAAAGTCTGAGTTTCCAGCAGGTGACAATCGCCTGCTGCTCATCATGTCCAATTGAAGTAACTGTATCCCATATTTCCACAACAATCTTTATTCCTACAAGACACAGAAACCCCTTCAAGCAAAACTATTATAGAGTGAGATACCTCTTATCTAGCTTTAGATGCCTAGAATGTGTAGATGTATGTATATTACAGACAGTTATCTCGTCCCCTTTTATCATTAATGAAGAGCTGGCTACTTTCAGGCTAGAATTCATCTAACACCTACTTCAGATGCCTCCTTAGAACAGGCACCATGCATTAGGAATACCTATTTCTCTCCACTAACTGCAATAAATTTATCTACCTCAAAGCCATAACATCTCCCATTAAAACAAGGTAAGACAAATTCTATTTCACTTGGCAGTGTAGCATCTAAGTGAAAAGGAATCAGTGACAATTGTGCTGAAGGGGTTTGTAAATTTAAATTGTGCATCAGAATCTCAGACTGATTCAGGCTGACTAGGGTGTCAGAAGGCCTCTGGGCCAAGTTGCTGCACACAGCACAGGCCACCATGAGGGCAAACGAGTCTGTTCAGAGCTGCATCCAGGCAGGTGTTCCAAACCTCCAAAGGCAGAGACAGCACTGCCTTCCTTGGGTTTGGGGAAGAAACTGGAAGCCCTCTTGCTCTAATTTGTCCATGGTCTTTCATCTCCCTTTCCTGCATCTCTGTGAAAATTCTGGCTCCTTCTTCTTAGTAGGTGCTGGGGTATCCATGAAGCTGTGTCTTCTCCAGGCTGAACAGGCCCCATTCTCAGCCTCCCTGCACACAGGGAAAGTGCTCCAGTGCATCTTGATGGCCTCCTGCTGATCAAGCTGCAGGTTACAGATGTTTTTCATGGTTTGGGGGCCAAAATAGGAAACTATGCTCTAGATGTAGCCTCCTGGGTACTGAGTAAAGATAATCCCTACTCTCAGACTCCTGGCTGTGCTCCTGTTAATACATCTCCAGCCCAAGAAAGGCCTCCCTTTGTGACTGCTATGGTTGCCTACAGAGCAGACTGTCTCTCATTTTCTCCAGGCAGCTGTCTCCTCCCTGACCACCACAGGTATTTTAAAGGCCTGTTTCACGCTCCCTTCACTCTTCCCTCTGCTTATTGCTCTGTGGACACTGACCTCCTGTTTAGATGTGTCATCTTGTTGTCAACCAATGTATTTTGGCCCCAGCAGCAATAATAACTGAAGCAGACTGCATCAGCTATGAGGAAGCACTCCACAGAACCCATGTGAGATCATCTGCTCAGCAAGCTGAAGATGAATTAGAAGAGACCATCTTTAGAGCAGTGTTGTGCTACTAGGGCTGTTTTGGCCTCTAATTGTGCAGTGTGAGACACCGGATGGAGGAAACAGTTTGAAAGACATGAAAACAGTGCTTCTAACAATGCTTTAAGGGAGATATATTTTACAATAAGCCCTTGCCTGCATTTTATTGTTCTTTTATCCATTTTTATACCTTCCTGGTTTCTTTTTCATTCCTTTTTTTTTTCTGATATAGAATAAGAAGTTCAGTTGATAGTATCAAGAATAGTTTAAATAGCTGCCAATTCTATACACCAAGCAACAAGACACCTTCCTTGTTGCTGGACACTCTTTGAAGCTTTGTCTTAGGCTGGCTGTGTTTTGTTTGCTCTGACTATTCCAGAAAAGTATTCCTGCCCTTCTGAGATCAAACAATACATACATGCCCTGCTGGCAAATGCATGAACAAGCTCTGTGTCTTCTTGCACACGCAAGTGGTCATTCATCTTTTATATGAATTATGCCTTTTAGAAGACCTCTGCAGCAGAGAGTTTTTGGCCTAAGCACTCACAGAACACTTCTCCATTTCTGAGGTGAGACTAGAATCTTCTGAATTGCTTTAATAGTTTTCATATTTTATAACCTTTCCTCATCAAAGTTTAAGTTTTTACCTTCATTTATATTGCTTTTAGTCAAAAGTGCCTCTTTAAAATTGCTAGAATTATACCAAAAGACACAAGGTAAGAACTGGGCTTCCTGGGAACAGCTGAATATTTATGTAATTATTTTTCAGGTAAACTGAGACTCAGCTCAAAAATATTTCTCTAAAAATTGCTTCCTCCATTAAAAGTCATTAAAATAGTAGACAGTACACAAAGAAATTCCTTTACCAATCTCTGACAGCCCTGAAGCTATCTACAGCAGCTATTTCATTGCATATATTACACAGGCAAGAAGAAAGAGAAACCTTCCTTGACCACAGACATTGGATATATTTTGTGAAGCAGAGTTTTCCAGAGAGGAATTTTTCGAGACCCCAACTCTGGCTGTGTCAATACTATAGACTATACTGTGGCGGAAAAACTGTTCAGCTTGCCATCTCAACTCTGAAGCTGCTCTGTCCCCTAATGCAATTTCCATCCGGAGGTGGATGGATACACAGGGCCATAGTTGAGCTTCACAGACTGCACTTCCAGGAAGGAGATGTGTTCCCATAGATGGAGCCAATATTTCACATCACAAAAAATAAATTAAGAAAAAAGCCAGGACGGAAAGCTTCATTTTGAATGAAACTTCCATCTTTTTTTTACTGCATCAAAGAGTGTCCTGTTTGTTGCAAAGGAGCAGTTCGGCACGTAGATCAAAGCATCTCCTGGCTGGGTTGTACTGAAACTGAAGTGTCAAACTGTTTCACTGCAACACTAATAAGAAATGCTTTGATGTATGTGTGTGAGTGTGTGTGTAAAGGTGTTTAGTAGTAGCTACTTAGTAGCTACCCATAGTATTTTAGAAACAGATTACCCGAACTGTAATTTCACATTACGGTATGTCACTGGAAGTAACCCATTGCCACATTATGGTTACTGACATGTTCATAAGCAAAATGGAAATGAACACTAAAGCAACCTTTTGCAAAGTAGACATTTCCTGTGGAAGGGTATTCGATGCATCCAATCAGACAACATTGCACAAGGAAACAATGACAGAGCTAAAGAATATCATTCAGGTACCCTCTGATGTAGTCAAAGTCAAGGGGTGTGCATAGCCTGAGCCAAACAACAATGAAGACAAAGAATTGCCCTGAAGCCCCCGTCCATCAGAACAATTCCACAGTACTATCCTTGTTAAATCATCTCTCCACAGAGTCATATTAAATCCTATCTGATCTCATTCCAAAATATGTACTTACAAAAGCAGCTCCTGCACCTGTAAGGGAAGAGAACACATGGCTCTCGGAGCACCATACTTCCTCCCAGCCCTTCTCAGCTCCAGGAGGCAATTAGCCTTCTGCTCAGCACTTAGGGACAGCATAAACATTCGACTACAGCAGGATGTAGGAAGGGAAATTGAAACATTCACCTCAACATGAGTCAGCCTTGCACCTCTGGGGAGAACAATTACCAAATATGTTCAATCAAATATCTTTGGAATCTGTGTGTGTGTGTGTGTGTGTGTGTGTGCAAGACATTAGAAAATCAATTTTGGGCAGAGCACATTAACAATCTTGAAGAATTAATGAAAAATAAATCCAATGTTGTAATAATTCTACTTTTTTTTTACTACTGCTTTACAGTTCCAATACAATGACTATAAGTGAGAAAGAGCAGAATGCATGGTTGTTTTAGTTCTACAGAATACCCAGCTATGAAACTGCTGAGAAACGCAGATCATGTTGCCAGTTGTTTCTTTTCAATTGAAACATAATTTGTTATTTACAAGAAAACAGAACAGACTTTCATGTGCATTTAACCAGTTGGACTGCACAGATTTACATTAACTATCCTTATTACTCACCACAACCTTATTTGTCTACATTATTCTCCTTAGCATAACATCATGTATTTTTCTTTTGATTTTAAAAGTCCCCTTCAGCTCTACAGATAGTAAAATTCTATTTCTTGAACAGTATCATATTATTTTGTCTTTTTCTCTATCACTGACTAGCTCATCTCTAAAGCTGTGGTCTTCATTGATTTATAACTGTCTACCAATTATGATAATGATAATCAGGGATGATTTACTGATATGCATTAGCAAGAGGACAGCAAAACAGTTGCCTGTTTCAACAGCTTATTGAAAACATATCTGAAGAGTATTGAAAAACATCTGATCCATGTTATGTACTATTGATTGTCAAAGGCTGCTCTTACATCAAAAAACCCCACATAGTCCATCACTGTCCTTTGAAAAGCCATTAAAAATGTTACGAGGATTTTGAACTTCCATATTTTCCTTGTTTTATGTTACTTCTCTACACAGTGTGCACCTCCAGTGCTGACATACAGTTTTTTAATTAATTTCATTATTTTTAAGAGAGGCTGGGCAGTTATAACTTGTTACCGTTTCTCCAATTTGTACTATAATTAAATGGCTCAGCACTAATACAGGCACTAGTATCACTGCCAAGCCATGAATAGTAAGATAAACTAAATTCCAATGGAAAGTCTTCAGGAGTGGGAATACTGAAGATGTTTTTATATTCACAGGACAAAATACTTCAAATAATATCAAAACTTGAGTTTCTGACTCATTAACACTTTCTCTATAAGCAAATTCCAACTTCTTGCATCAACAACTTAAGTCATTCGCCTGTCATGATGTATGTTCCACAGACAGAGAAAAATGAGTCTGGAGAAATGAGGAAAGTACCTCCAGTCACTTAAGTTTTAGGCCTAGTCAGGCCTAAAATCTATAGTCTATGAATTTATTTCCTGACAGTAGACATTAAATTACACCCCTGTGTGTCGCAACACTTCATAAATGTGACAGTTTGGATTCAACTTCATATTTAATATAGAACTTTAAACCGTATTAAGCAGTCTGAACAAAATTTGCAATCCAGCAAAGACTGGACAATTTCATAGATAGAAAATAGAGCAATTTTCATTCCTGCTATTTGGCACTAAATTAAATGTCTTTTCTAGATATAAATAATTTTCTATTTGCATTATAATTAAGCTATGTAACACTTTCTGTGATTAATAAAAGAACTTTAGGGTGTAGCATTTTGGCTCTTAATTCTTTTTGGAAGCAAAGAGATGGAAGCAAAGTGGTCAGAGAAACAGAACAGCAGAAAATGGGAACAAATGGGGAAAATATAGAAAGCATATGTGACATGAAACAGTTCGGTTTGGCCCCAAACAGTCTTTATAAAGAAGTATTTCCATGTATTAGTATTTCTACTGAAGAAGAAATTTCTACTCTGAAATGAGTCTAACTGTAAAACTCTGTTTAAAGACTGCTCCGTGCCTCACTTCTTCAGCACCAACAGCAGCAAGCTAATTCATCAACAAAGAGCACACTTCAAAATAACAAGGAACATCCCCACCTTCCTTCTCCAGTCTGCTTGGATTTTGCCAATATAAAACAGAAAAAAGGTCAAACGGAAAGCATTGCAGTGCTTGAGTCCTACTGCTGGCTGTGCCACTTATCTGCTGGATAATAATGGATGTGTTATTTGCATTTATATCCCCAGAGACTGGGGATGGGAAGAGGCAGAGCCAAATAGGAGCACCACTCGCAAGCCTCAGGCAGCACATGAGAGGCAGAGATGAGCAGTGAGAGTAATGTCAATGTGTAACCACCCCTGGATTAAACAGCTACTGGAGGCCTGCAAAGTCACCTAACTACTCTCCCAGGAAACTATGTCCATATCTGCTGTTCTGGGCAGATCAATCTTCATTGGTTTCTGCAGTGTAGAACACCAACATCAGGAGATCTTACAAGAGAATCTCCCACAGTCCCTTCCCTCCCTGGGAGAAGACAGAGATGTGCAGCACCTCAAGCACAGGAACCCATACTAAATAAAAACACTATTAGACTCTCTGCATGCCAGGTATGCCCACAAACAGAAGTGCTCTGCCTCATGCTTCTAATCAAAAGCAACAACTCATGTTGAGTCAAGAGTGATTTTTGCCAAGAGCTCAACTACAAAGCTGAATTCCTGAAGCACTCTGGGTTTGTGTGTTAGGTCTCAATGAAGCTTACTTTGAGGTTTTAATTACAATGGCTTTGGCATGAAGCAAGTCCAGGGCTTGGCATCCCTGTTAAGAGACATCAATCAGATACACCCAAGTAGAACTTATGGCCTCTAGGACATTTCACCTGTGAGAATAGGAGCATTCACAGATATCTAATTACAGAATTTAATGAGGGACTGCACAGTAGGACATCTAACTTTACTATGTCACAGCCCCATTACGAGCAACTGAACTGCCCATGAGATCTAGACATTTCCAACTATGCCACCTTGGTATACTCATCAATAAAAGTGGCATAACTGCATCCTTAAAGCTCTTGGAAGTCTACTGATATTAAAAAAACATAACATAAAAAAGAGGAGATGTAACTGGAGATAGTAATTTCTTCAAATATTTCTCTCGGAGCTCATCTTCCATCTTCAGTAAAGACATAAGAAAGGGGGCTCAACGTTTGTCAGTATGACTGGTGCAACTTTGGAAAGGACTGCCAGTGGCAGGGAATACTGGAATTTTACTCTGCAAGAAGGGAAAGGCCATAAGGACTTGCCTAATGGAAATGGAACGAGAAGGAATGATATTGAGTGCCTTGTGATTCTGCTTGAGAGCCTAGTAATGAGTATTTCTGCTAAAAGATGGGAAATTATCAGTGAGAAATGACTGAGGAGGATAAAGACCATATTAATCAATCAGAGGATCATAGGATAAGGAGGATTAGCTTTGCTGAAGAAGGAAAAAGCTATCTAGAATTTATCAGCAGAAATATTTGTAACAGAAACACAAAAGTATTAATGCCATAAAACAAGACATAGTGACACTTATCTCAATAGAATTCTTTTCTACTCTGTTCAAAGGGAAAAAAGGAAAAAAAACAAAGAGAGCCACTGGGATATAACAAGTGCAAAAATACTCTGTTCCATGACATGTAGTGTTCCTCACTTATTTCATGTTGCACATTGAAAGCCAAGAGGAGATAGTATTCCATTGTGTAAGATCATTAGGAGTAAAAATTAAGATTTCTTCAAGTCAAAGAATGACAAGCAGAAGAACTTCAATTCAAGTGAGTATTAACTGTCACTAATAAGTCTAGGCTGGAAATCAGTGCAAGGTTCTTCATCATAGAACCAGCAATGTCTGGAACATATTTGCAGGCTGAGTGGCAAGATATTTACTTTTTTTTTTAATTTCTTTTATTAAAAAGAAATAGCTAAGTTCAGGACAGACATGACAAATCCATAAAGAGGATTATGTGAGACAGGCATCCATGCCTCTAAGTAGTAACTAAGATCATCTGAAAGCTCCTTATGTGGTATAAAATGCTAAAGACTTAATTATTTTGTTAATAATAATTGTTAATATATGACAAAACTCTAAAGAAGACAGCATTGCTTATTCTTCATATTACAAGATGCCACAGTGCAAACACTGTGATCCACCTTCCCTTCTCTGTGTAAACAGAACTTGTCCAATTTCCATTACAATTTTGTTCTGTTAGCTAGCAAGAATTAGCCATCACAAGCTACAATCACGTGTTTGTTCCTAGACTAGCCTAACAGCACTTTGAATACAAAACACAGCTTTCTCTGAGACAGGAACAGACAGGGAAGACTGGGGAAAGGAAAGCTATTGATGTTTCAATATACACTTTACCAAAATGGTTGTTGCATTTGCAACTTCTCCTCCAACGTTCCTGGGAATAAGCCAGGTCCATCTATACATAAACCACAGAGCTTACCAGTAACTATCTTCCCCTTCACATAAGGCCCAATAGATCGTAAGAGCTCATTTAAAAACATTACGATTTCTTGTTCAAATGTGCAATTAAGAAGAGAAATGAAGATTGAGATTAGCAGTGGCAGAAGATCTCTAAACTTTATATTACACAATTAACATTTTAAGTAGAGTGGGTCAAAATAACTAGGCTTTTTACTTGCTTGCAACACTGGGAAGTGAAACAATCATGCTTCAGGTCAAATAATGCTTCATTTATTTTTTAGCATTATTTGAATGTTTGAGGTTTTGTAAAAGCCATTTCACATTTAAAATTGGAAACATTTACAGGGCTTTTCAATGCCTCTCATAAGCTTACAAACAGATACAAGAGTACCTCGGACCTTTACACCTGGAAGAGCCATACACAAAATCTTGCTAATTAAGCTGTATATGTGTGCCGAGAGAATAAAGAGAATTCTGCTGGAAAATCTAAACAGCTCATTAAACCAACCATAGGTCCCCCTGACTACTGAAATAAATGGAAGCTAAAGGCTCGGGGTTACAAATTATTATGTTGCGATGCTCATTAACAGTCCTGCTAAGCAGCAATGTCATACAGAAATGTTCTGATTTACTTAGCAGCAAATGAGTAAATAATGGTGGCCCATTTTCAGGAAATTAATAGAGATGACATCGAGGTGAGTTGTTGCGCTCAGCTTGTTCTACCTCGAACGTTTCTCTTGGCCCAACTCCTCTTCCCTGACCATTCTTGCAAAGAGAACTAGGCAGAAGAGCAAGACCTGGAGCAGATCATTAGCTGAACATGATGCCATACCAAAACAAAATCAAAGCCATCACCACCTCAGAAGGAACAGACAAAAGTACTGTGTGTCCTTCTCTTCTGCTCAGCAGCCCTGACAGGGTCTTAGCTGCAGCGTTACGTCGGCCAAAGAGCAGGCCATGAGCTTAATGATAGATACAGACCAGCTGAAGATCCAGAGGAGAGGATAATAGGAAAAATGAAAGGTCTAGAAAACATGTCTTCAATGGGATATTGAGGGGGGAAAAAAAACAGGTGAATATAAATTTGAGATATGAAAACAAGTCTTGATTCTGAAGAGAATTTAAGTAGTATGTTTAAATTGTAACAACACAGATTTAAGACATTAAGAAATACCAGTGACAATAGGGAAACAGAGGAACAGGCTATCTAGAGCACCTGTGCAATTTCCAGCCATGAAGGTTTTTTAACATTACATGTATGTGCAAAGAAAAGGGGCAACTTGTCATGCAACAGGTTAGAAAGACCTGTTTAGGTCCCATCCAGGATGATTTTCTGTGAATACTTTTTTCCTTTGAGCCTAAGTCATTCTTTTGTCTTCCTTACTCAGTTACTGACTTCAGCAAACTCAGTACCAAGGAACAAGAAAATATTCATTTCCTTATGCCTCTTTTATCACTTCAGATTTCTGCTAAATGCAGTTAATTGAGGAGGAAGAAGAAGAGGCAAGACAGATTCCTGAATACAGATCTTGGCACTCAAGGAGGAGCCAAATGTCACAGATGTTGTGTTTAAAATCCTATCTGGTCCATTAAGAGATACATTTATATATTATACTACAAACTCAAGCACAGTTTACTATCTGTAAAGGCCCTCATAATGTTCTTCTTCCTGGAAAAAAACTCTGTGGCTTGCTTTTGTTGCTAGCCCATCAGATCCAACTTGGCAGGACTTTTCTCTATTTTATCTTTTTACCTTGGTTTTCCCATCACAAAATGTCTGTAATTTTGATGAAGAACATTCTCATTAAAGAGTTTTACCTTACAGAACTGCAGTTTGCCAGCTCCCTAGAATAAAGATCTAACAACCTTCCAAGCAGAGGAGGACAAGCCATTCAGGCAGGTTCACTGATGAAGTATTACACGTTGCGTGAAGGTGAAGCACCAAGAGAAGGACGACAGAAAATGAAGCCACAGATTCTGAGATCATTTACTCCACTGTAATTCATTACTGCTAACTAACTCGAAAAAAGTTATGGTAGTATGAAGCTATTTTAAGTTAGAGTAAAATCAAATTTTCCTCCCCAAAGACAGTAATATATTTGATGATATTTTAATGCAGTTATCCGCATTCTTTGGAAAATATCAATTTTACCAGTGTTAGATGCCAAGCGCCACAAGCGATACACACACAAAATGGAATATATCAATTCCATTACAACATATTGAAGGATATCACCATGACATTTCCACTGAAGAAACTGACAGCTCTGTTATTGTCTACAGCAGTGTCTGTTAACTCCTAGATTCTGATTCTTAATTAAAATAACAGAAGCATATCCTCTTTACTTTTTTTATGACTTTCCAAAACTCCTCTGGACTCAGCTAGCAAGACAATATTATAGGTGCAGAGAAATACAAGCTCTTTTACATGAGTAGCAATGAGACAGAAGAACCAGAACAGAAAAGAAGCAAGCTGAACATCAAACCTAACCAGCATGGAAGCAACCTCCACACCACCACACACAGAAGGCGGCAACTCGGGGTTTTTGGAGTGCAGTGATACTGTAAAAGGTGGTGTTAAACCTGAGTTTATGCCCTTTCTCATTGCACCTCCCAGTAAAAGCATTTTAAGCTACAAAGTGCCTCGTTAGCAGTATTAGGCTGTCTGAAGAGGACAGCCATTTCTGAGGAGGTTTAAGAAATGCTTCTTACTGCTTCCCTGCTATTATTTCCCTCTTCTGAGTTTTATCAGGAGAGATATTCAAAAGTCTTTCCCTTCTCTCCCACCTCAGAGAGGCAACAGTTCCCTGTCTCCGCCATGAAACGGGGCTGCCACTGTGCAGGGGCAGAGTGGGGAGGATCAGCCCAAGGGTCAGGCTGTGCTCCCATCTTCCCAGAGCAATCCCCACACCAGCTCTCTGCACAGTAAGGAAGTCAACCCTTTTGAGGTTTCTCCTCCCAGCTGGGCTGGCCTTACAACAACAGGCAGAGATAAAACTCAGTCTGAACCTTGCCTGAAGCATAACCAGCCATTTGGGCTGCTCCTATAAAAGAAGCAGCACTACTTTGTTCTAACCATCAAACCTGCCAACTTAGCAGCGGTTGGCATATGAGAAGATGATGTCTCAAAACTCAGTATATTTTCCTCTTTTATTATAGATGTAAAAAACAGTAAAGTATATCTTTTGAACTTTTGTATTAGGGAAAGTAAAAAAGGGCTTTCAGGCAGAGACCTTGAATGTCAAGTGATTTTTATGGCTACGTAACGGACCCTGAAAAACAGAGGGTTTTAATAGAAGCGTCAGTCACAGTCTGTAACTACTTCCACCCAAAATTATGACCTCCGTGCTTGGTGAGATTTTTAAAGCAACATATGCAGCAATAGTAGGTGGCTAGTCTGCAGGTTACTGGGAACAAGAAAATTCATTGCAGAACTTCACATATTCCCAGCATTCACGTCTCCTGCTGTTCACAAGGTCAACCAAGCATACTGCAAACTGGGCTCATGTTTGGATTTACTTTAATCACTTCTAAATTGGGTATGTTCTTTCTTCATTTTGTAACTGGTACAGTATTACCTAATCTCATAAAAACCATGAAAAATCACCTATGGAGGTTAGTCAATTAGAGTTCTTTCATAAATAAGAATAACTCATAAACCTCATCAAAATGAGCACTCTGGGAGGGCACAGTATTTGGAATTGGAAAATAATAATTGCCTTTTAATTACAAGCCATTTCTAAGAAACTTTTTAATGTGAAAGAACAACACTCTTGTACAAATTAATAGCTGTCACTTCTTTCCACGTTCATTTTGTCACTGAAAATACATTTTTTTCCAGTCCATACATAACCCTAAATGACAGTAAAACAGAATCCTGATTTTCCCCAGAGCTCTGGCACAATCCAAGGACCATGAAGGTTAGCTTTCAGGAACTGTTTCCATGGGTAACTGATCATACTAGATTTTGCAATACCAAGATCAGATGTGGGGTACATTGTGGAGATATTAATTTTTAACAACAGTAATGACACTACTACATTTTTCTGCACTGTAAAGAAGCAGTACTTATGATATTGCTCATCTTGACATCTAAAATGTGTCAACACATTGTTCAGTGTAGACAGTTTTGAAATACTCACAAAATCAGAACTGATCTGAATTCTCATAATCAAAGAAAGAAAAATGTTGCCTGATACCATCCTGTTTCCGAGTCTCAGACCAGGTCAGACCTGGATAAACTTTGCAACCTGTCTAGAAAGCAGCTCTGCACTTCCCCATCACGTGATATGGGACTGAATTTCTCTCCAACTCACTGACATACTGCCAGATTGCTTACACACACAGCCTGAATGGCACTTGGAAGCAGAAACAGGGCAGTCTTGGGAACAAAACTTAGTCTGTGGCTGTATATTCTGAACAAATTGACATTTCTGTAGAATTTTCAAGTTAAAAATATGCAGTTAACATACTATACAGTGACAAAATGTACTTGCCAAGTCTCTGCTATTATTAGTATACTTAATATTCTATCATCCTGCTGAACTTCCTGTGTTGACTCTGATTTTCTAAGGGAATGTTTATGCCAGTTCTCTGGCACTGGAGTAGATGAGGTTTAAACCCAATTTGCCCACTCCACACATGACTCTCCAGGTTATTTACTCAGCAGCTTGGCCATATTGTGCTGCTCCCAGTTAGCTTTACTTCAAGTCAGATGGAAAGAAGATACAGAATATAACTCTACACATCCCATGTAAAGCAGCACATTTTACACAATTTCTTTAGCTCTCCTGGTGCTCGAGGTGCTTGTTCAGACTTTACTAGACTAAGGCCTCAAAAGGAAGAAAAACACAGTGTTTTGATTAAAAGCTTAAATCACTCTATGTGTTCTTGGTGAGAAAACTACACAAAACCAACTCCATCCATGCCTGCTATGAACAAATACAACAGTAATAACTGAATAACATTTTAACATCCAAAGCATTCTAATTCAAAGCACCATGAGAAATGATCTGATATTCAGGAGATTACACATGGCTTTTCATTAGCACAGTCAATACTCATTCTGCATCCTTCACTAGAAAGACCAAATAAGCACAGTCTTAGAGGATATGTACATAAAGTTTTGGGCTTTTTAGATCTATACATTCAAGTTTAAGCCTTTCATAAATCTGAGATTAGTCTCCTTCCTTAAAGATAGAGATATATATAACTAACAACACTACAAGAATTGGGCATGGCAAAGTACAGCCTTCTTTTCTTTGGAAGAAAGGAATTAATATGGAATGCTAATCAACAAGGAGGAGAGAGCTTTCTGAAACTCAAGACCTACAAATCTCCTTGAAATAGCCATCATTTTCCATTACTCCTCCGTTACACAGTCTCAGACCGGACAAGGAAAGATCAACAGACAACCTGGGGCAGCCAGGTCAACAGACAATAATCTTGTTTTCAGCAGAGGATCAAAACAAGCTTTGAGAAAACTAACTCTGGGGTTTATTTTCTTACAGAAGAAATGCATTTGTTTCCCAGTGTGCTTGAGCAGCAGGAGATCTATGAGCGATCAAAATAATGTGTACCTCAAGTCCAAAAGAGCTGTAATTTATTTTAGTCACAGAGCACAAGAAGCTGTCTTCACAAAGCAGCCTCTTCCCACTCTTCCACAGACAGACTACTCACTGTGTTTTAAGAACAGACACACAAAAAACACATGGAGGATCATATCTAATTAGTATTTGCTGAAGTACACGTAGCATTCCCTGAGCATTATATGGATTTGAAACAATCTAAGCCTCTACTTCAGCTGTCAGTTAAAAGTATTTCATTTAAAGCCTCCCTCCCTTTTTTCCCCTTTGTCCTATGTTGATTCCGTGAGATAAGACAAATGACAAAGAAATACAATGCTTAGCTGCAGAGGTTAACAACAACAGTCAAGGGCAGAAAAGATGGGTAAGAGAACCAAAAATAACTCAAATGCCCTGGCAATCCAAGAATGAATCACACAAAATCAAGCAATAAGATCAGTAAATAAGAGTCATCTTTGCAACATTCTTAATCCAGACCCAAGCAGGCTCCACTACAGTTGAAAGCCGTCAATCAGAGAGTGCTTAAAACTGATGAGGCTGCCTCCTTTTATCAGTTACACACCAACATATTCAACTCTTCTTTCTATACTGCCCGTAAATGCTGACTGCTATCAGATGAGGTGTTCTATTTCCAGATATGCCCTGCAAAATCTAATGCAAGGTCTGCAGGAAAAAGAAACAGGGATAGGAGTTGAGACCTTTGTTGACAAAGCAAATGGCACAGTCTCTTTTCAATTATGGGAGTATTTTTCATCTTATACTTACAGAGGAAAGGAGGTAAGAAGAAGGAACAATTATAGTTTATAGCTTGTATCAAAAGGTTTTGTATAATCCATGTTTCAGCATTGTTCTTACTTTCAATCCACAAAAAGAAAGGAAAAAAATTTAAAACCCCACAAAAACTAATAAAGCAGCTAAATGAATGAAATTGAGCGAGTTAACTGGAAGTCAGGAAAAGAAATATAACTTGTTCTTCATTTTCTATTGCTTTTGTATCAGACAAATGATGATTTCAGAGGAGCAGCTGCCACAGTACTCACGGAGGTGAACAATCTGGTATCAAAAAATTAAAGCCATAAGAACAGTTTTGAACAGTTCTTACTCAGACTTCCAGCAGTAAAGCCACTGATACATCTCCTAGACTTTCTTCCTCAAGGCATCCTGTTTTAAGAACAGATACTAACATCTATCTTTCACACAGTAAAACAGGGGTTAGAAAGCAGTACGTGTTGATGCAGAAATATGTCCCACAGTTTCAATTTCAAGAAAATACCCTTGCACTCTCACTGCAATTCCATATGAGGAAGCTTTTCTGCTTCTATTGACAGCACATAGAGTAGTGATTGGGCAAACTTAGCCAGCCTTTGTCCCCAGTGGACAAAACCAACCAGTACAAAATGTGACACGAAAGAGTGTCAAGAAAGTCCAATGGCTCAAGTAACAAGAACAGTGCATAGATTGTTTACCTGCCACTTGTGCGCATCACATCGAGCCCTAACCATTTCTAAAGGCACTTGGCTGTCAGAAACTTCAGATTTACTCAAAAGGGTAAAACAGAAGTCTCCAGAATGCTGAAGAATAAAGAAAATGGACAACTGTCTTCATTCTCTGAAACAAGCGACATAAAGAGGCAATTTTTCCCCTCAAAAACTTGAGACATGAGATACATTGTTTTCTGTGCAAAAAGTTATCCCTTTTAGGAGTCTTGAAAGTCAACTCTAGACTATAGCTTAATATTATAACCAATATATAGTAACCAAAAGCATGATTTAATACTAATATGTGTAAAGAGCAAATTACATTAAGAAAGTCTGCCAAAACAGCTTGAAGTTAATGAAAAGGCTAATCAAAGCAAATATACATCTTTTCATTTTTAAACCTTGAACACTCATTGCAGATCTGTCCTCAGCAACATACTCTTCTCTTGGCTACAATGCAAAGGAGTAATATGGGTAGTCAAATACAAGGGCCTAAAAAGTCAAACACTGATATACACTCTTGAAATTAGTGGCTTTTGTTCTGAGATTGTTTTCTGTGACATTAAATTCTTGCCTGCTTTATTATTTATATGATTTTTGATATAAGGAGATTTCAGTAATAAAGACAGCAAAAATGAAGGCAAGTTGCAGACTAGTGCTACATCTATCTTTCAGAGTCAGGAACCTGTGAGAATCATATTCAATAACATAAATTGCATTACAGTGTAAACAAAATTTAACCCAGGTGAAATGAATAAAGCAGAAAATGACTGCATTAAAAGATGACAGGACAGAAATGTTTTCTATAAAGATATAGCTCCATAATATATTCATAGCCAGCAGCATTAGGACAGTTCCACACCAGTAGACAATTTCTCATTTTTAAACCTCTTTGCTAAAACAAATAATTACATCTACTCATTGATTTTTAGAGAAAAGTCTTTCCTTTAAATATTAATAAGCTGGGGTTTATACTGAATTCTAAATTACATTAAGAAGTCCAATATTTGAGCCGTTTGAGGTTTTTTTAATCCAAAATATTTTCACAGTATTATTCACTTGACAATTCTTACATGGTTACAATACATATTTACAGTCTGAAGCCAAATTTGCATTACATAGTTTTAGAAACCCTGTAACAGTCTCAATATCACTGCTCAGAGCAAATGAACAATGAAATCAAAAGCTTGATCTATGAAGCACCACAAGGACAGAATTATCTATGCAACATTATCTACCCACATGGCCACGTAATCCATCTAACCAAAGTGGCAAAGGTAGAAACAAAAATCATAATTCAAGAGCTTCTTAGTTGTTTTCACCACTCAGTTACTATTCTTCAAGCATTGCTGACACCTTCCTCCCTCCAAAGAAAAGGAATCCATAACCCTTTCTAATGTAAGTCCATTCAACATGCATATTTAGCCACTCAAACAATCATTATCTGCAGCTGGGTAAAGCTAACAAATAGAAGGTTAAATAGATAACTAGGAATTGTTTTCAACCATAACACATGTTGTTTTCTTGTGGAGCTGACTTTTCATCTATGGAGGTGCTACTGGAGAAACAACATTCTGGGAAAAGGCCACAGGTTTGGGAAAAACTTGGATACCGATGTTGCAACTAATGGTGCTGCCTCTGACACCAACACACACAGAATGAGCAGACAAAAAATACTGTGAGTTCTCTTTTCCTTGGTGATTTTTAATTGATGGTGCAGCCTTATGCCCTTTGTCAACCACTCTCAATGCATGCATGTGCACAAAGCTATACCACAGATCAACCCCAAAACTAGAATCATGAAAATAATATCTTTATTCCACTTCTTCACTACTATATGAGAATGTCTCCCCAGGAAGGCTCCTCAAACTCACCAACCTAATTTCACAGATCTAGGATATGTTATTTCAGCTCAAGCATCCAAATAGAAAATACACAAAAAATACATCAGAAGTGGTTAACTATGTGGCATTTTGTTTGTACTGCTCTCCACAGAGCAAACATATACAAAAATCACAGATTATGGTTTGGAATTAGTAATGTACAATTTAGACACAGAAATCTTTGTTTTCTGAAAACAAGCAGTGACCTACACCCCACATGTAGTACACATATAATCCTACGTTAGTCTTAAAAGCATATTTTAGCAGTATTTATATTTACACTGCATTTAGATTAGACTATCTCACTTTCAAATTAATTTCTGGAAGTAACAGAATGTTCATAACAACATTGGGTGTTTTTAAGAGGGAAGTAGAAGAAAAATAAATGAGAGTTCATGAATACTGTGATTGCCAACATCTACAAGCAATTTATGTATTCCTTTCTCAGGAGTTCTTAAAGGACACATCACTTTTGGTGAAATACAAGTTGTATTATACATGCATCACACTCCCACAAAATATACAGAGTCAACTAATGGGGTTGCTTGTGATTTTCTTTCTGAAAGTAGGAGGTGCCATGTACTGCAAAGTCAGCCTTTAATAATAACCAATTAATCTTTCCAATATAAACTTATCTCTTAAGGAGTTTTAACCTTGGCTTTTGAATATCCAAATGAACAGAAAATCTTCTGTCTGGCTGTCTTAAGCAGTGTCACTGAAGATGACCTTGCTAAATCTCCAGATCTTTACTCATGGAAGGAAACCCAAGACTTGTGATGGCTTTATACCACGTCTTTTTTCATCCCTTGCCTTATAGTGCATGTGCCTGGTGTCTTAGGAGTAACAGCTGCAGGGAATTCCATGAAATAGTTGATTTTTAAGATTGATAAACAACTATAATCTTCAACTCTTTCATACAACAAATTCATTAACAGTTGTTTCAAAAGAGGAAATAATCTTTATGTCCACATATTGCCACAGTCCTTCATGTTAGTGCTGTTTTATACAGAATGACAAAAAAGATGCTGTTTTAAATTATCAACATGACAATCGTCATCCTTATGGCTGACCTGCTCAAAACTGGAATGTACTGCTAAGGCCTGCTTGAAACATAGAACCTGGCAATATAAATTTCCTTATTTATAGTCCCTAAATGGGATTGTAAACAAACTAGTCATATCTGATGCAATGCACTTTATAAAATATGTTCTAACCAATTCTTCCATCAACTTTCAGGAAGGTCAACGGTTTTCTCCTCCCCTTTTCTTCTATTCTCCTTCTATGCTGTAGAAATAAACTAATAACACTCCAAACACATTTAAAGACAATATTCCTTTCCACATAATCTAGAGACAAGATGCCCTGTGCTATGTAAGGTTCTGCTGCCTTACTTGTGGCAGCATTCCCAAACAGAACAAATATTTGCAAAATATGACAATATATATGATTTGCATAAAGCAGAAAGACTGGAATTAGACCCTGAGGGTCTAATTCTGAGGGTTCTGAGGGTTTGGTTCTATGCTTACATTCCTCAATAAGCATAACGTACTTTGTGTGCTCTTGATCCAATACATCAGAACGCCAGTATTACAGGGCATTTGTTCTCTCTTTACATCTCCACCTTAAACATTTCACAAGCCTGTAAACTGGTACAAGTTTCATCTAGTAAAGACTAAAATTCATTCAGTCAAAATCTTCAGGAGCCATGAAAAACCAAAAATATTTTCAGTGTGTCCTAGTTCGAGCCAGTGCTTATTCATTCACTAGAAGAATTGGAACTTTGAGGATCAAATAATAGATTCATCCTGAATCCAGGAATTTCAAATCACCTGTTGACCAAGTAAAATTCTTAAATGTTATAGAAAATGTCTAAAAATACAAAAAGACAAACCACAACCTTACAGTATATCCCAATATTTATCAAGCCTGATGTTTTTAATGTCAGGTAAACAACTCATTCTGAATAAAATGTTACTTTCAAAATGTTCTGAAGACATAGTACAGCTTCATATTCCTTCTATAAATTACTCTTTTTGGATTAATGTATCCTTGGCTAGCATTTTCAGGCACCTGCTCTGATACTGAGCTGTACTTTACAGCACTACTTGACAACTGAAATGACTACTTATAGTGTAAGACAACTCAGTGGAGTAAAGACTGGCAAAGCCTTTTATGACTCCGTCAGATAAACTGAGTTCTTATCAAATGCCTTTTCACCGAATTTAATAGGTCAAGATCCCTAGCCCATTTTAATACAACCAATAGTATAAATGAAATCATAACAGAAAGTCTGAAAGGCTTTAGATGTTCACAAAGTACTTTGGGCTTTATGTTATGGCTCAGATACACTCAGCCCTTCAGCTCAGATATCATGTTTGATTTATATTGAGAAGTGATATATTCTAATAGGGAAAAGACAAAAAAATAGGGAATTATTTCCTGGTTTGGTTTCACCTTTTTCTTCATGTCTTAAAAATACTCTCTTTCCTTCAGTAGAAAACTGAAATTTGTTGACACTCATACAGGTAGGTTGTGAAATTTGTCATTTTTAGCTTTGATCGACATAAAATTTTTCCTTTAATTCTCTCCTAATTTGACTTCTCAATTTGGCTTAGAAAAACCATCTATGCCCTTTAATTCTGACTCTTAATGTACAGTAGTGCAAAGAAGAGTGAAAGAAGTGTGAATATACTATACAGAGACTTCTTGAGCTAATTTGAAATTAGCATTAATAGAAAATCCCATTAAATGCAATGAAGTGAGTTGTCTTCCACTGTTCCACAAGGGTCAACAGGGTAGCAATGTCAACTGTATTACATTTCCCATTTTAGATGTTCCTTCTTCCTGGAAGAATTTCTTCTGAAGGAGCTATTGCAATTTATTTTTACAGTGAATCAGTTCACTGCTGAAAATATTCAGCAAATGGACTAATAAATGACCAATTTCATTTTGCCAATTGTAGCAAGAATATATAATAATGGATTTAACACACCAGGTAATTTATTTAATACCAAGTAAGGAAAATGTTACTGGTACAAGAATCACCTAGCACAGCTTTCACAGAGAGATACATCTTTTTTTTGTAGCAGCTGGGAGAGTAGTGCAGCCCCTCCTTCTCATGTAATTTTATATTTCATTCTTTTATATTTGTAAACTACACAGCATGGAAGGGATCTGAAAAAATACCTCACAATCAAATCAATGAGACATATGTTAGACATCAGGAAATTACGGTCACTATTGATCAGATTCTGTATCCTCAGTGACCCACCACCATCCATCTGCACATACAACTTTCTTTCATCTTACTCAGTAATGAATACATCTAATAAAGCCTGCTGAGAAAAGATGGGGGAAGGGGAAACAGAAGATAAATAAATCAAAGCTCTCTTGAAAAAGAAACATGTGACTTAGTCATCTGAAAAGAGAGGCCTTAGGAATAGCTAGGCATTATCACACTGTATCTGACTCCCCAGCATATAAATGATTAATGGGCCTGCTGAGGGAGTTGTTATTGCTATCAGCACATACATCTCTCAAACTGCATCAGCTGTGAACTCTACAAAAGTTGGAGGAGAAACAAGATTTCAGATGAGAAAATAGAAAAAATTTCTAAGGTATGAATTAAATCTCTACTTTCTCCACACAGTTAAAGAATTGAAAAATTCTGTGTTGGACATTCCAAGGGTGAGAAACAAAACAATTAAAAATGGGGGACAGAAAAAAATAGGCTTTAGCAGGCAATCAAAGTTCCATCTCAAAAAGCAAGAAGCTTCCATTAACTGCAGGATTCACAATCTGTCTGGGTTGTAACAGACACAAACCAAAAATCCCTTCTGCTATACAGTGGAACTTTTTTTCTCCTATTTTTAAAATTCGTTTTGGATAGACTGATACGCTTTCCAGAGCTAGGGCTGTCACAAGTGTAGACAGGACAGCTGTTGTAGAAAGGGACAGAATTAGTATTTGGCAGAAAAAAATGAAACTGCCCTGTCAGACTACTAAACTTTTTGCAGGGGCTGACACAGGTCATGAGACATTCTTTACTCAGTCTACGGTAAAGAGAAAAAAACACCAGCCAAACAAAACAAAGAAACCACTCACTCTCTTTGTAGTAAAGATTATCACAAAGAATTGCCAGAGAAAATTTTTCACTTATATAAACCACTGCCAATAGCTAAACATCTCTCCCATACTGTAGTAGCACGTGTACTCAGAAGTATCAAATGGTAACCTACCAGATCTTCATAAAACACCTCTTCACTGGAACTCAGTCTTCATAAGTGGTCATGGAAGCAAGTAAAATACACGCACTGGCCACACCTCCTGACTGATCAAGAGCAGATCAGTTTCAGTATTCTGGTATCACTCAAGAGAAGAACAAACCTCCTCATGGCTATAAAGCTATTTGACTTCTGAGCCTGAAAACCTTTCATTGGCTCAACTGCAAAAGGAAGAACAGTCCTTCCTGCCTACTCATTAAAATACTGAGACATGAGAACAATCTATTTAATCTCTTAAACTAAGTACCACATTGGCAATAAACCTGCAGACTATTATAAAGCAGCTGGGTGGCTGCAGCACATGTGAGGCTAATGCACAGGATCCTAACCAGACTTGAGTGCCCCTCTGCTTTTCTCAGCTCAAAGAGCCCCCTACAGTTATAGGAGAAGATGCAGTAGATGTACAAGACCCTCTAACCAGCTCTGGTGAACTGCTGTTCAGACCAGAACAGCACAATGAGAAGGACAGTGAGTGACCTGAGTTCACCCTCAGACACTCACATGCTTATACTCCACATAAGTGTCATTCACATTTAAAAGCATGTAATTGCCATTAAGAGCTGTAAGGATCTGTAACCTATCACAGAAACAGCCACCTATGAAGTTAAGGCATGGGTACCACTCTGTGCTAGCCAGATAGTTATTTCAAATGAGTAAATTCTGACTGACATTGCTAAAGAAGGCAGAATGTAATTACCTGAGCTGAAATAGGATACAGGTCGGACCGGCTCTTTAATGACCAGAAGTGTTTAGGGCTTTCATTTCACGTCTCACTCAAAAGATAAATGAGTACCATTCCAAAGATAAGATTGCCAGCATACAGAGAATGACTTTTTAGGAAAAAAAAAAAAAAATCAAATAAGAAAGGGGATTTCACTCTTTCACATAAAACCTCCACCATTTATATTTGTCTCTAAAATGACTGATCTGCTTAGTAGATATTACACATTGAAAGAAATAATTCAGATGTTACATAGCTTAAGTAGCAGGAAACTCCAGCTATTGAACTGCCTGGATTGCTAAATCAGAGGCTCTCTTTTTAAAAGCAAAAAGATGATTGATGTATTTAGGAGGAACTCTATTTCTGTAAATGTGAAGGACTGAACAGATTTCTATCATAACATTACAAAAAGTTTGAAAATAACTTTGACACGCAGTTCCTTGAGGTTGAATATGATTGCTATTTTAAAGCTACTTCAATCATAAGGAAGCTTGCAAAGAAAACATTCAAGCAGAACAATCCAAGTTACTTTCATGCTCCCTATGTCCTTTACATTGAGCATGGTATTATTTTAATCTTGCATCTTGCGTAGTCTTTCTCTGGGGACTACAGACACGAACAAAACCAACAGGAACCGGCACAGTGAATTAGTGAGCTGTGAATCCGGAATAGGTTTTCATGCCACATATCTCAGGAGATAGTTTCATAGGCCTTTTTCACATCCAAAAGGTATTACTTTATTGATTTCATTTTTTTAAATTTCACCAGGTATGATATGCTGGATCCTACAGAAAAGCAGCCCATTGTGAAAGGGAGTCTCCAGGTACATCACGTACTTTCTGCAGTCACAGCACTGACAGCCTATGGACAACAAAAAGGTTTCACCTGACACACAAAAAGCCTTGGAAGACGAAAAGAAAGTTTGTATGGTTCCTTATCAGCAAACTTCCTATTTCGTTTCTGCTCTGTACATACATGAGGACAATCCTAAAGAAAAACTTTGAGTCCACACACTGATTTTAATTCAGCAGATTTTGCAAAGAGACATCTCCTGTGATGTAGGCTTTTCTTCACTGCAATGCTGTATAACAACCATCCAATCTCACAATCTTCATGGAGCACGCTGCTGAACACCACGGGTGTTACTCTAAAAAAACAGATACTCAAAAAGACCAACATTTAACACAACTATAGATGCTGCAGTAGCTACTTTAGTCAAGGAAGAAAGGATGACACTTCCTTCAACAATGGTTTAACTGACATCTTCACCTTGACTCTCAAAGCAAAATCATTAGTTTAATTTTCCTCATTGTACATAGGCCACAACCCACCCAAGTCACATAAGAGATTTATGCCTTTTTTTTTGCCTTCCAAGGATAATATAAATTGTGACACGATTTCTTCCTCTCAATATCAGCCCAATTACAGCAAGTGGAGGTGACTGTTGCTTTTGTGGCGATGAATTTCACTCAACACAGGAGAAGGAATTTGGTGGTGATACTTTTTTCCTCCTATTGCATCACTTTCATCTTTTTATATCCCATGATTTTTCAGGGCAATAAAAAAATCTTTAATAAGGGAAAAAAAAGCAGAAAAACTATCTTTTTCTGGTCAGAATTAAATACACAACATCAGCATGTTGTTTTGCTCCATTCCTTTCACTTGTCACGTTATTTCTCGGAAGAAATTGTTTTCTGATGCTGGTTCTGATGACTGAGGCACGTTTTCTCTCGCTACACTTTTATTAACTTCAGTGAGATCACTGATGAAATATGTTAGCATTCACTGTATTAAATCTCAGCAGAAATGTGACCCTATATAGTAAAATTCTCAAAGGTGTGCAAATTCTTTCAAGGGACTGAAATTTCTACCCAGCTGGAATAGGATCTTAGTCCTAGACTGGATAGTTAGATTTGTAAATCTAACTCGTGTAAACCAATGAATTAAAAGTGGCATTTTTATCAGTGGTAACTATAACAAAGCTTGTTGCACATAAAAAAACCTTACTCTATATGCTCTTTTATTTCACTAGAACTATTTATTTTTCATTTCACCTAATTCAATTGCACCAGATTCAAAGGCTTCCACTCAGGTGAAATTTCCATTGAAGCCGAGAGGATTTCTGCCTTAAAAAAAAAATTTAAGTGCTTCTCTGCACTTGCTCTGCACAATTTGAGTTATATATCTAGGTTATCAGCAAATTTAAATACTCATGGTTGGTTCTCCAGCCCAGAGTTGGCTGTTTATAAGAAAAAGTAAGGTGGCAAAGAGTTTATTAAACTCACTAATGCCCCCTAAGTACTGCCTGTAGTTGGACAGACTAATTTTTATTATCAAGTAGTTTTATTTAATATTTAGTTAGTCCACTATCTATTCTGCTATTTTTTCTTAGAATCCTTTGGTTTTAACTAATGTAGTCACCTGCCTGGAAGAACCAAAAAAGGAGGTCAAGACATCCTGATAAACCAGGTTACAAAACCAGTATTACTGCACGCACTCAAAGCAGACTTACTGGGCTTTTTTTCATTAACCATAGTAAAATGAGATGTGGTTCACAGGGAATTCATCTTGAAGTAGGCAATTTTAAGCAACTGCCTTTTCTGTACAGCTTCATATATAGAAACTTCTTAGTTGCAAAATGAAAACTTCACTGATATTTGGTCACATTTCTGAGTGGTTTACAGTTTTCTGCTTTAATATATTCACTGGTGATTTTGCCACTTGAAACAAATGTAAATCCCGTCACCTGGATGCTCAGAATCCAAAAGCAAACTGATGCAGACAAGACTGCACAGCGTGGAAGAGCTACCTGGAGTTAAACTGGGCTAACTCAGCCAGGAACTGAGCACTTCAAGAAAGGTCCAAAGCAACACTGTTGTCAGCAAGGAACAAATTCCAACATCTCAGTTTGTGAGAGACTTCAGCACAAAGATTGATTACGTACACTGTGGGCTGTAGGAAGTTCAGAGGGAAATACGGGGATTTTGTATTTAGAGCTTCAGAGTTTGCTACTGCTTAGTTTTCCCATCTCTTTCTAAACACCATGTTCCTCCTGTAGTACATAATTAGAACTTATGAATGAATAAACATCTAACACTCTGTGTGTAGCAGCAGTTGGAACAAAGGAAGAAAACAGGAAGGAACCAACCTCCCTGTCCCCCAGTGATTCCCAGGTGCTAAGTACAGGGGAATGACAGGTCTTAATATTTTTTTACCTGTTCAGCTATATTAGCTTATATTCCTCACAGCATGTTCTTTTTTCACCTATGAAAGACAGGTGTCTCCTTTTTGCGTATGAATACTGCCTTCACCTCCTGCACTGTGCTCTGCATCTTCCAGGGGCATGAAGGAAACAAATCATGGGAGTATCCCTCAATTTCCATTGTTACATCCAAGCTGAGGAAATGACCTGTATCCTTTTGACACGCATCTCTACTCTTGAATTCTCTCCTTCCTCCTTTCAATGGACAGCGCCATCACACATGGTTTCTGTTGCTCCTCTGCAGGGGGAGGACTCCACACATTCTTCCCCTGCTCCAGTGTGGGGTCCATCCCACGGGAGATAGTCCTCCATTAACTTTTCTGACATGAGTCCATTCTACAGGCTGCAGTTCTTCATTAACTGCTCTCTAGTGTGGGTCCCTTCCACAGGGTGCAGTCCTTCAGGAATGGACTGCTCCAGCATGAGTCCACCAGTGTCAAGTCCTGCCAGAAGCCTGCTCCAGCACTGGCTTCCCACAGGCTCCTTTGGGCATTCCCCTGCTCTGGTGGGGAGTTCTGCCCAGACTGCAGGTGGGTCTCTGCTCCACCGTCATCTCCATAGGCTACAGGGGCAGCAGCTAACCATGGGTGGCACCACAGGCTGCAGGGAAACCTCTGCTCCGGTATCTGCAGCACCTCCTTCTTCACTGACCTTGGCATGTGCACATTTGTTTCTCTCACATATTCTCACTCTCTCTATCTCCTCTTGTTTAATATGTTATCACAGAGGCGCTACAGCAATCACTGATCAGCTCAGCCTCAGCCGCCACTGTGTCCACCTTGGAGCTCCATCACATACAGAAGGCATCCCTTTAGTCCCCCTGACCTGCTACCAAAACCATGCCATAGAAACCCAAGACACATGAACACAGTCATCCAAATAACAAAACATCAGAACCAATTATAACCTGGAATATCAAGATATAAACTCAGCTAACATAAAAGACGAATATAGCAGATACTCCTTTAATTACAAATGACCAAAAATGCACAGACACCAGAATATAACAAAATAAACCATCAACAACATAAAAATGTCCCTTGTAAAACCAAACAAAATAAAAGAACAACAAAAAACCACCACTAAACCCACTGTTTTTTCTGGCTTTTAAAACGGGACTCTTACAGTCTATAAGGCAGCCTAAGCACTATAAAAATGAGCCCAATCTCCCCGTGCCATGGTCAGCTGGGGAGATGAATGGTATTCTTGATCTGGGATATTTTGCTTTTCTTTGGCTTGGCAGTGTGAGATAAAGCAACTTTTTTCTTCCACTAAGAGTTACTTGTGGATTTGCAGACAGATGTCCCCTTGATCCTCAGAGACAGTCTTAGTTAGATTTTCCTAGTAGATACTCTTTGATCTATTCCCTGATATCTTTACAAATGACAGCTTTGTTTCTTCTATCATATTAAGATATCACCCCTTGCCATTTTGCAATAAGCACCACTGGGGCAAATGCTGTAAACAGCTTGGCAGCAAATGGAGCAGGGTAACCTCAGCCACCTGGAGCATCTGCCTCCTCTGGATCTGTCACACCCTCAGGAGTGTCATGGCAACCACAACCACTGTTTTCTCTAATAAGCTAAGAATCATTCACTTCATCCCTTCTATCTCGCACTAGACTGGCTTTGCCTCACCTTGAAATGAGAGGCTTTAGAAAGAATCTCAAGCAAAGCCCTACGCCCACAGCTGCACAGCTGGTTTGTTTCCCAAAATAAACCTTGCTTTGTATTTTACAAAAGATCTTACATCGAGAAAGGTAGGGAGTTTTGACATTTAGCTTGCTGCACTCACTGAAAAAATCTCTTTCTCTGCTTTACTTTAGTTTTTGTTTGCTTATTTTTCTAAACCAGGCTCCTCAACTGAAATGCCTTTGATAGGTACACACCTAAAGATTGATCCAGCTCAGGAATCAAAAAAAATAGCACACAGAAATACCATTCTCATGTTTTTCTGTCTCCAGGGTCCAAAGGAAGGCAGACTGTAGGGAGTTTTACCCAAAGGGCTGCAGAAGACAGTATGTTCCAGAAGCAGCAATTTGAGAGATGAGTACACAAAGAAGTATGCAGCGTCTTAGACAGCAACTCCAGGTACTGCCAACTATTATGAAACAAATCAGCTAAAGATCTCCTCATTTTCTTGATGTATACCACATATCCGACTTCAAGACAGAAGGAGTGCAACATTTCATTACACACCTGTAAAATCCATCACTGCACTGAAGAATCCATATTTAACTACTTCAATACTGCAAGTGTGGATTTTTACATCTTTTCTTCCACTCAGAATTATTTGGATTCAAAGCACATTCTTCAGCCATGGCACATATGGAAAAATGACCTCTCATGCAATGTGAGACAGTCTTTACTACACGTAGTCCAAAACAACATGAAAAATTAACTTCATCCTGATGCTTTGCTGCCATGTCTTACCCCTGCTTCTGACTGTTCACAATTAGCAGGTAATTCTTTGACAGTTCTCTACCATTCTGAACATAAAACTCTTCTCCAATGCTTTACAAAGACTATATGTGTAGCTACCACAAAAATATTGACTTCTCTGAGCTCCAGCCTCCACAAAATCTTTCTAAGCTACACAAAACACATTGTCATGCATTGTGTATTAGTTCAGGCAGTACCTGTGATGAGACAGGGGAGAAAAGATGTGGCACAATTGTTTTTAATTCCTTTTGGAGGCAATGTCCACCACTGCCAAAAGCCCTCCTGCAGCTTTTGGCCAAATACTGCACTTTCTTTGACTTGCCCCTAAGTTGGGAAACTCACTGCAGCAAAGCCTTCTGCTGTTCCCTGCTCATTGCCCAAAGATATAATTTGTACAGATTGACACTGTACCTAAATTCCTTAGCTGAAATTTCTGCCACTGCTCGTCACCAACTCAGAGCTGTATGGAAACTGGTATGTATTTCTCAGGCCCAGACACAAGGAATGCCTGCAACCTCTAGGCATTCTGTTTACTCCTGCTTTTGATATCATAGACTGGCCTGCTTATCTCATCCCCATCACATCATCCATGCCAGCAATGACTAATGTTTCACAAATATTGAAAAATGGTGAATCCTGTCTGCAAAACCAGACGGCAAACTCTGCTGCAAAAACATGAGGTGGAAAAAAACATCACTGGATGGACAACTGGGGCATTTGAGTCCACACTGCCAACAACTCTCACAGAGTACTGTGTTTGTATTCCTCTGTGCACACCAAGATGTCTCTCAGAAGCCTTTAACAGGGATCACTGCCAAGGATGCACCTGGGCTTAAGCCAAAATAGCGTTACATCCATCTAAGGGGATGTGTATCTCCAGCTCAGCTGTCAGGCAAATACTTGCTAGAACCATACAGCAATATCAGCAAAAATTCTAGTGTAAAAACTTTCTAGCACAGGTATCATAACTGTATTAAAAATGATCATAAATGGTAATGACCACAGAGATCATTGATTCCAGCCCTGGCCAGCTAAATACAAAATCAACAAACAAAAGATTGATTAGAAGATACAATCTGATCCTCAATGGAAAATGAGAACATTTCTGTAAGAAGCATCAAGTACATATTTAAAAAAAAACAGTATTATAAAGAGTGGATGGAAGGAGAAAATACTTGACTATCTCTGGAAATCAATTTGCAGTTCACCTTCAAAAAGAAAAAGGCAGCCCCACAATTGCTGTGATGACTCCTTATTTCAGGCAAAGCAACTGGCAAGAGGTAATTCTTCTTAACAGCACGTTGAATTATGTATTTGTACATAAGCCTTAAATGTGTATTTTAATTTCACCTGAGTAAATTACCAAGATAAATCCTACCCTTCTCAAATAGCTCTGCATTTTTAATTAACCTAATATCATCATTTCAACCAGGCAGTCAGAAACGATGAGTAACATACGATTCAGATTCAGAAGTAAACACACCTGCTTTTCAACATTCCTGATTGCTGGTTCATTTTACCCTTTACATGACGTTGGAGCCAATTTGGGTCATACTGTTTTTAGCCGGTGACGAGTCCTTTCAGCTCACAAATAATATATAAGAAATTGCTGTGTTGCTGGTTTGAAGGACATTTTTCAATGTACTGTGGCAAATAGAATACATTACCAAAACACATCATTTTACTTCTGATATGCATCGGTTCACCATGAGCTTTCATCACACAAGATTTTAACAGAAACACTTCAACTTTGATTTAATGTGACGTCCCATCATTTCACTGTCTTTGGTCTATGTTGTAATGACTGGGGAAGTGCAACTATATGTTAAACAGAACAAAGTGTTTACTTCTAACATTAAAGACAGCATGGAATAAAACCCCAAACAAACATGGGTTTTGAATACTTTAGATGTCCTCTAAAAACACTGCAGCACACTGCAGTGAGACTGAGAGATGTCTTTACTAAACCGCCTCCTCTTCCTGATAGCACTACATCTTCAATGAGTAAGCAGGTAAGCAAAGGGAAGCCTGCTTCAAAGGTACTTCATCACCTTTCTGCTCTGAACATTTAGTTTTTTTCAGAAGGGCTGAAGCTGTTCTCACACAGAACTGACATGCACTTAGCCACTGAAATCCGCATACGATATTAAAGCGTACCTGCTGAAGCTTTCAAAGCCTTTAACACAACTGAAATGACAACTTCTCATATGCAAAACCCTATTCATTCTCATACCAGTTTGCACATGGGATTTCACAAAGTTACTATCATTAGCTTGACTTGCAGCACACCAGTAAATCCTACACATCTTCAAATAAAAAAAAAATAAACTTCCTTCTGGTGCAAGTCGTATAGATTTTATACACAGAAGCTAGCTCCTCCTGACAACTACCTCTAAATTCCTTGATATAATGAGAGTATCGTGTTTGTCATCTTTCCTTTACTTGGTGTGCTAACTCATATTTTAGATCAAAACAATATAAAAGATGTGAAAAACACAGGAGTCAACAATGGCTATATCACCCATTCATCAATTTTAAACCATCACTTCAACAGTTTAAAGACTCTGTGGTATAGTTATGAAAGTCTCTTTTACAGCTATAAGAAAAAAGATAGTTCTAAGATTTTTGGGTAAAAGGAACACAGGCAGTTGAGCTGAAAGCTGGCCTCGAGGCACTGGCACCCTGGGTAGACAGGGCACCGCTGGGCAGTGCAGGTACTGGTTTTGCAGTAACGTATTTTCACATGCATAGAACACATCTCTGGTGTCCTGCATCCCTCTGAATAAGAAATGAGCAAATTATACATAGAAGGGAGTAACTATAAGGAAGGATTAGAGGCTGGGAAGCTATAGTAGGTGAGGCTCTGAGGCAGGATCTCCTTACTTCACATATATTGCTGGTACTTACTACTGAATGTCAAGAGGCTTGACAGCTTTTTTTCTATTTAAAACAAATAACCAAAGGCTATAGGCAGAAAAAATGCAGTACTCAGACTTATTCAATATGGTAAGAAAATATTAACACCCTAGTTCATTCTTAAACAGTTACAAAGTTGACTACTAGAAAGTATAGCATTTTAGTATGGACATAAAAAGCTTTAGTAATTTTCACATTTGTTGATAACTGGGCTTAAAGGTACTTTGTATTCTATCAGAAGAGCCATGTATTAAACAGACACTGCTACACACAAATTACTGAACAATCTCTGGGTAACAAGTGGTTCCAGTGATTTAATTTATCCTTTAACAGTTATTTCTTGGTTGTCTTTTGGTTTTTTCTTCCTTAAAAACAACTCATGAACTATAATCTTATCCATACGAGCACCATGCAACCTGCATTAACAATCCACTGTTTTCCTGCCAGTAAAAGGAGATGCCAAATGTTTAGTAATGAACACGTGATGCAAAAAAACTCCATCACTGGGTTAGGTGAAATGCAATCTCAATAAATACCGATCAAAATAAAATCCCATATCTGCTGTACAAAGAATCTAACGTAAGTCATACGTGGAAATCCTTAAGATCCCTTCCTTCTCATTTAAAGCAGACAAGGAAGCAGATCTTTGTGAAACGAGCAGAAGGTGGGCCTGTGAGGCTGTCAGAAGAAAACTCTGAAGCACAAAAAAAACTGGGAAAAGGCAGAATCAATACATCATTAGTGGGACATATTTGAATATGCTGTGATTCTATGCAAATTGGTGGCCTCAGCGGCTTTAAAGTATTTTTCATGTGCCATCCTGCCCAATTGACTAGAAGCATCCACTGGAAGCAAGAGCAGATACATCCTTGATTGTCTACAGCTTTCCATGTTTCTTTTCAGACTGGCTTTCAGTTAGGAAACAGCTATGCAACAGTTGTATCTTCAACAAAGAGAAAGTATCAAGCAGAATGAATGAATAGCAACTATTTCTTAATTCAGTACATCATATTTCTCATGACCAAGGAAGATGTGCTTCCATAAAGCTTTACCTTTCTCACAATGACTTCCTGTGAATCCAGAAGGGCAGACACATTTGTTAGGGGCCACACAAGTTCCACCATATCGGCAGCCTTCTTCACAGAATGCTGAAAAATAAAAGGAATGTAAGGGTACAACTTAATATTTTAAACATTTATTATATATCTGCAAGACACTAAGAAAAAACCACCTAAATTCTAAGCAATTAACAGAACTGATTAAAATTCTGTCCTCCTGCAAACACAAAGAGAAGTAACTCACTTAAATGAAATGAGGAAAAAAAATTCAGATTACACCGTAGGCAAACCACCTCGCCAATAAAAGATTAATAACCATCTGGAAGAAGAACAGAGGGAAAAATACAACTGACAATTTTAATAGAACTGATCTTCTTTCAATTATACCCAATATGAGAATTATAATTACAATGCTCTGGTGATCCACAGGAAACAAGCTGGTCAGATGGTGTTAACGACTCTGTTTCTCACTTCTATCAAATACACTTTACTGAAATGTCTGTAAACACATGATATTTTCCTAATTTATTTTTTAAGTGTAAAGCACATTTTGAGGAATAGAGAAATTAAACAGGACAAGGCTCATGACTGAAAACAGAGGAGAAATGCTCAACCACATTATAGTGACTCTGCTGAAGTTTGATTCCACAGACCAATACACAAGTACATTAAAAGCGTTGAGTACGACCTTTGTTAAAACTAAGAGAAGGTCCTACCCACAACACAATCCCCAGCCTCTCCTAGATATTTATTAAACTTCACAAGTTACTCAGTGGATTTGACTGCACTTATGAGGGAAGTTACAATTAATATTTAAACAGCAGCTCTCTGATCTAAGCTAATAACAGAATTGCAAAGTGCTTCCTGCAAGCTAAAATCACAGATGGAATGTTGGCAAAGAGATGTTAGGAATGCTATGAAAAGGCATAAAGTGCTAGATAACAGAAGAAATGTTTAAGATTTATTTTCCAATGCACTAAAACGAAAAATAAAGTGAATAAAGTATGAAGCAATTAAAAGAATCTTTTGCAATTGTTAACCACTTAGAGGCAAAAAAGCACATCATCATATCTCTTCTCTGAATTGATGGACGGATGTGCCTTACTTTAAACACACAATTCGTAGCATGCCATACTGTTTTATGGAGGATAACATAGGGAGAAGAATGCTGAAGTGGTTTAGAGAAGAGGGCAGTAGAACATCAGAAGTGCTCCTGTGACTGGTGCAAGGCAGTGGTGCGGAGGAAGCGTGGCTCTAGCCCAGTAACACCTTATTGCTCATCAAGGCACACGCTCCCTATGGGAATCTTCTGAAACAGATCTGTTTTGAAACGAGTCAATTTCTACTACACAAGGGTGCTTTAAGAGTAGCAGTTTGTGATTTTTTTTTTTTTGCATATAAACGTTTGTAGAAAAGTATAACTGCAAGAAAGATGAAAGTACTGGTATGAAACACAGCTGGAGAATATGTGAAAAACATGATGAGACTCAAAAGATTCCCTCCAGAGCTCTTGAACAAACATTTGCTCATTTCTAGCCTCATCTTTCTCAGACAAGGTGTAAGTTAAGTTCTTCACGTACATTTATTCTGATTTGAAATTGAGAGTAAGCAGAGACTTCTTTGAAGTAGTAATAGAAGTAGTACTCGTAGTAATGGCAGTCATTTCTGCCTGACAAAGGAACTAGAATTTGTGGCAGAACAGATGTAAAGGGCAACAAAAGATGAAAACCTTGGCAAAAAAGCAAATAATTCATCCAGAACATAGGCCACATTGTACTGGGAAAGTAGTATAAAGGGCTCTTTAAAGAAAAGAAATAATGAAGGGCATAAAGAAGGAAAATGTTCATTGCAATAATCATGCATGTTCATTCCAAGTTGTTAGAGCTGATTTTGGTAGTGCTCACACACACTTTGCCACCATGACCAAGACTACCAACTTAATATGAAATGTCTGCTTCTCACAATAAATCCTGTTCCTACTTTTGCAGAGTAGGGTGGTGTTCTCTTTTAAGAAGCAGAGGAGGGCTTATGAGACTAAGTTGGACATATAAAACACTTTCCCATTCATGCAAAACCTGTGTTATATGAGTGCAGCGGTCAGGTCTCTACATTTGGAGGCACAGCTGAGCATGTTATTCACATCTGGGAGAGAAAGACTGGGATGTCTGTCACAGGGCAAAACTCTCCATCTTTCTATTCCCTCCTGTGTACCCATATCAAAACACACCTCCTATATGCATAAGCAAATGCACTAGCACTTACTTGTTGAGCATTTTGAAATTCCCCTGTCCTTTACATGTCACATCTTAGCAACTTAAAAAACTAAACAGTATCTGCACAGGGACAACCCGAGGAACTGCTACACTACAGGTTCCTGTGAGAGGGGACTCTGTACTGCCCAGTGCACAAGGAGTCACCCAGGAACCAGCTTGTTACATGGATGTTTGCAGCAGTTTGCCCCTGGCTGGATGCCCACCACGTTGCTCTATCACCTCCCTCTCTCAGCAAGCCAGGGAAGGGAGAAAATAAGATGGAAGTTTTGTGGGTTCAGATAAAAGCAGTTTAATAAAGAAACAGCAAAGTCATGCATGTGAGAAGCGAAGCAAATAAAGATGTTACTCTACTTCCCATCAGCAGCAATGTCTGACCGTGACATATACATTCTCATCAACCAGCATCCCCTGCTGTTCAACAGACAAACATCACTCTTGCATTCCATGGACCTCTCTCATCCTCTACAGATGTTCACTGGAGCAGACCATGACATAGGCCTCATCCATCAAGATGGCATCAGACCCAACACAATGTTGGATGATGAAGCTGTGGAACAAGCTGGGCAAGAGCTGCAGAAGGAAAGAATTCAATGCTCCTTTTCAAGTTTTGTAGAAGCTGAAAAGTCCTGTGCAATACAGACTAACTGTGCTTGTCTTTGTTGCTCAGGCTTTGGTAGATTTAGGGGAAGCAGTTCATTCTTAAATTCTTATGCAAGAAAAGAAAACCCCAAGGAAGAGTGCCAGAATTATCCTGCTGTTCCCCAGATGGTTCCTCAACAAACTCTCTAATTCCTGCACTGTAGGCATGCAGGAAGTAGGAGCATCAAAACCACAAATCTCAGAACACAGTGACAAAATCAAAATGTTTGTCTAAAGGCTACTTTCCTTAACTGCTAGAAAGAGCTCACTGTTAGCACTACTTAGAATTTTAAGAGAGTTCAATACCTCTAATAACAGGAATTCAGCTTCAATTGCTAGCAATTTTACCAAACTTCACTTATCTGAACTATTTTCTCTAAGAGTTCTGCCTCTGGCTCAAGCCTTTAAGAACACTTTATCAAAATTCATTCACTTCCATCTACGAGATTTTTCCTTTACACCCTTAGCAGAAGAGATTAACTAAGGAAAATCTTTACATCACTTCTGTACCTATCCTTATGGACAAGAGAACACAACAGGGAGTAGCTCAGTGACTGAATAGTCAATCAACTGGAGTGCCCATGCTCTCGTGAAACTACCTGCTTTGGTGCTTATGCTTTATTATGTCTTATGGACTGTGGGATCTAGACTTCCACTGTGGTTTAGGCCTTTTAAAATCAGAACTCTATTTGGGTGATGTAGGGGGAAGGGGAAGGTGATGAAGACCCACCAGTATCACAGAACTAGCAGTTATAAACCTTGAGTGCAGACTACCTCCTACTCAAAGAAAGTAAAAACAGGAAAGAAAAATTGAGGCTGTGTTGTATTTTGCTAATGTAGTCCCAACAAAGACAGTCTGTCTCTGAAATTATTTGCAGGCTGGCAATCTTTTTAAAAAGGAGAATAGTTAAAGAATTTGCAATAAAGGCTTTATCAGGAAAATTAAGTGAAGATGCCATTAGGGTAAAGTCTATGAGAGTAAACCTCCATCATTAAGAGTCTTATTTAGCATTCCATATGCAAAAGAAACAGAATCTATTGATTTCAGGAGGGCTTCTGCCAAAGTGAACAGATCTCTGTAGTGTTAAAAGATTTCTTCCTCTGAAATAAAAGCCTTTATCACGTAAAGACCTTTCTTAAGTAGACAATTTCTCTGCAGAGGAGGAGTAGCCATTAGCCTAGCTTGCACTGGCAATTGCAATACAGCCCAAGGTGAAACTATGTCCTTCAGACAGCATACAAGGGAGCAGCTTCTATTATGTCACGGCAATACAGCAACGCGCAGCATTTCTGCATTTTGACCCAAAGTATGGGCTTGCTCATATTCATCTCAAACTAGCTGGCAGCTGGCCTGGTATGCAGGCATCACCTTCAGTGGGTGTTAAATAGCTATGTCAAAGACTGTAAATTGTACTTCATGATCAAATACAGCAGCAGGTACTTTGCCAATGCTGCCCTATATTTAAGCCTACAGTAGCTTTCTAGAAGACTGGAATTGAAGGGACTTCAACCGAAACCTCAAAGATTATGTACTGGCACAGGGAGCTAGGAGGGAAAAAGAAAACATGAGCAAATCCATCTTTCAGAGGTCTTCACTAAAGGCATTTTGCTGTGTACCATGCTCCCTACCCAAAATGCAAACCACAGCTCCTCCTGGTCACTGTCTCAGCAAGCACCATCCTCTTGACATCATCCTCTTGACATCATCTTTGTTCACCTTGTAGATCAGCAAGTCTGGGGTTACACTGGGTAGCATCAGGGAGAAAGTTCTATTTGATTCTCGTGTACTCTGAAATGCTTCTTTACTGATTTATTTTTAACAGAGTGGTCAGTGACCATGAATTCCACTGGTATTTGGCTGGACTGGAAGACTATATGCATGTCAAGTGAAAAAAGAGACATGCAGGAAAGGAACAGAAGGGGCCAAGGGTAAGTGCCTGGGTAAGACATGCAGCTTTGGAAAAGAGAGGGTAGCAGGACTATACAAGCAATTTGACAATCAATTGATGGAAAGACCACAATTTCATTAGTTGACTGAATTTACTCAGCCAAGTACGCACAAGGTCGCAGTTGATAACTCAGCTATGTAAGCCAAATACCAGAATAATCAGATGATGCCAGTTGCTGAGGCATGTTTAGAGAACAGCTGAGAAAGTAAGGAGAAAGCACACAAACAAAACAAGGGAGCACAGAGGTTCTGCTCTTTTTCTCCGTACTCAAGTGTGACACTACCATCTATAAAAGTACAAAACGCTTCTTGGTTCAGTGAACTACATCCACTGGATACAGGGTGCGACTTATTTAACACAAAGTCTGCCAAATGCCACTGGAGTCTTTTTACACTTGGCTGCAGTCAGAGAAGGACAAACCTGTCAGAATGAACTTTGGGTAAAAGAATTGTCCTCAAAAATTTTCCTCCCATATGTTGGAGCATGAAGGGGAGTGTGAGTCAGTCTGACAATGAGGATGCAGACACCTCTGAGAATGAAAGGAAATCCTTAGCTGGGCGGTTCTTCACTTTTGTGAGTGGTTTCCAACCTAATATATGCTTCAGATTTTGTTTGTGGTATGTATAAATGTTTGCTCAGTTCAAGAAGAGCCTATAAATCTCAGGTCTTCTAATAGTTGGTTGTAAAGTTGTTACTCATGAGGTATATTTCTAGAGTACTTTACAAACAATAACAGCTGCTTAGCACGGTCAAAATTCCAAATTCTGGTAGCACAAAACTCCTGCTTAGAGTTAAGTCCCAACAAAGATCAATGAACTCAGAATCACTCTCTGGAGACAGAGTTTCAGTAAAGCACAACAGAATTCTTTCAAATTTGGGAGACAATGCACAGTCAGAGTAAAGGAAGAAGCACAAATCAGAAGAGTACCTGGAAGGATTATAAAGAATAATTAATATATCAGGAAGAAATGATGTCAAAGACATCAGGTGAAGGCATCCATATATACTGTGTTTCTGTATTTGCATACTATGTAGTATTTATCAAAGTGGTGAACTAATATTGTTGAGCTTGTCACTGGGCTATTTTAGCTGATGCAGCAGTGAATATTCAAGGATCGAATGCTCTGTCACACAGCAGTTGCAACATTAAGATTAAGGTGAATTTGGAAGGCTGAGTATATCTCTCAGAAGGCACTGAACTCAGCAGTGGGCCCTTCTTTGCTGTGATGTTAAATTCTCTTGGCACTCTGTATTTTGCTTGACTGATATGTAATCAAGTTCAGACCATTTGTAGGCAAGAAGCAGGCCATTCAGCTGGATGCTTTCAGGGTTTGGCTGGACATGCTGGATTTTTTTTGAAAAATGAAACATCAACACCTGAAAATTAGTCCAGTGAATCACAGTGATAAATACTAATGATTTTCTTTGCACTGTCCCAGTAACGGAACTTATTTTTGAAAGTGTAAGTTATCCACCTTGATCAATACTTTTTCACCTAAAACCTTTCCTAACGAACAAACAAGCTACCTCTCATTATAATTCAGAAAGCATACTGAATGGACAGATTCTTTCCATCTTACCTTACTGGTACAAAGATATATCTGAAACACTTATTGATGTCAAGCTTATTTTATGGCTCTGAGGGAAAATGTGACAATTTTCTAAAATGTATATGAGAAAGATCAATAGAAGCAGTAAGAGACAAAAGTAATATAATAAAATTTGTCCTGTGATATATTATACTTCTGAAAGCATCTCACATCCCCAGATGATTCTGTGCTAAATAAATATTCCTGTTGCCATTTTACTGCCCTGCTTCCTCAAGGCTAGACTCTTCAATATTTTTAGTGCACCATTTTAAGTCAACAGCAGCTGTCTGTCTAGTAACTTGACACTAAGCATGACAAAATAGGGCAGAACACTTCTTCCACAAACCAACTGAACATCATCTTTCAAAATTCAAGTCAATAGTTAAAACGGTAAAACCAAACTGAAATTTATTGTGAGAAATGACATATCATATTAGGGGAGTTTTTCTTTCCACCACATCAGTGTGCTAATTATACTCCCATTTTGTTTTTCTTCTTATAACAAACAACTACAGAATAATGTAGACTTACCAATGCACACATAAATTACTATTTTCTATATTTTCAAGTTCAGTTGAGTTAGCAAAACAAACCAGACAAAAGAACAATTTCTGGAAAACTGCAATCACTGCAAAGCAAGAACATAAGGATGTGAAACTTCTGACCTGCTTCCACTTTGGCTGCAATACTGTGGCACACAGTTACTTTAGAAATCAGTTATGCTTAATCAATCTTAATTAAAGGATAAAGCAGCATGTTCCAATAACACAACAGAAGCACTTTCCCTTGCCTGATCTACTATCACAACTTTAGAAAGACCTTGATTCAAATCCCATTGAACTCATTGGAAAAAAAAAAACCCTGAATTCAATCAACAGTGGATGCAATCTGAGGCCTGTTTGACCTTAGTACTGTACAGAGAATATTCAGACAACATAACAATGGTTTTCTAGCTGTGTGGTTTTTACAGTTCTCTCATCTTAGCCTTCCTGTCAGTACAAACACACTCTGTAGGCATGTTCAGCACAATACTAGCTGGATTATATCCTAATGTAACAGGTATGCAGTCTTTAAATTCACTCCTCTTGCTTTGCCCTGTACCACTGATAGGTGCCTCCACTAACACACACAAGTCTACTTGTAAGAAACATCCTTTCTCAATGAGAAAGATTTACTCTAAACCTCTGAGTGAAGAGGTACCTAACATCCTCAAATAATCATGTCTTCCTACAAACACCAGAATATTGAATATGCTGTAAAAAAATGCCCAAATTGTTGATAAAGCATTATTTGAGGGTAATTATATGCAGAACAATATCCTTTGAAACTGTAAGGAAACTTTAAGAAAGCATTTGCACTGATGGCTGGAAGCGAGCACGTTGCTTGGGTGCAATCACAGCCTCAAAAGTGTTACATTCAGCAACACTTTTTGGAAGGCTGCTGGTACCTTCTTGCAAGCCTAACAATTGACACTGAAAACAAACACTTGTTTTGTTAGCTGCACAAAATACACAATAGTGAAAAGAAAAAATAGTGGTAGCATTTTAGCCATCGGAACAGTACTGGCAGGGAGAAGCAGTAAGCAAATAACATGGCAAGGGGAGGGAGAAGTAGTACATAAATAAAATGGCAATGGGATTATCTGATCTAGATCAAGGATATGTAAAAACAAATGCCTGACAAAGTCAATAAGGAGCCTTAAGTGGTGGATCTTCAAATAAACACACTAAAATGTACGTGTTCTCTCTCATTGTGTTAATATTGTAGTTGTAGTACGCTGCAAGTAACAGCTACAGTGGTATCCCTGAAAACATTTTCTAACAGACATCTAAATCTCATTCATTCTGCTAGGACACTCCACCCCAACTAAAATGCCTTTTTCAAAGCACAATTGCATTCCATTGATCAACACCAGAAGGATGGGATTTGTCAGTTCCAAATATCAGAGTCCTCTGACTACACAAAAGGATGGACTTCAGTACCTGCAGCTTTCAGAGCTCATTCACAATACCCCTTTGGCCTTCACTCTTTATCAAGAAAGATGCCATGTTAGATATAGACATTTCCTCGTTAAGGAGGAGAATTAAGAGTAAATCTCAATTTACAGAATCTAGCTTACCTTGCAGTCTCTAACAGATAAAGGTTTCAATTCACTAAAGACACTGCCAAGAAGGCAATCAAAAGATGAAAAGCCCTGTATCCCATCAGCAATGTCCCAGGGCATTCTGTCTCGTTCAAATCAAGTTTATGTAAGGGAAAGAAAGAAAGAAATAACAAAGAAGACAATGAAAAGAGGTTGGATATTTGGGGGAAGAGAGATTCAAACGCACTGCTGAAACATATCATGCTAAATAATGGATTCTCTTAGGTCCTGATAACTTTTGCACTTTTCTACACTTCTTCTGACCTTTGCCTTTGTTGAATTAAAAAGAGAATGCAAATAACTATTAATAGGACACAATTAATCTCAGTTCTTATCTGCATTTTAAATCAGAAAGTTTTTCAGTAGCTAAAATTTCAACATAAATGCAGAGTTTTCTCAATTATTTTAATTTTCCCAGTGGCAAAAGTGAAGCTCATCTCAACATTTGGATTTACTTAAAATAATCACACCAAATAAATGTCATCCTCAAGTGCAGGACTCATACAGAAGAAAAGAGAATAAGCTTAAATATTTTGACTTATCTGAGAGGGCCAACAGATATTTCACTGAAAAGTGATATTGTTCTCACCATAACACAGAAATCTCAGTCTAAAGGCAGGGAGTGCTTTTGCTCAAGATGGTGTGACAGCAGGTGTGATATGCATCACCATCAGCCTTATAATCATCATAGTAAGTTCCTTTTACATAAATCCTTTCATCTCAAGCTTTGACACATTATGAACAATTAAGCCTTACAACCCCCCAGTGAGGAAGATGCATTAAGAACCTGAAGCTGCCAGGCACTTTTTCAGAACACTTCACTACATAAATATAATTTAATAAAGAATGCATTTAACAAGTTAAGAACAGAAAAGTAAATATAATCTTTGTGTGTATAATCTTTGACTGAGCTGAAAGCATTTTAGAAACCCAAGGGGCCACACTCTCTGCTAGTGTCAATTAGTAAATCTATATCGATTTACACAGTGACTAAGAATTTACTCCCAAAATTCTGAAGCTAGAGGACTCTAAGGAGTATAACCCTGTAATAATTTATGAGACTACACTGCTGACTTGCATCCTTACATACACAGGTACTCACACAAATATTTTAGCTAATATCTAGAAAGTATACACATTGTCTTAAGTTTCTGCCACCTATTGCTCTCTCTGCTATTTTTCCTACCGAGAACTCACTGTGTAGTAACACGCTGGGGAATTGTGAAGAGAAGGGAAAATGAAATATTGACCCCTGGTTGCTTCTTCCAGAGCAATGCCACCCTGGTCACAAATCTCCTTGCAATGACTCAACATCAGTGTGTTCTATTTTGCCTTTCAGGTCTCCTCACCACTCCATGTGCTTCAAGAAATCAAAGTAATGAAACATCCACAACTGGTTTGAGCGTGTGCCTTAAAGGTGCTGGAACTTTGCACAAGTGCAGTACTTAAAGCTTGATGTGTCTGGCCAAAATTTTCTTCCCTGATGCATGCAAAAACCATTCCAGACAGTGTTTGTTTGCCTCACAAGCTGATAATTGCACTTCAGTAGCACCACAGAGCATATGCTGCAGACATTTCTTTAGTACTTTGGATTCATTTAGAACGATAAGGTTCAACGTAAATGTGTGAAATCCTTCTTATGCTTTAGTCTGCTAACGGTACACAGTATATTCTTAATGTAGAAAAAATAAAGCAGCACGAATGGCAGCTGTAATCCTTCCATCAAGTACAGTGTGTGTTCTTAATGGAATATGTTTTCAAAACAGATTTCCAGTACCACCTTCTTACAATATCATTTTACAATGTTTAGTTTGCAAAAATTGACTACAAGAATAGTTGCTATATTGCTTGGCAATGCAACATTTAATTTTATGGTGCATAAAATGCATTTCTTTTAACAGATGTATCAGTTCCCTGATACCATGACTAAACTGCTTCATACCCATTAAAGGCTGTATGAGGAACTAGCAAAGCTATGGAGCTTATTTGTCTTGTAGCACACACTTCTACTCGCTAATAATATCATGCTTCTCTGAATAACAACAAATAGCTTTGCCTGCTCTCAGCAGACTTCATCATGTGCATATCATATATATTCTTAGGTACATACAGTGGTGGTTACACACACAAAGTGTCCCAGCTGTACATCCTAAAGTGCATAAGAATGACAAGAGTGTTGGTAGATAAGAGATTACTAAAATGTAAATAAATTGTAGCAATACCAGAAAACCTTGCACAAAACAACACAAAGCTCTTGGCCTTGGGAGCAGCTAGCAAATCAATTTTGCTCTATGCTCCAAAGCTTCATAATAGAGAGAATATGATTTAATTTCAACACTCTCTGACTAAATTCAGGGAAAACCACATGTGTGTTGCACAGCTGAGACGAATGGCTTTGGGGATGCACTACAGCCACCACTGTGCTATCCCTGGCAGACACCATACCAACAGAAAGGCTTAAAAAATTATCTGGAAGAAGACAAAGTCCAGTTATGACTTAATTCATGGAAATTCTTCCCAACATACGTTGTGACAAGAAAGAAGGTAAGATTCATTTCGCTATAGGCTTTGCCAGCTGCCTGCTGCAGGCTCCTGACTTTACAAAGCACAATCTTAACCCGCTCACATCATGGCCTCCAAAGTAGACTACTGGAGCTCCAATCAGTTTCAGCAGAATCTCCATCCTAAAAACAGTTTCAGAAAAGATATGATTTGACTCTACAAGTGTCATCTTAAAAGAACAAGTGAGTGAGCTCCACAAAACATATGTTCTTTGTTCTTAGAAAACAAGTCACAAAAACTAGGAGTGACTTCCATGACAGTTAACTCAAAATACTGCAGTTCAAGTATCAACAGAAGGCTACAGAGGAAATATGTGAAGACAAAATTAATTTAGATTGGTGCATTCATACAAAGTCATCTTCAAATATTTCAACACTGGGAACAATTGGAATCTGGACTAGGAAGGGAATTACTTCAGGTAGTGAAAGAAGAATGTACTCTGCAATGCAATGGCACAATATTTTGATACTCCAGTCTCCATTAAAAAGTTACTCATCAGTATAAGAAACACAGCAATACTACACCATGCTTCATAAATCATCACAATTTTAATACACTGGAGTATATACTCTCATGTAGTACTTAGTCTTCATGTATTTCACTGGAAACCAGTGTACCCTAGGCATAATTCTAAGTGACAGTTCACTTAACACCAAAGCATATTACTCAAGCTAAGAATGAGAAATAGACATGTAGCATGGAGACAGATATGACACAACAGGTTTGGGGCTTAAGACATTCATGTTTTCAATCACACATGTGCTAAGCTGAAAACATACCTAATACCACCAGGTAGAAAATTAAATCAAAGCAGCATCATTCCAAGGACTTCAATATTTTATTGCCTCGCTAATACTAACTCCATCTTTGAAGTCACTTCGTCTCCATTTGAGCAAAAATAAAAGTCCTGAAATCTTAAACTTAGAATGCTGCCACACAATTGGCTGAAGATAGAAAGGAATTTCTGTTTAAAGACACTTTTGCAGTCAAATAAGATCTGACAAAAAAAAAGTAGCAATCAAAGTGATCATCCCTAATGTACACTGACAAAACAAGTCAAACTATGGTGAAAAGATGCTCTCTGAACAGCTCTGTGAAACTTTATGCACATTACTGTTATGTTGTTGCTGTTTTTTCTTTTTCAAAAACTGCCTCAGTAAAGTCACTAGGTGTGTTCTACATTATGAACACTACTTTATGGCAAAAGGAAATAAATCTCTTACAATGTATATAATCACTCATTAATAGCAATGAAATATTACTGCCATTGCATAGTATCAGAATAACGGTGTTCTGTTGTTATATAAATGTTCTTGTGTGCACTACAGCTACCATGGCAAGACTCCAGGAGCTGACATATTCTGAAATCAGAGTCCTGGTGATCATACAGGCACCAAATGGGCTGGAGGAGTAATGTATAGCAGCACCAAACCTTGACAGAAATCTATGGCACAGGAGCGCACAGCCTGATGGGTCTGTAGTTTCTGTCTTCTGAAAGGCAATTCAGAGTCTGAAGTCATCTATTTATCTACATAATAGTTAGTGTCAGCGACAGGGCAAGGTTCCTCAGACTGTCATGCCTGCAGCATACTGCCACAGACTATTACATCTATCTAAAATAAACCTTTTAAATTGTGGTCTATATGGCATGTTAGCCAGCACAGTAATTCTCGAGCTCTAGGGGGTTGGCAAAACATCAAAAACTATAGGGTAAGTTAAAGATGGTGCATTTCTTATAGTCGAGCATCGACACAAATAATACAGGGATTTTGCTATTTCCATTATAAAGCTCTGCTTTTTTCAGGATCCACAATCATATTTACTTAATTGATCAGCATCAAGGCACTTAAACACACATTTAAGACATTAAGAAGCTGAACAAAGATACTTAAGTAAGAATTTATACTTCTTGTTTCTAGAAGAAGCATAAAGGAATAAGATACTTCTATATCAGTCAGATACTCCAGGGAATTCAGCCTAGGTCATTCTCTTATTGCTTTGTATGTTGTTATTGTTGAATAAATCAACAAATCCAGCATCAGCATACAATTTTTACAGTGACTTATATCTACCTTTATCTGTATTGTGCCACTGAGAAGGTACTTCAGTGAAAAGGGAATGTTTCTCAAAGCTGCATATGAAATTTGGTGAAGCAAATGAGATTACAAGACTCGCCATGTGCAAACTTGTAAGTAAGCCACATCAAACTAGAAATGTTGTGACAGACAAGAAGCAAGACAAATAAACAAGATGTCCATTGGGAACAATAAACACCCAAAGCATCCAGGCAAAATGTGATACTATTCACTCATGAAAAAGGAAAAGATCACAGTGCAATAACACAATATAACACTCTCCAAAATAATTTTGCAGCAAAGATAAATAGAGGTAGTTTCTCTAAGTTGAATCACCTTAATCATATTCTCTGGCAGATAAAATTCACATACTGCACTTGGGTACTTCAGTAATGTATATGTTCCAAATAAAACCGCAGCAGGTACTGCTTTACATTAATAACTACAATTTGATGCTGCCAATACTCTTGAGAGTAGAGCAGGAACAGTTGGTATTAGGACCTAAAACAAAACTGAATATAACCTATTGTATTTGAGAAGTGCTGTAATAAAATTCACATCTTACATTTGCCTTTTATAGAAAGCACTTCTCTACAACAAAAATGAAACATGAACATTTAGAACAACTTTGACCCTCTCCTTTTATGACATCCAGTAGGTCACAGAGAACCAATGAAGTAAAGTCTAACATAGTAGCATTTTGATTATGGGCCAAGTAAGATCATACAGCTCAAGTCTGGAGAGGTTGCCTTCTCTACTGTCCTAATCCCCTGGTGTTCTATTTTCCAAGAAGAGAATGTAAAGATGCTTACTGATGGCAAGGAAGCTAAATGTCCTCTCAACTTGTTTCTAACAGCATTGTCATCACATCAGGAAATCTTTCTAAATCCTTGCAGTCTTGTTTTATTTTACTGAACATTTTGTGGCTCTACCTCTATTAACTTGTATTTGTTGTATTATTAACTTGTAACTTGACTGTACTCGTTAAGTACAGTCTTCAGGGGCATACGGTGAGGGGGCAGATATGGAAAGCAAGATGTCACTAAAAGAATTAGTTTGATAAGTCATTGGAGTGGGAAAATAGATCCACTAGACAGTTATCCGACACGGAATTTTCGTTTCCACTTGGCCAGCCTCTGAGATTTGCCATTTGGAATAATCAGACCTTTTGGAGGAACTCCAGATTCTTTAATACACTGAAAATCCATCCTGTTGTTTCTCTTGTTTTAAATAGGCAGAGGCAAATAGTGCATTATCATCAAGTGCACTAATGGATTCAAATGCAGTGTAAACTAAATTAATGGGGCTGGAAATGTTGGAAAAATTAAACACAGCATTCTTAATAAAGCTGAAAATAGCTTAATAAAGCTGAAAATAGGATCCAAGCATCCTAAGGCATGTTTATTTCTGTTTAAATAGATGTCTTCCTGTAGACTGTTATCAGCTCAGCAGGAGCCTTACAAGAGAGGCATTTTTCTCATTCTGTGCATTTTAAGTTGGGTTTCCATGAAGTTCAGTCTGCTTGTAAAACCTGCCGCCAATCCACATGAACAGCGTAGCTCTGGCAAAGTGATGATAATATCCCTGAGAGCAAGAGAACTGCAATACTGAGCTGCAAACTCAGTCTAAACCTTTATCTCCAAAACGGAAGTCTGCTGACTTATCTTCCAGAATGTGAGGTACTGCACACAAAAGGAAGAGCCTAAAGGAACAAGAAGGAATCGATCCTCATTAGTCAAATTTTTCCATTATGTAAATGGACTGCAAAGTCCTTGGCTGGCAGCAAGACACTGATCCCACCTTCCTCCTCTGGTGCTGAAAAGGGTCCATCAGCACTGGCCGTGTCACAACGGATAGCACTGAACAGAGCTCTGCTTGGTAAGCACGCACTAAATTAGATGTGAGAGGACAAAGCACACCAGACCCAAGTGAGAAATGGCCCAGGGGCCCCTTTGAATAGCATTTTGAATATAATCTGTTGAGCTATTTCTGAAGAGAAGGAATGCAGCTGGGCTTCAAGAGGAGTGACAATTTCCAGCAGGAAACTTGGAGCTTTGCTAAAACTCTGTGTGACAGAAGAAACAGATGTATTGTCCAAACTTTTCCAAAACTTTCAGGAAAGAGCACAAAGAAAGAAAGAAGCAGAGGAAGAAGAAAGTGAATGAAAAGCAGGTAGGATGTGTGAAAGTGTGGAACAAGTGGGAAACTGAAATACATGCAGAAAAAAAAAAAAATGAGAGCACTTGTAGATGCTTTAGATCTGACTGACAGCCAACCACCGAAAAAAAAGGACATACTGCTGGCTACACAGGAATTGGGATCCTAATCTGCAACATTTACATTTTAAAAATCCAAGTGAAATGCCTGCTGACCTCTAAGAGAAGAATCCCAAACAGGGAAGAACTAACCTGCAACACCTAAAACTGTAGAGAAATTATAAGAGAAAGCAGTTATCTTTGGAAAAGAAAACCAAGGACAAAGTGACTGAATCGTTATAACATGATGTGCATAACAGTAAAGCATGTCTGAAAGCAGATTCTGATGACTAGAACTGGTGACCAGAACAGATATAAACAACTATCCCAACTCAGTTTAGAATTATAACTCTAAATTATAATCCCAAACTCTACGGATTATGGAAAGGCTTCACCTGTAAAATTAAGGTACAGGTATTGTCCCGTTATTTCCAGCACTTACAAATGGGTCATTCACTGGGTGATTACATCTCTTCAAGACCTTTTGTAGCCAAAGATGTTACAAATACCTGAACTTCACAAACTGTCACTGCAGATGCACTACAAGTAACTGAAAAAAGAACACTATGCAGGTCTGGTGAAAATAAGAAATATCAGCTCCAATGACTGAAACTCCAATGATTGCTCTCCCAAATAAGCTTCTGAGTTGGCAGATCAGTGGAAGCAATAATGCTTTCAAGTCCAGAAGGCTATTATGTGCTGCTATCTTCCCCATTTATGCCACTGGCACATCCCCAGCACAGATACAGTACTGTGTAGTTACAGCTTGGCCTTTTGCACATTTAACGATAGCCACAGATGTAAGGGGTGGCAATTTGAGTGGTACAGTCCTGCGATAAAGCTATCATCATATATTTCTCATATGCATCATAGCTTTTCCCCAAAGCCTATTGCAGCTTTGTACACATATCACTGATAGACAAAATTTAACCTCTAAATTAAGTTTCAAGTGACATACGAACAACAAAATACTCCAGTTTAAAGGAGAGAAGCTAAATATTATCTACAATAATCAGTAGTCCAGCTTATTCTCTCCTGGAAGAACTAAGACAAAAAACATCATGAGCCATGAGAGAAGAATCATTACAAGTGAGGAAAAAAAGGCTTGCACAGAAACCTGCTTGTTAGGGACTTTTAAGGTCACATCTAGACAAGCCCTGCCTGCCTCCCACAGCACACACCTGTCGATAACTAGGAGGCCACCTTGCATGTGAAGTCACCTATCCACAGGCAGCCTTCTGGATAGCTGAAGACAGCACAGAGCATGATACCTTTGCCTGTTCAGAGCCTGTCTTCTGAGTGTCAGAATACATAAGCCTCAGAAGAATTAAAACTATGGAAATAAACAGAGAGAAATTCTCTCAGTACTGGATAATATGAAACAGTCCCTAACATATTGAAACAAAAGATGTGGGGGGGAAACCCTTACAGTAAGATGACCTTTAATGAAGCTGAACAAAAGGCTCTATGAGAATAAAGTGCAGTACAAAATAGTATAGATCTAGGCTCATATTCTGATAGATTCTATTCCCATATTCTGAGCCTACTTCTTTTAGAAGTAGGAAAGCTGTCACAACTCACAGCTCAACTAGTTCTAAATAGTCTAGCCTATCTGTACTTGGAACCTCTTCTGCCACTTCTACTCTGATCTTACTTCAACAAGTCAATCTTTCTAATGGGGATAATCCTCATTTAAGGGAGGGTTTCCTTTCCTCCAGGACACAACTGTTGCCTGAACAAGTTAATTGTACACTGTAAGCAGAAGCATGAACAAGAAGCCTGGTTGCAGCAGTGATTCCAAACTTGGAAGATGTAGAAGCTGAAAAGAGGCTGAAAGGGCATCTCTGGGACATTAATTCACTGAAGAAGTTTCAACAGCTGTAGAGCACATCATGTTTTTGGTACTTCTGATGAGGTTACCAGTTACTATGAAAGTGAGAGGAGCAACTGGGAAGTAGCCAGAGCATTGACAAGATATGTCAGTTCCCCTCCAAAACCAAAATACTCAGCAACACTTCTGGACAGGCATCATTTCTCCAGTAGAAATTTTCAAACTTGGTGTTGATCAAGACAACCAACAAACATATTAAAAAGGTGCTTCAAAAATGGATTTTCTTTCCCCAGGGTCCTACTAATTTATTGCTCCAAAGTCTTTCAGGCAGATACATTTTCTTTACCCAAGTAGTACAGAGAGTACACAAGTGGCTTCAGAAATGCTCAGACATAAAGCTTGATCTTACTACCATGGAATAGAAGAGGAATAAAGAAGAGTTATAATCACTGAGTCTCTAATATATTTTTGCAGGGTGCTCTTACTGAACAGGCATCTGAACATCTACATTTCACTTGTATAGTTTGTCTAGCCTTGACTTTGAATTGTGTGAGGAAATGACACCTGAAAATACAAGCATCTAATGGTATTATAGGCAATCCACAGGATTTGCTATTTCCCATATGCTGTGTCTCATGCATTCACATCAAGATCTACACTCTTGTTCATTTGGTATCACAAGAACAGATACTAACATTTTGATCAGCAGGAAAAATAACCAGGTATTGTGATGCATCTCTCTAGAAAGTGCACTGCTGGATTTCTGAGAATTTCAGAGCCTCTAACAATGGAAGTACTTAAACTCTGGCATGGTAGTTGCAAATGGATAAGCAAGATATTGCAACTTAGGTTTCACACATCATGTTTTGCTCTTCAGTTTACTGAAGCCCAAAAGATATCTTACATCATAATTCACAACTTCTTAGCAGAGGCAATAAGCCAAGGTCCCATTCCTCCTCAGCAGCCATTATAACACATATTAATCTCTCAAAGGACCACCTAAATAACAAATTCCCACTGAAAAGACACAAACAACTGGGAGGAAGAAGGGAACTCTCAATGCTGCATCTGAGAAGGAACAACCCCACACACCAGGACAGGCTGGGGGTTGAACTGCTGAAGAGCAGCTCTGCAGAGAGAGACCTGGGAGTCCTGATTGATAATAAGCTAAACATGAGCCAGCAATGTGTCCTTGTGGCCAAGAAGGCCAATGGCAGCCTGGGATGCATCAAGAAGAGTGTGGCCAGTAGGTCAAGGGAGGTTCTTCTCCCCCTCTACTCTGCCCTGGTGAGGCTTCATCTGGAGTACTGTGTCCAGCTCTGGGCTCCTCAGCTCAAGAGGGACAGGGAAGTGCTGGAGAGAGTCCAGCGCAGGGCCACCAAGATGATCAAGGGTATAGAACATCTTTCATAGGAGGAAAGGCTGCGGGAACTGGGGCTGTTTAGTCTGGAGAAGAGGAGACTGAGAGGAGATCTTATTAACATTTATAAATATCTAAAGGGTGGGTGTCAGGAGGTTGAGACATCCCTTTTTCTATAGTAGATAGTAACAGGACAAGGGGTAATGGGATGAAGATGGAACACAAAAAGTTCCACTTAAACAGAAGAAAAAACGATTTCACCGTGGGAGTGACAGAGCCGTGGCACAGGCTGCCCAGAGGGGTTGTGGAGTTTCCTTCCTTGGAAGTCTTCAAGACCCGCCTGGACATGTTCCTATGCGATCTGATCTAGGTGACCCTGCTTCTGCAGGGGGGTTGGACTAGATGATCTCTAAAAGTCCCTTCCAATCCCTACCATTCTATGATTCTATGACGATGTACAATGGTATTTTTCATAGCAGAGATAATTCTTCCTTTGAAATTTTTATATTTGATTAGTGGTAGACAGAGAAGGGAGAGAGAGGAAATAGTTCTGATGCTGTATAACAAAGATGGAAAACACAGGACTGGGGCAACTTCCAATGAGCCCGTATCTCAGACATATGAGGAAGACACCAATTGCTACTGTTACAAAACCCTGAACTTGTAAATACTGCATCAACAAAAAAAAACAACTTGCCTGCAAAATTTATTCCTTTCATAAAATACTCCTAGCAATATTGTAAACAGGATGCTTGTCATCTTTGAAATCCAAATGTGAGACTTGATTTAAGTTCTTTCTCATGGTCCAAAGAGAACCTGCAGTGAGGAAGTGTGACTGCCAAACTTGTGACCTCTTTGTTGGGTTGGTGGTGGGGAGGAAGGAGAGGAGATGATGGGAGGAATTTCTGCAGTCTTTACAGGTAGTGGCCAACTCCCTTGGCCTCCCGGTTCAGTCCTGCTTTTTCTGTTGCTTGCCTGCCCATCTGCTTGAGAGCACCATGCACTCAAGCGCTCATATCCCTTCTGCCCAGATCCATGTTAGAGCCGACATGACATTGTATGAAGCAGAAAGGAATATCTGTCTCTAAGAAACATACTGTGTTAGAGTGCTGTTAGCTCTGGAAGAGAAATTGTATATTTAGAATGATCACTGGAATTAGACAAAATATAATAGATAAAGCTTAGCCAATCTCTTAAATAGCAAAAATATATTTTCCTGAAGATGTATTTCTACTGCATTTCTTCAAAGAAGACGTTGGAATTCTGTTTGTTAACCCAACTGCAGCTGCAGAAAATGCTGTTGGCTTTTGGGATTTCTGCACAATAATTCTGAAATATCTTTTCTTGTCACTCTGTCGCAGCAACGTTCCATTTAGCAGATATTCACTTTTTAGTCTCTTTTGCAACAGACATTCATTTACATCTATTTTACATGAACTAAATTTGGCATTAACTGTAGTAGACCAGATGCTTAAATGATACAAGAGCTGACAGCAGTGCTCATCTTTATTTACTGCTCTGGCTTGAGCTGTATTGATTTCTAAACATTTGCATACATGCTGGTGAGATATGAATATTTTTGCAGTAACTTTTATCCCACGAATTTCATTCTTCTCATTCAGGTCAGGTCACTGACTTTGATTTCTGGTTTTAGCTCCTCTTTACATAGTTCAGAATAAATGTAGCCATGAATAAGCATCAATTTAATCCACAGAGTCAGTATTTTTTTCAGATAAGAAGAGGATGAGTTTGGGGGATGTTTTGTTTGGTTGACTTTTTAAGCTCCAGCTCAGTTAGACTTCTCATTTTTCTCTTTAAAAACTGCTGCATATGATATTGTGTGTAACAGCTGCACTTCATCAGCAGATAAGTGAGGCTTTTTTTCATTGATAGTTTTCTTTCAATGAAAGAAGAGGGTGAGCATTTTCTTGGGCTTTCTCCACTGGTTCTCTTTTCTTCCTTGCTTTTTCATATATCTACTTACATCTTGAGATTCATGGATGTACTGCAAATACATTGAATAACAACCATGTAAAAGAGCCAAATAAACCACAACTACCATCACCTTGATCACATCTAAGTTAACACATGACCATAGTCTGAGGAGAGTCATATTTGCCTTACAAGGATCCTCTTGCTACCTCATCCACACAGTTATTTCTGCCACAAAAACCTTCTATTTCTCCAAATGTCTAGTGAATGCCTGAGGAAAGATTAAACCTTAAAACAGAACACAGCTCACCTAAAAGGCACTTGTCATTTTGCACTTACTAATTAGCAAAAGACCTTGACTTGGTAAATACGTTACAGTTTACCACTGTCAGAAAACTGTTTCTTCCCTGTGTTTGGGAATCACGTTCATGGTCTGATAGATACTTGGTATTATCTTGGTCTGGCAGATCAATCACCCCACCACGTTATCTATCATCGAGTAGAAAATACCACATACCATTCATGGAGAACTTGTATGTGCAAGGCTGGATCCAGTCATGATACCTATGAACAGGACCAGAGATTGTTCCCATCCCCATACCACCCTAATTATTGCCACCAAGCAAGGACACTAACAAGCAGTATGGTACTGCAGATGGCTTCACTCTTTCTGTGCCAGGGGAGGTAGCTGAGCCTGCGGGCCAGAGGAGTTGCTTGGTGCAGGATGTCAGCAGATATCATCCCTCATGCAGGTGACGTTCTATCCCTCTATCCCAGGTGCACATAGAAATAGTAAACCACTACAACCTAACCCATAAATGTTTTTTAAAATGTCCCCATGGTGACTTTTAATGATAATGGCTCCCTCTCACTCATACACACACAACTAACAGTGAAGCAAAGCATGTAAAATTTTGCTCAGAAGTGCTGCTGCAGCTGCAGCAGTGTAAGAAATGACCAAATCCCTGCAGCTTCTCTCTGCCCTTTCCCATTCCAAAGCTATTCCCTTTTCAGATTTGTCAATGAAATAACAGTACATGGAACAAGTCATTAACAAAATTCTGGTACCTTTACTGCTTGAATGGTGGGAAAACATCTCATTTCCAAGCTTAATTTGTTCTCTAAAATTTTGTCTCATTTGCTCTTGTAATAACAGTATCCTTTATAATTTTCTTCTCCTTCACTGATGTTTATCTCTCACTGAGTTTGTACATGGTTCAAATAACTCTTCACAAGCTTCATTCTGCTAGGCTAAAAAAAACCAACTCTTTAATCCATTTGTATCAGATGGATTCTGCATTGCTGCACACATCCTTGCTGCCATTGCTGAACATGTTCCCAGTTTAAAGCCATCTTTATGGAACAGACATGATAGAACTATACACAATATCTTCAATGGGGTCTTACAAGATTTCTTGCACAATAATAAAGCTTCTTTGTTTCTTGTAAAAATATCTCACCTTTCTCTCAACTGTGTAAGAGTAGCAGCTCACACTAACCTCTTGATCCCACAGTAGACCAGTATCACCTCGCTTTCCATGTTAATTCAAAATGAGAAGCCCTAGCTGTACAGAAAAATTCCCTGTAATCAGCTTCAAGAGTTCTTAGGTTATTATAGTATTTAAAGTGGATGGTAATTCTAATTCATCAGGTCATATAATTCTTCCTGGAGGAGAACTCAGAGTGAAAGTCTTCACAAAATTCTCATAAGTCATCATTAATATATTAATTGTTAAGATTAATGAAGCATTTTTGGTATTCTGAATGGTGACTTACCTTGCTGTCTGCTAGCTTTCACACCATGCTCTCAGTACTAACCTCTAATAAAGTAAACCCCCGCAACAGACCTAGATTCATTCTCACTAATTCAGTGCAAACACTCCTCCTGAATTTCAAAGGTTTGAATGAGGCCCGTAGCAACTGTGGCACAATTTGCAAGGCTGAAAGAAGCATTCTACATTTTGATGTATAGAAGGATCAACATCCCCAGGAAGCATTTAGCATTTAGAGACTACTTTGACTTTAGAGACTATTTAAACCTACAAAGATCCATAGTTTCATAGGCAGACTTTGCTCAATGTTCATTCCAACAATTACAATAAAGAACTTGATCCAAAGACAGGTGTTCACAGAGTAACAAAATGTCAGAAATCAAGATGCCTGGAAAACCTTCTGGGAAAAAGGATGCAGAAATATAAGCAGCAGACACTAAGCCTACCTTTGTTTCCAACGCCAAATGTGAAGACTTATCATTCAAGGCAGCCATAAACACATCTCCAAACCAAGGCAACACACTTTTGTGTTACAAGTCCCCGTCTCAAAGTTCAGGAGCACTCGAGCTTTCACAACAAAGCTCTCTGTACTTGTTTATTTTATGCAGAAGTTGCAGTAATGAGGAAGCCTACTGAGTATGAAGTTTTCTTTCTACAGCATAATTTGCCAGTAGAGATTGCTTTTTAAGATTACTGTCATGCTGCTGATAGACAACAGAAGTCTACTATTCTTTTTCAATTCCATGTGCAATTTACCACCAACAAAAAAAGTGCTGCAGTCTTTCAAAAATCAATCTTTGCAATTCATGTGTATCAGCATGCAGCAACACCTAAGGAAATTTCAAGCCAGAAATACGTTCATAGGGAAATTCAGTAAATATTCAATTCTTTAGATATTATAATCTCCAATAAACATGGCTGCTAACATGTAAAACCACTATAATGGATGACTAAGCAAAACAGGTATTGCAAAAACAGGAGAGAAAAGGAATTGTTCAGCTTGGAAGTTCCAACAGAGTGAGCAGTATATCTAATCAAGAAAAAAACACCACCAAGTCATTCTAAGTTATAAAGCTGATACATTCCTGCACTACAATTGTCGCTGCTACTCCTACCTTTATGTTCATTGTACTAATTTGTTAACATCTTCAGATAAGGTGCTGTTTTACATGCTCCTGACTTCCTGATAACAGGGAGATCTGTAAACATGTCCAAGACTCAGATGTTACAAATGGGCATAATTTCTCCAGCGATCTGATTTCATTATAAGAAAGCTATGAATTATGGGCATTTCAGAGGACAAACTTTTAACCTTGCTGTAACACATTTAAGTCACTGTAGGATACAATGATTGAATCCTTTTAAAAAACAAACACCTGTTGTACTACAGTGGGTGGTGCTGTCACAACCATTTCTATGTTTTTCTATCTGTTTTTGTGCTTGAGACACCATTTTTCTGTGTAATGCATGCAATAATAAATTATTCTCTATTTAAAAATACTAGAAATACATGAGGACTGGTAAAGACAATAAGAAGCAATCTAAAACAAAGCCCAGATCCATGCAGATGTTTTCAACAACTGTAAACTTCTTGTTAGAAAAATCTTCTCCAGCTCCAGTTTCTGTGATTACCAAGACCACACTCTTTAGGTACTTGGTGCAATAGGAGCATGTGGATAACATTGCACGCTTTAAACATGTCATTGATGTAAATTCAGATGGTTTCTGCCCTTTTGTTTTCCCCAGAAGCTTCTGGATTGCTATTCACTGTGATACTCAATTGCAACATTTAAAGCAAGATGACACAGGAAACTGTAAGGTCCTAAAGTTACTATTTGTTGTTATCACCAAAATCCAGAGTTTACAAATATTGGCTCTACTTATTTTTCAACAGTTATCTACAAAATAATACTTGCACTTCTAAACAATAATCTTTTGTTTCCAAATGCCTGCCCTGCTTTCCTAACACACACAAGCAAGCTGTCCATGCCTATGCCAAACCCAAAGAGACATTGAACAGAATCAACTATCAATTCATTGCCAAGAGGATCTTATTTTTGTTCTCTCTCATTTACTCTCTTCCTATATTTCCCCATAACATGTAGGGTTTTAATCCAATATGAGTTATATCAGCATTTTGACTCTATGGAGCATACTAAACTGCTCTTAGGTACTTGCAATTAAGAGTAGCAATTCATGACTCTGAGGTAAGGGATAGAATTAATGTAATAGTGCAGAGACTTCAGTAGCAGAGCAGAGATCCCTGGAATACACCAGGATGTTAGGGTTTATCAGTTTCTCCCAGTAGTGCATAGCTCTTCCACATTTTCCCCACAATTGAAGAAAGCCTACAACCCTACAAGCACATCAGCCACTCCTCATAGCCTGCTTAGAGCTTGTATTCGCTTGCCTCTGCCACACTTCTGTTTCCTGTCTACACAGATAAAATGTTTATTCCTCACCTCATGCCCTGTTTCTGGATCCTTTTGGTAAATGAAAAATGTAATAGCACCTATATTCCCATTAAAATCCTGACTTGTGCCAAATACAGACCTTCTGCCACTTAAAGGTCAGAAACAGAAAAAAAAAAAAAAGAGTAAGATGGACTTTGATGTGAGGAGTTACTCGATTTGTGCCATTTCCATCCCGACTCCAAGGAGGAAAAACGCGGTCTCTCGCAACATAAAACAAAAGCACCACTTGAGAGAGATATCTGAGATACAAAACAAACCCCAGGGAGATACATCCCAGTGGTCTAAGCGCCACAGATGACTGAGTAGAGCTGTCAAGACAGAGAGAATTGCTGAAATGGTCTGCATCTATCATCACTGTCAGTTACATCTTCGTGGAGGATCACTCCCTTTCAGGATAGATTAAAATGTAAGAAGTAACTGATCACTTAAGTTCATACTGTAGTGAGTACCACTTTTGTTAGTATGTTTTGTTATTGGGAGTAATTAAGAATTATCTTTGTAGTGTTTTCATCAACCTAAGTGTGCATTTGCCTGTATTACTTTATCCTTTTCATTTTTAATTTGTGTGCTTTAAATTGCATGCTTTATCTCATGTAGCATCTTATTCGGTAACGCTCCGAAACCTGAAACTCTGCTGTAAAAACTAGCAGAGAAATCATTTCATCCACTGCTGAGACACAGATCTCTCAAGCTCATCAATGCTGAACAGCAGCTGGAGTTTCCCCAGGACACTCAGGGATCGCATTTGCTTGATTCCACATGTTCTCTGCATTCTCTGTTCCACTGGACTGCAGATGTTCATGTTTTACATCGAAGGTGGGACAATCAGTGGCATACTGTGACTCCATGATCACACAGAATAGGATGAACTGCTATGTATGGAATCACGTAGGTGTCAGCTGGAGTTCTGCCAAGAAGCCTTTGTACACTGTTATAATACATTTCATTTCTTACAGGTCAGATATTTAGGTCCATCTTTTTTCCACTTTCCTCAGCTTTCACTTCTGTTATTTGGTTATTTTTTTAATGTGGCATAATGTAGACGTCATTTCTTCTTGCTCTTGGTCTGCCTAGACTATAAGATTTAGAAGTTTTGCTTCTTAAATTCATAGATTTTAATTAAACAAAAAAGTGCAAAATATTAGACTTCCAGACATAATTAAACCTAATACATTGTTCCAGATCAGAAACTCTAAGTTTCAGTATCTCCTATTGCTAATAGTCACCCCGTCAGCAAATACTACTGACAAACTCCTCCCTCCTCTTGCCTTTCTGCCCCTAAGGCATTGCTGCCCCAATAGTTAATTGGAAATTAAGTCTTTTCTCACTGTACAAGCTGGCCACACTTGTACTCCTATTTAAAGTTCACAATTAGAGATGCTGCTGATGTTCGAAAAGAAATAATCAAGAGCACAAATGTCTTTCTTGGAACGTGTGAAACACATTCTGTGACAAAGTTTTCTAGTAAAGAACTCCAAAATTTCAGTTTCCAACCATAATATTCACAAATTTCTTCCTTGTGAAACAGAACATAAAGAACCAAAGATGCGGGCTCATGAGAAACAGAAACCTGCATGCAGATGAAGATTTGAACACTAAAACATTATAAAATGAAGTCATCCTTTTAGCAGTGGCTGAGTAACAAAGTCTAATAAAAATAATTGACTCTGTTTTACAAGTTTGCTGTCAGTCCTTGAAGATTAGGCCTCCCAGAGTTTATAGCCCACTCCTTGCAAAAGGAACAGCAGTTTTCCTTCCTAATTTTAGTGTTAGATTATGTATAAACTGTGCTGAATGCTTCTGCCTTTCAGATTGCCAGTCTAGGTTTCATTCACACTAAATCAATTAGCAAAGAAAAACATTAAAATAATTGACTATTTCATCTGAGGTAGTATGTCACATAGGCGAAGGTGATATATTCTAACTTAGAAAGGTTAGGGGCATTTCCTCCTAATAGTTTAGTATTTAACTATTCATTTAATTTCACAGCATGTATTTTTCAAAAATCAATAAACCAGATACACTGAAGTATCCTTCTACCCAGTCAGCTAAAAAGCAAGACTAATCCTCAGCATCACATGACAGCAAAAGAAATGCTGTCTTGGTGGTGAAGCAACATTTCATGTTGCCAGCTGGGAGACTCAGGAGAAAAAGTGACCTTAATATACTCCTTTACAGGAGCCAGGGGAAAATAAATGCACTGAAACAGTTAATATGTTTCATTCTTTGGAAGAGCAAACCTAAAGCTTTTGCTCTACAATTCAGCTGGTTGTTGTATGAACACCCTCAGGGCACTCCACGGGTCCCACCCTTTCAGCAGAAGCTCCTGGGCAATGATGGCAGCAAGCTGAAAGTCAGAAAAAAATGAAAGGAAAAGGAAGAAAAAAAATATCACAGACTATTCAAAATAACTCCAAGGGCCAGAGTTTGTTCACTGGCTGTGTCATTAAAATCAGAAAGGAAAATATGAGACAAGAAGGGAAACAGACAATCCTGTTATGTTGCTTCCTTGGTTTATCGCATCTTCTGTTTCTCACCAGACCAGATGCTGCAGCAATGTCTGCGGGCAGTGACAGGCATTAGTAACAGACTTGTTTCTATGCCATTATCAACTGGTGCTCTAAGACACTGACAATAATGTGTACAAAATAGTCTCCATTTGTTCTGTGTACAGAAGCATTGAACAACTGGATAAGTTTGGGCTCCCGCAGGGAAAAGGAGACAATTTTAATCTGACCGATCCAACTGACTCAATGAGCACTGAGTGGTGTGTAGACGAGGTCTTTCTGTCTCACAGAGCTACTGAACTTGCTCACTTTTCCCTCCTCCTATGTATTTATCAAGTCAATACTGATCACATTACTTAAGAGGACCCAGGGACCAAGCAACTCAGCAGCACACTACAGCAGCAGAGAACTCACACAGCCTGGATTCGAAAGGATCATATGAAAAAGGCTGATGAAAGCCAAGGCAGTCCATTCATATAGCCTGCATTCAATAAGGCAGTGTTAGTGTTGCCCTCATCTCATCACTGCAGCCATTTATGGTTGCAGTTAGTGATTTTAAGGGTGTTTTCCAACCCATCTGATTCTATAATTCTGCATCACTGCCACAAAAGTTGGTGTCAGTTCCATAGCATGTGTTATCTATAAAGCAGAGCAAATGCCTCAGTCAAGAGAAAATATTAATAACTCCTATTTCTCCCTTGTCCCAAAATCCAAGTAACTGCTGTCACAATCACACACAACTCGGTGCAACACCATAACACTGGGCCTTACAAGCTTCCTATTAGACCATTTTGTGATTTATTCTTATATCTATAGACAAAGTGGAAGCTATTCAAGTCATACAAGCCATGAAAGCTGTTCCACATCTTAAGAATTGATTGAGGTACGTATTTAACTACACAATGAAAATAGTTTAATGTCAAAAGAAGCTAGAATCAACTCTCTTTGATTTGTGGATTATATAGCTCTCATTTCTTTTAAAGCAATTGAGCAGCTCAACAAATTATTACTGTTTTGTGCTGAAATGTACTTGAATTTCCTATGTTTCATTTAACAATACAAATTCTGGCTTCTAACATATGCTTGTGAAGAAGCAGACTTACAATAAAACCATCTTTTGGCAACACAGCAGCCACAACTCAAACATAACAAGAATATTGCAATTACGTTGCAGACACTTCTTTCAGCAATGTTTAAATGCACAACTGCATAGTGAGATTAATAAACACTATCTGCAACTCCCAAGGATCAGATTTGAACCTTCCAAGTGCCTACACTGATTTTGGGCTTGGAAAACAAAAATCTCATTTAGCTTTGCGTTGGTTCAAATTTAGAACATCTGTGTGTCTTCACATCATTTTATACCCAGTACTCACTTTCCTGCATCCTTGAAACAACGCAGTAAGAAGAGATTTCATGTCAGCTAGTCAACATAGCAAGTGAAATGCAAGTAATCCTGGTAGAAGATGATATTTTTGTATGATCTATCACCAGTGTAATTATCATACATTCATGAGGAAACTCTCACCTGACTTACTGGAAGACTTTTCACATTCTTCCAGTTTAATGAGAAATACATATCATGACTGAGTAAGGTTGATTATTTAACTGGGGACTTTCACGAAAGGCATGTAGGCTGGGTTCAACAATAACTCTAAGAATTATATTAGCATCTTAATTACATAAAAATACTAGTGGAAACACGACAGAAAATACTAAGTTGACTTCAGGATAATAAATACAAAGAAAAAACGGACCTCTCAGAAATGCTCCAGGGACACCTGAGGTGGCAATGAGCATGAAGCAAGATATGATACTGGAGGCTATGAAGCAGCCACTGTACTGGGCTCTGAGGGCAGCTGAGTTGACCCACCTTGGCACAGCCCACCACACACGTGGCCCAGCGTGCTCCTGGCTACCTGCACCCAGTGCCCTGTACGTGCTCTGCCTACTACGGCACAAGCAGAGCTAACCACAACACTGGGCCACACTCCAGTGCACAACAGGGAGATGCTCTCACTCCTCTCTTTGCCAAATGTAAGCAGAATCCAAGTACTATTGCATGAAAGTTACTGCTTTCCTCCTTTCTAGTCAGACTGCTTACTTCTCTGCCATCTCCACATCCACAGCCACTTGTCACCATACACACTAAAAAGGATGTGTTAAAGCCTCTGAAGGCTCTGTTCTACAGAGAAGACTTTGTTCTACAGTCCTCATGAACAAATGTCACCATCCACATAAATGTGAGTAACTGCCTGCATAGGCACCAAATTTCCCATCCTCCGTCAACTGCACATTTTATAAACTAGTCTGTTACCAGCTGTAGGGTTAAAATAATTTCCCTTAAATTAGAAGTATTCTCATCCGTGTACAGCAGAGTCAGCCTGCGGATGACAGAAGTGCTTAAGTGCCTCAGCTATGTGGAGATAAATGTTGCTTTTGCAGTACATTGAAGTTGTCGATATCAGACACATGAATGCAACCTATGACACTTCAGAGCAATCAGTCCTGCAGAGTATTTCAGCACTGCAGTCTGCTACAGAAACAGTGCTGTTGGAAGAGCCTGTGGATTCTTTCACCGGCACGAACTAATTCTTAATGAAGATGCTTTTTCTCACGATACCTGCACAATTCCACATGAAGTAACAGTTTAAGCTTTTGAGGCAGTTTGAAATATTATCTGCTAAATGGAATTTTCAAGGTAAGAACAGACTATCTGTCCTCCTCTATATTACCTCATTAACATGTGCCTAGTATCCCCACCTAGAGCAGATGGGAGCCAGACTGGACCTGTCTGCTATAACCTATGAGACAGTTTACAAGGTTTATCAGGGTCACAGTGTCAGAAAGAACATTAAGGCTTAAATAACAGTTAAATGACTGTATTCAGATGCATATACACTATGTCAGGTTTGCCAACATTAAGCTCAGTCGCATTCTGCAGCACAGTTTATTTGCACTGAAGGACAGCATATTTCTCCCTGACTGCTGGAACACAGCAGTATAAAAGATTTTGAAGCCTACACAAAAATCACAGTTCAGAGCTTAGAAATGGATCATAAAAGTCCCTGAAATTATATTTCAAGTTGTATATCATCTTTCTGTTTAATGTGCAATCTTCATTTTTAAGTACTCAGCACAAACACTACTTACAAATTTCTAACATCCACCTTTATCAGTGACAGTTAATTACACTTGTATTCATGCATTAGGTATAATTTACTGCATCACTAGGTGTAACTCTCTCCAGTAGACATCCAGACCAATAGGAACCATAATATAAGTAATTCATAACAGAAAAACACTTGGAGAAAGATCAAAACAACCCCCACTCACATGCCACAAATGCAATGTGGACAGAATTAAGGTAACTCCACCTAAAAATGCCTTTCGGCACTCTTCATCAGCTCATCTCTCCAGTCTACCCACTGAGCCCCATTACAGATGCCAGGCACCTGTGTTTTGCATAGAAACTTTGAGACAATGCATAAACCTTTGGCACAGAATGAAGCACTGTCAGCTGGAATAAACAGAAAACAAGCTGCTTCAGTCTGCATGGACTCCCAGCCCCACTGTCCTCATGCCCAAATGCCATAAGAGCCTGCCATGGAGTACCACAGAAAGCACTGACTTCCACAAACAGCATCCAGTCTGAAGCCACAGAGGTTCATATGAATCAAGGCAAGAGAGACATGTCATCACCAATGCCTCCACAACTGTTTGCTGCTGAAGCTCTGGTTCAGGAGTTGGGGAAGTGAGGTTAACTCCCCCTTCAAAAGAAATGAAATCCAGAGTTCTGTTTCATTCAGAAAGAAAACCCCAAAATCAAAAGCAAACAACCCACTGTGGCAAGGGAAGCAAGAGGGGTTTCCCATCTTGACCATTCCCATCCCACAGCTGAACACATGCAAACATGGGAACAAAAAAGGAAGCACAAGGACACGTAGCTACCTGTGTTATTGATTACAGAATGCAGCCATGAGATGTGAAGTATATTTCTTGTCCTCTAGTCCAGCTCCATGCAGATGCTTTTTTGTTTCTTTCTTTCACCTGACGAACATTCAATGCAACGAGTACAAAAACTCACCAGATCAAACCTTAACGTGTGAGCTATTTTTGTATTTCAGTGCTTTTCCAGCAGTGAAAGAATAAATAAATAATGGACCACTCAAAATCACTTAGCAATAACCATTAGCAACCACTTACAGATTCCCACTCATTTTTATTTTGGCTCTGGCTACTTCACTGTGATGTCACTGAAAATTGCTTTCTAATTCTTCTTCTAAGCCCACGCTATTTGTCAAAGATTTGAAGATAAGAGATGGGTGGATTTGGCTTTTCAGTTATCCTTTCTTCAGACACAATGAATTCAACCCCCCCTTGATACCCACAGCAAAAGATGAATGCTTACTGTCTGTTTATTCTAACCCGTGACATAAACACAGTAAAGCACATTCAGCAAGAAACCAAAAACCTAAGTGCCTAATTATGTAAGTAGTCTCATTGGAGTCAATCACTTACTTTTAGTTAGACACATACCTTGCTCAGTCAGGTCTAAAATTACCACATTAAGAATTTTCTCACCTGCCTCTCTTCAAAGGCTAAGGGAACACTGTGCTGCGCATGCAGGACTGATTTGATTACTTCAATCTTTTATTGGGAAATAACGTATGTCATGGCAGTGTCAGATGACTATTGTTTCCTTTGTTCTATTCAGAGGGAAGAAATAATAGGTGTCAGGAAAGCAGTGCAACCATGTGTCTCACTAATAAAAGTAGCATATTAATGAGCATCCGTAAACCATTATAATTAATGCAGGGGAATGGATATTACCTACTTAAACTCTGCAAGTGTTCTAGTAGCTCCACACCCAGCTGCCATTTTATTCCATCCCAGGGCTTTTCACTCACAGCAGCTTCTTCACAAAGCCATCTGACACTGTGAAATCATATGCTCAAGGGAATGGGTGGATACTCTTTAATAGTACAAGTGACAGTTGAGAACAGTTATCCAGTCTGTTCATCAGTGGCAGAAAAGGCACCCCATAATCTATGGACGCATATACGCATACCCTTGAGGCTACAACATAATTACCAGGCTACAGATGAAGATGGATAAGATGGATGTGCAAAAGACATGGATGTGTACTGCTTTTACTTTTTGAAACAACAAAGGTACATTTGTGAATTCTACATCATTTGAAAATGTGAAGCCCTGATGGATGTGCCTGTACAGCACGCAGCCTTCAAATAAACAGTCAGTTTTGAAGTTCTGCTTCAAAACTCCAGCCTGACAATTCCCATCTTTAGGCACACGATGAAAAAAATAAGAGAGAAAACTGCAAGTACCATCAAGGTGACAAACTGAGATGACTGAGTATTTATGGGAAGAAAAAAAACATAGGTCACACAGCTCTGGCCCTTCAGGAATAACCTAAATAGAAACTCTTATATTTTATGATCTACGAATCGTTCATTTTTACTCCTGGACGGTTGAATTTTAAATCACGTTGAAAAGTGGCACCCCTTCAACGTTCACCTCTACTCAGTTTACTTTCACTTCTAATTCCCTCTGCATGCAACGTGTTCTAAGCTATTTTAATTCACATTCTTCTTGCAGTTTGTGTACCGAATTCACCCAATAATTCATTTTGATGATACAATCTTCAAAACACCATTTGGTTTTTTTAGTAGGTTCTGGAATAGATTCTTTTTCAGTGCGACATTTCTTTCAGGTACCTTTCGCAGTATACTCTTTAAACTTGCCATTAGTCTTGTGCTTAGCATATGCTCACTTTGCATAGCCACATTTATTATTTTTATTGTTGAACACTTTAGATAAGAACTCTATACACACACAGGGGTGCCTCAAGTTTTCACCATGTTGCAGGGGCTAAAACACCAGCACCACTGTGAAACAGTTGAACTAGAGAATCTTTCCATATAAAAGTATGCAAATTGACCCATCAAACATCCTGGGTGGCTTCTAAATTTGCCATTCTCGGTGCTCAACAAACAAATGCAACCTCCAAACCTAGTACAGCAACCAATATAACTCACATGAAGAAAGTAAGCAATGTCTATAAGCAGAGCGATCCAAGTTTTCCTTACTGTAAAACACCATTTTCAGTAAGGTGATCAAGTAAACCATTTGTAATAAAGTTTTTCCTGTGCTGGATATCTATCAGAAGCTGCACTGTAGCAAAAAACATATCCATCTAGTTATCAAAAGGAGCAATATGTATAATTTCTTTTGACTCTCCCCCATCCCTGGGCCTCCACTTGGACATTGAAACTTTAGGATATGTCTTCTGTCACATCTCTGAATCTTCTCAGCCTGCACCCTTGATATTCTTCCAGCATTCATCATGTTTCACAACGGTACACAAGCCAGACCAAGGTAGGAAAGGACAAAGCCACAGAGGAAAGATGCAGCTGAGGAACACAGGGAACACAAAGACAACAAGGGCTGCAAGAGCTGCGGAGAGGAAGGTAACTAAACTGGAACTGAAGACCTTTTCCTACATCATATTCCAATGGCAGGACTGTGTAGGGTAACATCATCCTCAAGTCATGGAAAAATGAGAGAGCACATGCTACAGGCTCTTCCTGAAAACTTGGACAATCCTTGAACAACTAAACCACGACACTATACTGATACAAGAGAGCTAATGCAAAGGCAGTGACTGTACATTTTCACTCCATTGTAATTACTTGATGAGAACAACATCAATAGTTTCCTGAAGGATCTGGTAACATCTTAAATTCAGTACAGATCCTGGCACAGTAGTTAACAGTAAGGAGGTGAAGGACAAAATAATGAATGATGAATGACAAAATGAATGACAAAAATAGTAAACACTGAATCCCTACTTTCAGGACTTCATCTCCTTCACTAATTGAAGTACCTGTAGTTTGCATTGAATGATGAAAAGGGACCAAGAAAAGACCTCACACCATCTCTGATTTTACCAGTAAGGAATGTATTTCAGCAGTGGATCCAAGTGACTTCAGACTGAATATCTGATCTAAATTTTAAATACCCCAAATGCTCAATTTTGGAGTCTTAATATTTCTTATGATTTAATTCTTTAGATTATTTTAAAAATACATTTGATAGTTTTTGGTGCAGAAATCACAGCTGAATGACTTAGGAACAGATCTGTCAGTCCAGGAACAGAGACTGAATCCTGGATTAGGCACTGACTGCGTGTGTCACATTTGACAAATCACTTAAATGCTTTCACCTTGGTTTACTTTAATGTGGAAAATTCATAGGAACAGAAGGTTGAAGTAAGTTTTATGGCTGGAGTCTATTCCACTACCATGGTAAAGAACAGCTACAGAAACCTCCTTTGAAAATAACAGTGACCCCTTTGTACAAATAAGAAAAATACATAAATAGCTAACATTAGCCTTACCCAGAAGGGATTGCTCTAATTATAATCTCAGCCAGAAGATCATAAAAATAAACCAACTCACCATTCCAGGGAGCCTACTAGCCCAGCCTCCTTTCTCTAACTAGAGCACATAGTGAATGTCAACGAAAAGACCAGAGCAAGGATCTGGTGACACTTCCTAAGGATTCCCCATGACCTTCCACATGCAGCAGCTTTTTCAATCCATCTAGCCTCCTCACTACCCACCAAATTGCCACAAACAGTAACTGCAATGCACTTATTTTACATTTGGGGAAGATATTTATATTCAGTTTTCAATATTGCTTGGTTATGTTCTACAGGGAATAGAATTTCATGGTTTTGGCATCTTCTTGCCTTTTCATGTGCCTGTTCCATATCCATTAATCCCGAAATGGTTGCACACTGTAACTGATTTCACAAAAGAAAGAGAGAGTGTTTTGTGCTGCTATTGCTATTATGCTGCTGTCGCAGCACAGAGTCAAGCTCACATTGCAATAGGCTTTGTGCAGTCATGTATTTCAAGATGCTTTTCCTGAACTGTTTTTTCCCACCCAACATGAAAAAATCAGTACTTTGTGCCAAATAAATGCATGGCAAGCTCCCCAGGAGAGCCAGGAGAGTCACAGATCTAAATAGACTGGGTTTCACACATCGTAAGGACTACAATTTTAAAGCAGACAGTACAGCAGACCAAATGACTGACCGTGATGTCTACTGCTCTTCTGGCAAAAATACAGTAGAACATAGCAAATGAGTTCTTTAAAGGAAGGCTGTGTTTGAAGACTTAATAATTGATAAATGTTGTTCAAAACAAAGGAAAAAGTACTAGTTTGGGTAACATGAATAAACTATTCTAGTAGCATTAGAAAGCTACATCTTGACTTCAGGAGATGCTAGATTAGGCTCCTCAAGGAGTTCTGTGACAGAGACTGCTACAAATAGGAGTGACTGATTGAAATCATCTCCAACCAAGTGTAGAAAATACATGCAATGTCTGATGCAAATATTAAATATGAAGTGAAACATCCACATTTTTGCTTTTATTAACTACTCTTCTAAAAGATAAAACAATTAATGTTAAAATAGTCCTGTGTTTCTGTACAAGCCAATTGTACTATCCAGGAGATTGTAGGGAACATACTTCAACGTCTCATCAACTTGTAATTCCTTTGTACATCCATATAGGAACATGATCCGAAACTTAACTGCTGATCCTAAATGAACAAATGTAAACCAAAGCAATGGGAGGCAATAAGCAACTCAGTCAATGAGAGAACCTCAGGTTCAGATTCTGCACCTAGGAACTCTCATAAACATTTCATGACTAAGTCTGCCATGCCCTTTGGACTCACTTACACATTCAGAAAAAATTGTCAGATTAAGTTTTAAAATATTTCAGACAAGTACAGCATTTGCCTCCTTTTATTCAGATACAACAGTTGCTCTGGACTGGACCACTTCTTCAGCAAGCACTAATCGGTGCTATACTCTATATTAGCTCTCAATCTAGAGCACTGAGAGAATCTGTGACAGCAAAGAGATCAGGATCTGCACTCTGACAAGTTACATTTATTATGGTTTTTAAATAATCTATTTCCATAACTGATGTGCACTCTATATCATCTTGAACACTCACACGCAGTACAAGATCCAATCATCAGGAAATACTGTGTCCTCAAAGAGGATGTAAAATTGGACCTCATAGTGGTGGGTATGTATAGCTCAGCTTTTAATACAAAAATAATAACACTTGAAATTCAACATATCACACAACTAAATCTAGGCAATGTCATTTTAAGAGCAAGAAGAAGTTATCATAAACCATCCTAATCTCAAAATGATTTTAAATCATTGCAGTACAAAATCAAACCAAGACCAACATTAGAACTTGTGGAGCTTAAAAAGCACATGGCAAATACTTTAAAAAGGGATTTTGCATAACTCATTATAATTGCTATGTTGGTTTTTGCATTTTGGATGTACCACATTTGATAACTATCTGATCATGAACAAAAATACAGAGGTTGTCACATTAACACTGCAAATTTTCATTGTTATTAATATAGTGGATTTAGGACTATAGAAAATTTAGTGGCTTCCAGGATATTGTTTGATTTTGAGTCCAACTATCCTAGCTCTAGAATTAAAAATCCATAAGAATTCCAATTGCACTGTTTTATAATTATATATTGTCTTAAAATTATTAAATCACTTACATCTGGAATGTTTCACCCAAAAACTGTGACTATCCAGCTTCTTGCACTTGCCATGGCATTTTCCCTGTGTCACATGAAACCAAAATGCAGGTGAATGCATTTATCTGCTTTTGCAGTGACTTATTCACTACGCATTAGATAGAAAAGACTACACAAAGCTCAAGACTCTGAAGAACAACGATGAGAATCCAGCATGATTCAAAACTCCTGTATTCCTCCATGAGACTTCTCATTATACCAAAACAGTAATTAAAGCCACGATGAGCCATATCACCCATTCTAAATCTTATAGCTACAAAAATAGAAAGTTACAGGGAAAAATGTGTTTGTTCCCTTCCACTTCAGTCTTGGCCTACATATTATTCATAACACTCCAGTGGTCCTCAAAGCTTTCAACTCCACCTCCAACAGACATGCAGACATGTAAAAACCATAAACCTAAGTGGCAACTAGTCACCTTACAGTGATCTGATAAGCTTAAACATCAAGGTATCGGCACATCTGATTGTCCCACTGCTGGCATTTAATCTTGCTTAGCATTGGTGATGTCAACGTAAAAGGGACACAAAAAAACAGACAATCCAGCACAGTAAGTCAGAGATTGATTAGTAGGAGCTAAAAATAAAAATATTCTTGAGTATTTCTCATAACAGGTGAAATTTCATGATAGAAGAAAATTTCTTTGTCGTTCGGCATCTATTTACTACACCATCACCATACTGCCTACACATTGGAAGAGAAAGTATTTCTTTCAGATTATTAAATATATCTCTAAGAATTACTTTAAAAATATCTGCTTGGAAACAAAGAAGTAAACTGCAACAAAAAAAAAAGTTGTCAGACTGTCATTTGTTAAAACATGTCCATCCAATTAAAATTTATGATTAAAGCAGTGCAAAACAGATCTTTTTACTGATTTATGTCAAACAGAAGCAGTTTTCAAGTCTGTGTTATAATCTAGTCATCAGTAAACATTAAATGTATTATGAATAAAGACTCCATATTATTATTCCCATTATCTTATAAAAAGAGAAGAGGATGTGTTCAAAATCTGGTTACTTTTCACATCAGGTTCCAAATAAATTATCCATGAAGTGACCAGTAAGTTCATCAGTAACAACTGCACTTCCAAACACACTTTCCCAGGCAAATAGATACAAAGAAACACAGTACAATTAAGAAACTAATCTGGACTTCCATATTACACCAGAACTAAGCCACTTATAAATAACGGCTTTCATCTTCAAGACCACCATCCACTGACTTATAATCCCTTAAGTGTCTCCTGTGAAATGCTACAGAATAATATAACAGAGAAAAATAATCATATTCTATGCTCTGGCAGAAGTAAATGTTTCCACAGCCTGAATACTAATTAGAATAACACTGTTTTGATTTTTATTTCACAATACCTGATGCTTCCCTGCCTAGGCATCAGTCATATTGCACACATTTGCTGTAACGTTTATGACTGTAACTAAATCCACCTCACTTAATCATTCTAATAAATCTACACCTCAGCAGAACTACTAAATGAGATATTAATAGCACACTAAATATGCCTGTTAGATCATACAAGTAAAATATTTAAGTACAACGAAAAATATTTGCACTTGTTTAAGCACTAGACTTCTGTTCATTCCCCACTGCAGAGATACACGAAAAATAAAGTATCAAGCACACTTTGTTCATGTTGCAGAATTGCCTCTGTTTTCCATCCAACTATATTCAAGGCCATTTCTATTTTTCTGATAATACGTCAAAGGACTTCTATGGGCAGAATATATTCTTTTAAATAAATATCCAAACCAAAATACCAAGAGCTAGGACGTGGCTTGTTTACTACTTCCAAGCCTCCTCACACAAAAGGAAACAACTGATTGCTAGAAAACCTTGATGGTGACTTGCATATTGTCCACATTGAAAAGTTGTATCTCCAACCCCTACAAAATCTGGTGAGTGGGGTTTGTCTGACTGGTTTAAGGCCTTTATTCACAAATGTCAGCAATTATTTTAGGAAACTGGCTTATCTTTGAATATATCTTGTTTCCTTTCTTTGATTTCAATCTGTGATACAAGGGTCAAGGTCTATAACAATCTTCTGCTAAGCTACAGGTGTGTACACCCCACAGCAAATATTCCCTAGGTTCCCATTGCACTTGTGGATGGTAGATCATGAGGCACTTTAAACAAATGGCACATCCCACTTCAACATGTCACTTCCAGAGCATACAGTACAAAGCTGCCAAGTGGAACTGGAACTTCATACAAAAATCAGAGAAAGACATTTTCCCTGTACACGTTTTCCAGCATCCCAGGTTCAAGCCCTGCCAAAATTTCACACAAAAACACTGCAACAGGATACAGACCAAGAACCTCTATAGTTTAAATACAGTATTTATCTCTATTTGATATCCTAAGTTTCTCACCTATAGTCATAACATTTTTACTCATTTTATACCTGACAGAATTTTGCGGTTATTCAGCAACTGGTTGTCCTAGTCCTAGGAAATTAAGGATTCATTCATCTAACCATTGCCAGTCGACACCGATTTCCCACAAGATCCATCCTGAAGGGCACATTGCAAAGTGACATGTCATACCAGGCAGTCATCTGCCCACCACACTTTTTTTTAGCTACAACATTCAATTGCTGAACCAATCTTTATCACCTTTCCTTTACACCCTAAGTTAATTGCCTTTATGCTGCATTATTAAATCCTACCCAGAAATTTAGTGACATTCCTCCTTATTCCACCCTCAACTATGAATTCTATAATTAATTTACAGAATTCAAGTAAAAGGGCATGGCATGAATCTTCTGTTACCCACCTACAACTTCTACTTCATGAATCACTCTTAGCTCTTTCAAACTATTTTCAAGGTTTCCTTCACAGAAAACAACAAACTTCTTTAGATCCAGAGTGTCTCTCTGTTCACAGAATCTCAAGGGCTAGAAGGGACCTGGAAAGATCATTCAAGTCCAATCCCCCTGCCAGGGCAGAACCAGCTAGAGTAGGTCACATAGGAACTCAGACAGGTGGGTTTTGCATGTCTCCAGAGAAGGAGACTCCACAATCATTCTGGGCAACCTATTCAAACACTTATACCTCTGACCTCTGCCTTTAATTTCTTCCAGCAAAGATCTCCTGATTTTACTTCTCATTTTCTAGGGAAAGCCTAAGACATAATCTTTCTAGGTTCCTCATTCTGTCATATTTACAAATGGTGGTGGCACAGCATCGTCCTGCTTTGTCATTTCAGCTCATCTCAGCCTCATCCTGTTCTGAACTACTGCCAAAATTTCAGTGTCATTCTGAGGTTGAGAAAAGCTGAGATCATTCACAGGAAGTAAGTCTTATTTGTCACTAATAATACTGTCTCCCTGTCTGTATAGTGATAGTTGTGTATTTAGAAATACCTTTTTTTTCACATCTTTCCATTTTTATGCCACTTAAACTATGGCAGTATCTGTTTTAATGTAGGAGTGCATTTGGTCTCAGTTTGCGCCCTTTTCTACCACCTTCACTCATGACAGTCTCCACATCTAGTTTGACACAATCTAATCCTTAATTACACAATCTAGTCTACCACATTTACAGTGAGCCAATTCCTTATGCATGAAACTTATTTTTCTACTAAGAATTGAGACAGCCTGGTTACACAGATTTGAAAAAATATATATTTGCTTTCATCTGCAACATTTGTTTTTTGATTTTATTTCTAAAGCCCCAGCAATTATAATATTCATATCCAGATTATTTCTGTCCTTGCTATTTCTCCTTACTTGTCACCAAAAAAAAATGCAAATACAACAAATTCCAGCCAGACTAGTTTCATTATATACCACTAGTTCACCATGCAATTTAGACATACGTTTTCTTTTCTAAAATACAAATGACAGCATTCTGTGTTTCTCATAAGGACTATCACAGTGCTATCCAGGCAAGTCAGAGAGGAACATTAGTCTGATTTTATTTTTTTATAAAACATTGCTCAAATAGATTGTTGAAACAGATTGTTGAATTAGGCACAAAGCCAGTTCTCCTCTCTCATCATAACATTACCATTTTTATATTTATGGTTCTGCTGGACAATGTTAATAAGATTTCTCATTGAACTACAGAGATGTGTTATTTCAGTAGTACTTGGAACAACTCTTTTGTGCATGCACACATCTATAACATGTAAACATTTATAAAGTACTTAAGGTGACTCAAGGAGAAATATTTATCATCTCTTCAGAAGGTATTATGTTAAACTTATCAACTTGACTTAAATCTATCTTTTCCCAACATATACTGCCTGAAGATAAAGCCCTCAGATTACTACCAGAGACCATAAGCTGTTTATAGTTGCCCTGACATGTTCACACCTCTTCCTTTAGGTCAACTCTAGCATTTGTGCAAGAAAACCACTGCGACTGGTCATCGATAATTTATCACGATTAAACTTGGGGAAAAAAAAGGCAAAAGTGGTGCTACCATGGGCAGAATGGGAATATTTCTTAAACTAGCAGTCTAAACTTGTAAAAACCTCAAGTGATCATGCAACCACAGGCTGAGGAACTCAGACCACTTCTTGACATTGTTTTCTTATTTATTGGTATGCACACAATTCTAATATTTACTGGTTTGCAGCAGTATTATTCCATGCAGCATTGAATTATTCTTATCCTTAGTGGCTTTAATAGTTATTAGACTGCAAATGCCTGCCTATAATCTCCGGATTTGTTTTCAATTTACCTTTCACAGTCAGAATATAACAACACACTTTGTTTCCTCTATTTCCACATATTCAAAAAGACAACTATAACTACATTCATGTGTGTCATTCAGGGCATACTGAAACATATATCTGTAATATTTATTTTATCCACAACTCAGATTTCAACAGAGCTTTGCAGGTAAAAACATTATTGCATTTCTCCAGTGCAATGTCATTACTTTGACATTACTAGATTAATAAATATGCAGGAGGAGTTTTGCTTTGTGTTTTTGGCACATGAAACCAAATATCCAGGTGTGCAAACGAAGAAAACCACTGTGAAAACAAAGGTTTTTATTAACTAATCTAAATATCCCTGCTTCAAAGAAATATGATTAAGGGTTTGTCTTCTTGCATTACCCTCAGAAAAAAAAATATCAGTGTCAGGCAGGCTGTTCACTCAGACTTCCCTGAAACTATGGTTGTCTATGCTGCCATTTACATTTACTGTCATCAAAGACTGAAAACATACTACAGTGGATTTCTCTGCAGTATCACCTGTTGACCTTCACTACGGATAGACCAAACTTTCACTTGCCCACAGTTTTCATAACATTTTGTTATTCCTTCTTAAATTATTACAAAACATTTCACAGTTTGAAGTACAGGGATGCTCTTGTGTGGATGGACAGTACCCAAAGAAAGTCGTATCAAAAAACAATCAGATGATATATGCCAAAAACATGCCTGGCTATCAGTCTTTCTTAGCTGCATACTTAACTGTGTACTAAACTGACAGATCTTCAAAATACACATTAAAAGGTAAAGAGTTAAAACAAACAAATTTTGATTCTATATAAGCAATCAAATAACAGCCACATGCTGTTAGCACAAAAGACAATCATCCTAATTTTTAAAGTATCTGATTACGTTTTGGAAGTCAATGGTGACAGCACATACCATCCATATCACTTAAAAGACAAATTATACTAGTTCAAATAACAGCATTCAATGTACCTGAAAAGTTCTTTTCTCACAGCATTCCAGAAAGTATTTCCTTCTAGCCAAGAAGTTAGACAAAAAGCAGTGCCCTTCACCTCCATGCATATTCCATACGCTTACAGAACTCAGCCATCACAAGTTACCAAAACACAGGTGACTGCCAGAAAATATTAATAGTCTGCTGCTTTTACAGTATTTCCAGAGTCATAGGCTTACCTTGGCAGATGGTTCCATTCCCCACATATCCAGGTTTACAGGTGCAGCTATGTCCCCTGACAGTGTTAGTACAGATCGCATTCTCATCACAGTTATGCTGTCCGCTGCCACACTCATCATGCTCTACAAGAGGAAAAAAGAAAAGATCCAAAAAAATTACAAGAGAGACAGTGAGCTTTTCAGTGTGATGTGGCATTTGATAAACCAAATCGAATAACAAGGTTGTCAATTATCAAACTCAAGAACCTGTTCTTCGTGACTGTAAATTATTTAGGTTCAAAAAGAGGAAAAGAAAAAGAATTGGTGATGATGCAAACTACAACTACAACAAAAACCCCTGAAGATGATTATCACAGAGAATCACTTGTTTTGATGTCTTTTACATCACTGACCATCAACAGCAATAAACATAAATACAAGGTAAATGAATGCAAGAGGGGCCCTAACAGCATGCCCTTTAAATACTCAGTTGTCACAGTCACTTCCTCTAATGCATTCTGAGCTCTTTCCCTAAGAGCATGTAATAACATTTTACATTTTCAGAGCACCATTCATACCATCGAACTCCAAAGAGACTCCTAGACAAATGGGCCATATTTTGCTTTCATCCAGCAAGTCTTCACTGCTGCCACTGAGCCTAATTTGCTACAGCTCCTGCACTTTACTCTCCCACTACATTTCGTTCTAGTAAAGCATCAGTTAGAGGTGGCGAGCTAGCTGACCCTGAAGTCTCTTGCTTCTTCCTGCAATTACTAGGAGCTTCCCTCATGCAGTAGGATTGCAAAAAGAAAACGTGAATATTTTACCCTTTTTCACTAGTGGATTTACAGTTTTGTTCAGGGGAATCAAGAGGATGAAACGAAATTTCTTAACCACAGAAAGGACAACAGATGTAACAAAAAAAAAAATATCATCAGAATCTGAACCCTACTCAGTAATCTTCATTTATGCAACTGCAATTATCAGGCTGGTATCCATGTGCTGAGAGGTAGAAGGTACCAGTGAATAAAGGATATTCAAAGTACTACAGACTAAAATTCAGCATTCTAATGACGGTAGTGCCTCGAAAACAGGAGGAAAACAGTCATTTTTACAGACTGAATTAAGCCCTTTGGAAGGGCTTCTCCATTGAGATCATCATGATCATAGGTTGCACCAGGCTAAAGTAGCCTCCGCAGTGTGTCTCACTTTACCATATATAGAACAACAGAGCATTTGAAAATAACTCAAGGCACATGTAGATTTGAATGGTAGATTCCAAGGAACCCCCTCAAACCAAATACTTCTGGAACCCCGTTGATAACTATTTGCAGAATGTATATCCGACATATGTTTTCCCTTTTTCAAATACATTTGACAGCAAAATGATATGGATTGTAACTATTTTCTTTTAAAGAGAATCAAAGCAATATATCACTCTCTTTGCTTTTAGCAAGAAACTCTTATATACACACACACACATTCAACTGTGTCTGGCTTTAGCTGATAAATTCAAGCTTACATTTATACTTGTTAGTTTATGCTGGTCCCTAGCTGTACTTGTTAATTCACTGCAGCTCCTTGCCAATTTTCAGATGCCTTACATATCCTGAATAGGCTTCTTCAGAGGCTGCCTGTTATCTCCTTGATCTTTTAAGAAACTCTACCACAGCCTGGTTCTTGCCACTCCAGTCTCATAACGCTCAGGCTGCTGGGTCAGACACAGAAAGTATCAAGCTACTGAAAGCTGAATCATGCTTCCTTTTAAGAGAGACACTCTCTTCATAATCTCTCCCCTCTTCTTACTACTTCTGTTCATTATTGCTGTTAGCTTTCATGTGTTCCTATAGAATACCTTTGTGATAGGCTCATGTGCACACACAACAACATTCCTACTCAAACAATTGTCAGAATTAGTTGATTACCTTCTCGGCACTTCAAGCATAAACAAAAGATTTCCCAGTGGTAACATATGTGTTTTGCCAAAATCCACAAAACATTACTTTCTGCTATGTTGCTCTACAAGTTTGACAACGTTAATCATTGTATGTACTACTCCTGCAGATACACAAATGCTGGTAACACTGAAAAATTTAGCACTTGATGAAGCCGCTTTCCCGCAGTCGTGCTTAAAACAAAGGTCAAGTTTTCCCTAATCTGATATATCTTAAAGAGTTAGCAACAAATCTGACCACAGGAACCTGCGCTTCATGAGACATCCTGGTGCTGATAGCACAAGGAGGACTAAGGGAATCACATCTGCATGAGGAATCCCAAGATTTCTTAGCAGCAATATGGCTGCAATGATGGGAACTTTAAATGAAGTTTTCCCTGGTGTAGAGATGTCTACAGATGATGTTGTTACAGGACTAATAAGAATGAGAATGCATTGATTTTCTGCCAAGGTACAAGAATCTTTTAGTCCAGATGGAAAAATCCGTAAGATTCTGTCAGTATTAAGTTATCTTGGGTTTCCTTCGCCCTCACAAGAGATCATTCTTTGGTGTACCTTGTGTCCACATTGCAAAGTGAGCACGGAAGGTGAGCTCATGTTTTGTTTAAACTCAAAGGACATTATGACTAATTTGCCAAGAACACATTACTTCCAAAATCCCCTAATTCAAGCACATCAGACAGCCTGGTTTTGCTTTAATTTTATGGTAAATGCTATCTGACTACATAGCAATCAAAGATTGGAAAGGAAGGACACTGTGAGACAAGGATTCACAAACAGCATCATTCCAAAGCACCAAAGACAAAAATCTCAAAGTCATATCTTATTCTGACAATGTCCAGCTGAAAATGTGAAGCACAAGAAAAGGGACTCTAAAAGACAACAACAAAAAATCACTATTATTTTTGTTATACACACACATGTATATGTAGATATCAATAAATATGATGCCATGCAGAATTAAACTGTCATCATTATGTTGGATTAAAGTCATACATCTCTTGTGACTTCTGTTTGTTATACAAAACACTCAAAAGGGGCTTATGAGCAAAGACAAAAGGACGTGGCAGGCTTACAAAGAATGACAGCAGTGCAGGATGCAATTCCTCGACCCAACATTCATTCCTCTCGATTACCAATATGTATTTCAAGAAACAGGTACCATTTCAGAAGAACAGTTACAAGAACAGCACCATTCTTTGCTTACAGGGTACTTTATGAAATCTCTGTTAATTAACTTCAGCATCAGTATTTCTGTTGCTCAGGAATCCTGGTTATTGCTGCCTCTATTTCATGCCTTTCTGGGGTAAAGTCATGAGATCAGGTGGGGTTTTGTGCCTCTGTTTCCCTCTATAACATGAGGATATTACAGGATTCTATTACTTTCTAGCATTTGTCCTTCTTCTGAATCCTCAAACACTGAAGATTTTACAGAAAATTAAAGGATATCAATCTTCTATTGCAAAGGGATTTACCTTCTACTTGATCTGTTTTTCCTGCAAGCAGAGATGAGGTATGGAAAGCCACATCACCGCTGAACCTGTCCCTCTTTCCTAGCCACCAAACTACAGCTAAGGCCAGCAGACGACACATTTAAACCCAACATTTTCCTTCTTGATAAAAACCTTCTAGAATTTCCAAAGTTTTCATGAACTTTTTCAAAATCCTCAAGAGTGTCTTATTTTCTGAGTTCACACCTAAACCAGCAATGACTATAAAGTTCATTCTTTCCTCAGCCTTTATCTGTGGACAGCCATCTGCCTCCAAAAGCACTTGAAAGGTCAGTGGGAAGAAATTCATCATCTTTTTACAAAAAGATCTCTCTGCCACCTGTATTGTGTGACTCTGTGGAATCAGGACACGTGTGAACTTTTTGGTGTCCTCTATGTGTCCATGAAGCAATGCTTTAGTTCTGAAGAGCTAAGTCATTTAAAATTAAATCTCTACAGAAAACTTCTATTTGAAAAAGCTGTCACTGGCAAGTCAGTCCTGGTTAACTGCTTGCCTCAGGCACCTGAAATATTGCACCAACTTTACACCATTACAAGTCTGGGGACACATGTTTATACGTGGGTGCTGTTACATGACAGACGTGCACAGTGATTGAATACTGTAGTTATTTCAGCTTTTTTCATAGGTAACCCAATAAAAATAAGTTTGTTGTTAACAATTAGAATACTCAGGAGCTGTCTGACAATGTTTTAATACTAAATGGCCTTATAGAGATAAAAATCACATAAAAAGTAAAGATAATTCACTAGGAAACGGTTTCAATTAGACAGTTTGTTCCACATAGTGTTAGAAGGAGCATCAATGTATCTTACAAATCCCAGAAAAGCATCTTGTATCAAAACACAGGCCGGTCTATAAGCACACTGATACTGGGGCACACACACAATACCCCCTTTTTTCTGAAATCCCAAGGAAGAAACTCATTATAATACCATGGGAAAACACACACCATTTCCTAGTAAAGTCTCAGTAACATAATGACTACTAAACTGCTGAAGCAAACACCATCACCACACCGCCATGGAGAGAGCTGGGACCACGCTGCAGCCCCCGTACCAGCGTGTGTGCTCAAGGCAGATGGACTCCAACCAAGCAAGCAAACAACACTCCACACCAACATCTGCAGCACCATCAGTTAACATCTACTGTGAACACCTGTAAAAATCAGTTACACAGTGCCTGAGAGAGCAGGAAGGCAATTCAACTCCCCGCATTGCAACAGAAGGTTCACAATAAAGGCCAAGCCTCTGCTAATAGCTGTATTAGCTACACCTTCACTAAGGGCAGAATTATCAGTCATGATGCATCACAGCTGTGAAGCCCCTTGCTTAACTTTTAAAATGACCTCTGATTTTCTTCAAAATGCAGGTACCTATTTAGGCCAACAAAGTAAAAGCATCTGCAGTTGCAGCAGCTCCTGCATATCTCAAATGTACAAGCACTCCCGTTGCTCCACTGTTAATATATAACAATACTGATGACTTCTGTGTGAAGGATAAATAGGAATATTCAAAGTCAGTAACTTTCAGACATCTGTATTTCTGTCAAATCTCACATAACTCCATTTTTCTAGCCCAATCTTACTGAGGAATCACATCATTACTTTTGGTTTGTGATACTTGAAAAATACCTTCTGTTCTGGGAAAATTGAACTGGAAGAATGCCATAGGAAAAGCACTGGGAGCAGGGGGAGATGGTGCCATACAAAGATTTTTGTCTGAGGTAATATATTCTGCATAAAGCCACCAGTGCCATATTGCAAAACTATTTGTAAGTAAAAACCACCACGTAAAAACAATTCAGAACACATGCCAAATAAAAAAAAAGGATTTACTTGTCATGTATTTATGAATACAGATGCACAAATACCTAAATGTATAAACAATTACAGGTAAGTACAATTTTTCTTCATTCATATTGTACATGAAATGTACTTTTTGTGAAAGGCTGTAGGCAGCTCTGACAATTGACATCCTGTCAATAATAAAAAATGGCATATTTCTTTACTCTTGAAAGTTTTGAGTACTACAAATAACCACATTTTTACTAAAGAGATCTTTTCAATAAAATCTATTCCTTACACAAGAGGAAGATGGCCTTTGCTTATGTTTTTCTCCATGTATTTTTCAGAAGTCCTGCAGAATTTCGAGGATGCCTCTGCTTTCCCATGCAATGCCACTACACTTTCTGGACCTGTGTGGACTCTAAAGGTAGGACCTACTTGGCTTTAGTTTTCTCTTTTGTTTCTTTTCTTTTTTATACATGCTTGGAATAATTCAAGTATTTGTACTGTTGTACACATTTAAAAAATTTAACAGCAAACTAAAACCATAGATTGTAAATATATAGCAAACACCACATAGTAAAGGTAGAAAACTTTTGGTCAAGAGTCATAACTAACTGGAACATCAAAATAGCTTTCCCTTGCAGAGCTGAAAATCCCATAATGGATTTCAAACTTCTAATTTCTAAAAGGTTTATTTGACACAGGATTTATTTTTCAGCAAGAGTGACGATCTTTTTTCCTTTATTTTCTTTATATAAGGATGCTCTTTGAAAAAGGACCAATACTGGAATGCAATTACTGGAGATATATCCCATTGAATGGTCTTTCACCATAGCTACTCACTTCTCCTTACAAGAAAAGGCCCCAATTTAAACTTGCTTACAAGATGGAAACAATTTTCTTATTGTAAGGATTTTCTTCCATTAATTCCTCAAGGCCTTCATACTTTAATAATAAAACATTCACCTTTGGAAAACATTGTGTACACATTCTGAATGTTTCTATTTATTCCTATTTTTTTAACACTGAAAGGAAGTCAAAGTTTTTCTGTAAATTGTTGAGATGACAGTCTACTTCTGGAGAATGTAACCACAAATGCAGCAAACATCTCTATGAAACAAGAGACTTAAAATTGAGACACAACTCACTTATAGACTAGCAAGGTCATCTGATGCTACCGTTGTTTATTAATAGAGACACTATTTGTATGGAATAGCTAATTAATTTTACTTTAGGTGTCTGGCATCAGTTAAGCAATGGCCTCTGGAAACTCAGAAAGGAGAAAGCCACCTCTCCCAATACTTTTTAAATGAAGCAACACTTTCTTGCATGGCAGTAGGATTCAGGTGTCTATGTAATAATTAAGGGTTTAAAAATGAGAGATTCAAAAAATTTAATTTAGGAAGATTTGTGTACTTAGTGGAATCAAGACTTTAGCTCATAAGATTTCAAATAGACTAAATAAAAGGAAGTAGTATTCTGAACACAGAGGAAGAATCTCCCCCAGAAAACCAGGGCAATTAGAAACGAGATGCATACATCAAACAAGAAATTACACTGCAGATGGTAAGCTGCAACTGTATCCTTATGAGCAGTTAAATGTACAAATACTGGCAGAAATATCAAATTTGCCATTCTTTTAATAAGAAACTAAAATGCTATTGTAATTTATGACACAACCAACAGCTTCTGATGTTAAACATGAATTTAGACTACATTCTAAAAGAGCAGACACATGCTACTCGGGTAATTAGGAAGAAATAGTGGGATTTAATTTGAGTATAAAATTCTAAATGTGCATGCAGTTGCCTCATAGAATGAAATCTCTTCAGTGGTTCCTTTTGAATTATAAACTAGAATTCTTTCTTTAGCTTTCTGACAGCTAGTTAGATTTTGGGTCACATTCACCAATCTGCAGTCAAGTTTATAAAATAAAACTCCTCATCTAAGCCATGCTTATTCTTTTATTCTTTTTTTTTTTCTAATTTATTCTATTAATCTGCCTGGAATTGTCTAGAAACCAGTGTAACAAAACAACAAGATTCATGTTCCCAAACTGGTATTTAGATTTGTCTCAGTGATTCCATTTCAACTTTAATTATTAATTGATTTAGTTTCTATTTTCACACCACAACGAAATCTTTTAAGTCATGTATTAGAAGATCATTAACAAAGTCAATATTATCTTATTCATGTACATCACATGCAACGGAACAAACATGATATATGGATATATCGAGGAGAAAAATGACTGAAACTAACAACTCATCCTAAAGAGGCCAATGTAAAATGTGGGCAATGACATCTGTACATCAGCTGGCATCATTCCAACATTTAGTGAGCAAAGTCTGTACAACTCATGCCTTTGGCACTGAGCTGCTCAGCCTTATTTCCCCTCAGCAGAAAGCAGAGATGAATGCAAAGATCTATATTCTGTTCCAGTATGTGTAGACTTCATTATTTATTGGCAAAAGAAAAAAAATCAACCTTACTAATGATCCTTGTTCTTATAAATCCCTGAAGTTCCACTCTTATGTTATACATATGGACATAAATAGGAACAGCTGCAGATGATAAAAAGATACACTATAAAAGAAGAGGACATCATTTTTTTCCAGCAAAAAATTTGTATTACACAAAATATTTCATAAGCCGATGTTTTTCATACGGAGCTTTTTTCCCTCCTTTTAAGTTCACCTTAATTTAACATACAGAAACCTAAAGCATACCGAAACCAATTTTGAATAGTCAAGGACATTTGCTATTAAGTCTGGATGATTGACCCCTTTCAGTATTCAATTCAGTTTACATTTTCAACCTTTGCCTTCATTCTGTCCCATTAAATTAATTTTTCATGTTATACTCTGAATTATGTGACTAAACCCAATGCATTAAAACACAAATCAAGTTCCACTTGAAATTAACACAGTATCAGGTACACTTTGAATTTTCTTTTTCTCAACATGAGATCTTTTGCTGGCAGCTCTTCTCATCATAGGCATCCTAAAGAGTGTGTCTCCAGTTCAACAATCTGAAGGAGTTCTGCTCTATGGGGTTCTTTCCTGCATTGAAGGGCTTCAAGTTATCCCCTCATTTCTTGAGGTGGACTGTCCAGAAAAGCACACAACATTCAAGACACCAGAACATTGTGGATTTATACCATGGCATAATATTAATCATTTTGTTCTCAATTTCTTTTCCAAGAGACCTCACTATTCTTCCCATCTTTGACCACAGCTGAGCAGTGAGCTGGTATTTTCAGAGAACTATCTGCAATAACTCCAGTAGCTCTTCTCTGAATGGTAATAGATAATTTAGAGCATTTTTATATATACCTATCTTCATTCTTTATTTTTGTTTTACCCAAGGGAAACATACTCTATACTCCTACCCTCTGTTCTGCCACACTACTTTATAAAAAACAACTACTGATATTACCCATTTGGATTTCCATTAGATGAATTCACTGAGAATTGATGGGAAATCCTACATTGTTACAACAAAAAAAGTTTACTTCTGGCAAAATCAAGATGAATAATAAGTAGCCTTGCTGACGATAACACTGCACTTGTTTACTTTATGCTTTGAAGAGTTCACAAGTTTGTATCACCAAAAGAACAAATTCTTTTGCCAGCACAGTTTCTCACTGAGCAAAGAGCTGCTATGTCCATATGACTCGGTTTTCAGGACTAGGGCTGAACTCTGAAGATCAGATGGGCTTTAAGAACTAACATTAAGTAGTAAGGATTGCCCATTTTCTTTCTTACAGACTCAGAGGCATTCCTAAACTTAATGTTAATAGTGTACATAGGAGCTTCATTTCTGCTCCTACAGACCAAAATGAATCTCTGTTATACCACCTTTTGCACAGGGTGAAGGAAGTATACAGTATATTGTCAATGAAATACAGCCCAACATAGACTCATTTTTAAGACTAAGAGTTATCAATGATTAAAGTCTCAAATGAACAAGAAATGGTCACAAAGTTAATAAAAATGTAATGCTGTACACATGGGAAACATGGTGTTGACAAGCAACTAGCTATACCCACATCTGCAAGAGCCAAAACTTCTTACAAGATTTTCTCCTTATTGCACTTATAAACTAGAATGAACGGGTTATGCACTGTATGTCTAGAGGTTTGCAGCAACCTAGTCTGCATGCCAGCCTTCTGTTTATTTCAGGAAATCAGAAAAAAAGGCCAGATTTCATATGAGATACAGTATGGCCTTGAGACACAATGGTCAGAGCGTAGGTGCATACGTTGTAAACTCATTCTGTTCTGAGCTGACAAACACAGTACTTCATACAATCCCTGCTGGCTTGCCTGAATTAATAATGCAGTCCAATATTTAATATTTAATATTTAATGCAGTCCAATATTTTTTAACTGGAACATGCTAAGCAATATGGTCATCTTGATCATTTTTATGATATATTAAACTTCTAATATAAGTCCACCACTGAGTTAAGCATCAAAGCATTGTACTTTTATGAGGCACCTCAATTGTGTACATTGATTTGTATATTTGTAAACCACTAGTTATTCCTTTTCTTGACATAGTTACAAAGCAGACAATTTCATACAGAGAGCAAATAATCCTTGAACCCAACATGATGTACCACACTGGAAGAGAGCAACTACATAGTTCCAGTTTGACTGGAGCAGTAACATTAACATTGATAGAGGAATGGTAAAAAACCCCTAACAGGTCTATAAACTTCTCAGCTTCTCTAAATCAAAGGACATTCACTAAGGAAAATAAAGACATCGCACATAATGACAAAGCTGAAAAAAATGAGACTTTTTCTAGCAACTGCCACTGCCTAATTTAGTTTTCAAAAGAGATGCCTGTTACCATTACATCTGAAGACACAACTCTATTCTTCCTCTGTGTTGTTAAAAACTGAATATGGTCCGATTACCTGCATTGTGTAGGAAAATAAACCCTAAAGCAATATGTGCTGATTTATTTATAGAGCAATATAACTTAATCTAAAAGGACAGGCTGCTTTTTATCCATAAAAATGTGAAAGCTGCATATTTCATGAAGTTTATATCAGAACCTCATCTTGCAGGTACTTTCAGTTCAACAATAGCTGCAAGCTTTATTATTTCACAGAAGTCTCAAAACCACTAATACAAAAAGTATGAAAGAGACCTTTAGATGCAATTTTTAGTCAACATTCCATAATGATTTGGTGAACATATATTGATGACAGAAATTCAAGAGAGTTTTAGATTTCAGGACTCCATGATGCTTTAACTTCCACATCAGGAAAAATACAAAAAGCAATACATATCCCATTTCAAACCCGTATAAAAGACTACTAGCACCATTGCAATTACAGTAAGGTAATACACCCTCGTGGCCAGGAAGGCCAATGGCATCCTGGGCTGTATTAGAAGGGGTGTGGGGCAATAGATTGAAAGAGGTTCTCCTCCCCCTCTACTCTGC